>NC_053166.1:23220709-23575709 GCF_016835505.1 Polypterus senegalus | reverse complement strand
CTGGAGTTAAAAACTCATAACCCTGAGATTATGAAAGCATAACACTAAGGCTAGTAGTTAAATATATGCAAGCTCTGATGACCTTTAAACGTGTCATATTAAAAATGTCATAACCTAAGTGACTGCATCCCCGGAAACCTGGAGACATATCTTGACAACGGGATTGGTGAAATGGTGGTACCCATGACAAAATTAAAATGGTGTCAGAAACGGAACAAAATATGTTTTAACATGTGGTGTAGAGGTAGAGTGTTTGGCCTCAAAATCTGGAAGCTGTGGGTTTAAATCCCACTATTGGCACTGTTTGACTACAAAGTCACTTCACCTGCCTGTGCCCCAAGTGGAACAACAAAAGAAATGTAACCAATTGTATCTCAAATATTGCAAGTTGTATCAGATAAAGGTGTCATCCAAAATAAGAAAATAAGGCAAAGTGGAATAAATGTTTTTTTTGTTTTTTTTTAATCCAAAAAGTAATCAAATAACAGGAATCTTTATTGTCAAAAATAACTGATTAACACGTAAAGAGCATAAAAATGAAGCCTACAAAAAATCAAAAACAAAATGGAAAAATAAAAATTATAGCATTCGTGCAGAGGGTCTGAATACAACATGCCATATACTACATCAGTGGCAGTTTTTCAGTAAACAAACCCACATCAAACATAAAAATTATTTTGCAATTCATCTAATATTCTTGCTAGAAAATAAAAAGTCACATTACTTGATTAAACATTTTTGTAAAGAAAGGATTGATTCTCCCAACAGTGTTTTCAGAATGCATCTAACTGTGTGGGGTTTGGGGGGTGTATGTGGAAGCCCTGTTTAAATTAAAAAAGAAAAAAGTGACAATAACTAATACAGGGGGTCCTCAGGTTACAACACAGTTCCGTTCCTACAACAGTGATATGACCCGAATTTTGGTGTAAATCGAAACACACCCTAGTCTAAGTCACTAACCTATCCTAACACATTTGCAAAATCATAATCTAGAACATAAAAACACAACTAAGCCACAGAAAAAGGACATGGAATATACTGTACTGTACATTGTACTGTAGTAAAAGAAAAAATGACAAAAAAATGAGTGTAAAAAAATTCCTTATCTTTATTCCTTCTGAACTTTATACGTTTAATTTCACTTCCATCATCATGGCTTTCCTCTTCTTCGAAGCACTACCATCTGAAGACTTTGACTTTTGTTTAGGAGCCATGATAAGGGCCACAAAGTCGCCAAACAAAGGAACACAAACGGACCACTTCCTCCGCACACAATGAAACTAGTTCGCCAACTCCCTCACTCATGCGCTGCGTTACTGCATATTTTTCCACTGTGCGCAACCAAACTAGTTCGGCAACGTAGTCTGTAAGTACGGCGCTAATGGCATAAGCTGAAACACTCATGTCTCAATGTTTTTAAGTTTTTATGGTAGTGAGCGCAGTAACCTCGAAACGTTGTATGTCAAAACGTTGTAACCCGAGGACTCCCTGTATACCAATCCGCCAACCAAATCCCCATTTATAAATCATTATAAGCTGTAGTATTGATTTTATTTATGGACATTGTTTTCTTAGGCTGGAAAAATGAACAATAAAGTCTTTTGTTTTGTGATTATGCAGGGAATGATATCAGATTTGAATGGTCATTCTCATAAATCAAAGGTTGACTACGCATGGTAATAGCTCCTGGGTTAACTTGCTATTGTGAAAAAAACAACGAAGTAAACTTAAATTAAAGATCCGTAAAGTGGTACCACAAAAAAAAGTACAATCTTTCTATCACATAATGTGGTTAAAACCAAGAAAGAAGAAAGACATGTTCTTAATATTTATGAAGAGTTATCTGCGATATAACATTTTCACACTGGTATGGCTAAATGCAGTTACAATGAACTATCAAACTCACACAGATATTATTGAAAAATGACCACGTGACTAAGGCTTTGTGCTTCAACTGTGTGTCCGTTGACACCTTGCCAAGTTACTCTAGGTGATCTCCAGTGACTCACTTCACCTGCAACAACACCTCTGGAAACACTGAAACAATTCCATAATACTTCACAGATGATTGCCAGGTAAACACTTCAAAGGAACAAACAGCAAAGCAAACTAATTTATTTCAAAACGTCTTGCTAAATGTTACTCTAATAATAACTGTACTGATTTAGGTGGTCTTGAATTACATTACACATCCTCAGGCAAAAGTGTTTAGTTTCTGTAAAATTACAAATAAATGTACTGATGTGAACATTAGTCTCAATAATGTACTCTGCATCATTAATCAACCTCTCATATCTTCACATTGTGATTTAATTTATTTTACGTCAAATTATTTGCATAATCACACACTCACAGTGCACAAACCCAAAATTCATGTTCACAAAACAGGAAGGATGATATTCCATATTCTTACTTAACTGAAAAATAAAATAATACAATAAAAGTAACTTTTTCTCAGAGAAAAAGACCAGGGACAGTTGATAGTGATAACATATAACAAAGCTTTGCAAGACTTTAACAAAAGTGGAACTCACCTTCTGGACAATTTTAACTCCACTGTCGGAAACTAGGAGCGTATTTGCATTACTTTCCATATCCACCACTTCATCTCCGTTTATTCCTGGTCCAATCATCACCAGTCGTTTTTCTCCTGTCTGATAGTGATGACTGTGGAACAGAGATCCGCTCACTTCAGCGTAATTGGTGTCATCCAAATACTTCATACGTAACATTTTGTCTCGTGTCCTTTGGCAACGGAAGGCAATAAGAATAATTATACTGATTATGAATAAAGATGACACCGACCCCAAAACGATAATCAAATAAAATGTCATTTTATTGTCTGTTTTTTCTTCTGTAGTGCTACTTTTAATTTCAGAGAAAACTTGATTTTCCGTGTTTTCAGCTGCTGTCACTATCACTGTAGCAGATGCAGAAAATGAAGCAGTCCCGCTGTCTTTCACCAAAATCGTAATTTTTTGTACTGTGACATCGGACTCAGTAATAGCTCGAAGAGTTCTAATCTCTCCTGTATAGCGACCTACACTAAAAAGCGAGCGATCAGTAGCCTCTCCCAGAGAAAAAGAAAGCCAAGCGTTATATCCCACATCGGGATCATACGCTCTGACTCTTGTCACTAAATAACCCGCTTTTACATTTCTAGGAATCGTCTCTTCCACAACTGCAGTTCCATTCATTGTAAATGGAAACATAATTACTGGTGGATTGTCATTTTGATCCAAAATAAAAACAGTTACATTGACATAGCTGCTAAGAGAAGGAACTCCGGAATCTTTGGCTACAACACTGAATGTAAAGCTTTTCAGTTGTTCGAAGTCAAATGTTATAAAGCTAAAGAGTTGCCCGTTATCAGAATTGATGCTGAGAAAAGGCACCACGGACTTCTCTGCTGCTCCATTTTCCCGTAAAGAATACGTGATGTGTGAATTCTCATTGGCGTCCGCGTCAACAGCACTTACTGCAAACATTAAGGATCCAGGAATGTTATTTTCCTCGATATAAAAGACATAAGGATCTTTCAAAAATTTAGGATAGTTATCATTCACATCCAATACGTTAAATAAAACAGTTTTGTAAGATGACAAAGATGGATGACCAAAGTCTCTGGCAGATATTGTGATGTGATATTCGGACGAAGACTCTCTATCCAATCTGGACTTTGTTATTAAAGAATATAGATTTTCCTGAAAGGATGGCTTCATTTCAAAAGGCGAGTTATCGGAAGCTGTGCAAGTTATTTTAGAGTTAACTCCATAGTCAAGGTCAGTAATGCTGATTAGTCCTACTACTGTACCTGGCTTCACATCCTCTAATATGGAACTCGTTAAGGATGTCACTTCTATCAGGGGTGCGTTGTCGTTCATATCTTTAATTTTTATTAAAACTGTGCACAGACTACTCATTGGTAACTGTCCCCTGTCTGTAGCTTTTACGTCAAACTCAAAAAGTTTTTTCTCCTCGAAGTCAATAACACCATTAACTGTTATTTCCCCAGTATGAATATCTAGCTGGAACATTTTAGAAACCTCATTCTGAAACGAGCTCTCAAAAGAATATACTATCTCGGCATTACTGCCGTCATCTAAGTCCGAAGCGTTTACCTTCAGAACAAAGGTACCCAAAGGAACATTTTCCTCCAGTGTTACAGAGTAAGTCTGCTTATCAAAAATTGGCAGATTATCATTAATGTCACCAACTATTACAATAATGTCCATATTTCCTGATTTGGGCGGGTCTCCGCCATCAAAAGCTGTAAGCAAAAACTGATGCCTTGCTTTCACTTCTCTGTCAAAAGATTTTTGCAGCACTAAAACTGGAATTTTATTTTTTTTGCTACGTTCTTCGATTTCTAAACTAAAATAATCGTTTTGATTAAGCTGATAAGATTTTAAAGAATTAATCCCTGTGTCGGGATCATAGCTCCCCTGTAATGGGAAACGCGAACCAATTGGTGTTGATTCTGACAACTCTAAGATCTTTTCTACGTCCTGAAAGGCCGGCGAATGATCATTTATATCGACTATTTCAATATCCGCTTGATGTATTTCTAACGGATTTTCTATTACAATTTTAATGCTTATAAAACAAGAATTTTCGTTGTCGCATAGTGCTTCTCGGTCAATGATTTCACTTACAGACAGAATTCCGGTCTTCGGATTTACCTGCAGCAGCTGTTGTTTTGATCCAGGAATCACACGAAAACCTCGACCTTCAAGATGTTTAATATCGAGACCCAAATCCTTTACAATGTTACCGATGATTGTCCCAGGTGCTGACTCCTCCATAAGAGAATACTGTAAGTGTGCAAACGCAATTCTCCAAAAGCAAAGAATACAGGCCGAAAGGAGGGCAATCCGTGAGTATCCTTGGAATCCTTTCATTTTTAGCGGATTGTAAAATGTTTTTTACGACGTAGATACACTTTGCGATTAATCTAATCTGTATTCCATTTAGTCTGTTTACAAAGCATCAAACTGGGAACTATTCCCTTGATTTCAAAATTAAAGGAAACGGGAAGAACATCACCCCATTCTGCTATGAAAAGAAAAAGGCTTACTAATCGAGGGAGGGCTTCTTCTTTATTCTGGCTGTTAAAGATTGAAAGGTTGGAAGATAGTGACACCAAGCGTTTTTGTTTAGAAATTACAAGTATTTTTAATTTCTTCATCTTCTTTTTGGTTATAATGGAAAGATATGTCATCTCTGCACTCTGCATTACAACACAGTCTCATTATTATATATATATATATATATATATATATATATATATATATATATACTGCTCAAAAAAGTTAAAGGAACACTTTTTAATCATGGTATAGCAACAAGTCAGTGAAACTTTTGGGATATTGATCTGGTCATTTAAGTAGTAGGTGGGGTTGTTAAATTTCAGCTTCTTTGATGTTAATGAAATTAGAGGGGCAACAATGAGACAACCCCCAAAACAGGAATGGTTTAACAGGTGGAGGCCATTGACATTTTCCCTCCTCATCTTTTCCGACTGTTTTTTCACTAGTTTTGCATTTGATTACGGTCAGTGTCACAACTGGTAACAAAAGGCAATACCTGGACCTTACAGAGGTTGCACAGGTAGTCCAACTTCTCCAGGATGGCACATCAATATGTGCCATTGCTAGAAGGTTTGCTGCATCTCCCAGTAAGGGCATGGAGGAGATTCCAGGAGACAGGCAGTTACTCTAAGAGAGCTGGACAGGGCTGTAGAAGGTCCTTAACCCATTTGCAGGACTGACCGGTATCTGCTCCTTTGGGCAAGGAGGAACCGGATGAGCACTGCCAGAGCTTACAAAATGACCTCTAGCAGGCCACTGGTGTGAATGTCTCTGACCAAACAATCAGAAACAGACTTCTTGAGGGTGGCCTGAGGGCCCAGCGTCCTCTAGTGGGCCCTGTGTGCCCTCATGGAGCTCGATTGGCATTTGCCATAGTAATACCAGAATTGGCAGGTTCTCCACTGGTGCCCTGTGCTTTTCACAGATGAGAGCAGGTTCACCCTAAGCACATGTGACAGATGAGAAAGAGTCATCTTTTCACTTTGATATTTGGGGTGTCTGATTTCAGCCCTCTGTAAGTTGATCATTTTCACTTCCATCAAACGATGTGGCATCCTTTCGTTCCTAACACATTACCCAGTCCATATCAGTATCGGTATGTAGCAGGATATTTTTTCCCATTGAGTTCTGATGTGTTTTCAAAGTGTTCCTTTAATTTTTTAGAGCAGTTTATATTTGAAAGTTTCCACAAGATTGTTAGGGGACTCTGAGGTGGCCGGGCTAGAGGTGTATTTCAGAAGAAGCTAGTGTGAATATCTGAACAATATGCTAATTTACTAATCATAACAACATTATGTATTGCATTGTAAATATTTTGGAAATCATTTAATTCAGTCTATAGTATAAGTAAATTGAGTGTTTCATAAAACAAAGGCATATCAGTTGTGCGATTGATGAGTTTTATTTAAGATCTTGGTGTCTTCTGTTTAATTAAACATACACAACTAAAAACATTAGGCAGATAAGAGTTAAAATATTTATTATTATTAAAAAAATCATATACAATTTTCTCTTGTTTTTATAACTGTACTGTAACAACATTCCCTTTCAAGAAGAATGGTGACTCTCTGGCTAAAGAATCTGTCCAGGTAACCAGCTGACTCTGTGCTCTGACCCTAAGCTTTGTCTATGCTTCTGTAGAATAACTTGGGAGTATGTGAAAAATGACAAATTCCTAATGCAAGAAATTGTTTTGAGCAAATAAACTGAATTTTCCTTAATTCATTTTTGATTCCTCACCTCTATATCATTTAACCTATTACTTCAAACATATTACTCTGTAATGTCATAAACTGCTTTAACTCCTAACAGCCTAGAAACCTTGCAATCTACAGTTATACAAAAAAGGTTTCCCAATCATCTGTTACATTTTTACCATCTTCCAATATAAATCCTAATATTCACATCTTCGACAGGTTTTTGAACTTTGTTTCAGGGTTGGCTAGCTTTCTTTCATACTTTGGACATAACCCTTATTTCATTATGATAGTATGTGCAAAAAATTCTTTTTTCAAGACTATGATTTCCAAATCAACTGATGTTAAAGATTCATATTTCTGCGTACTCTCTAAGTAATACACAATGCACAAAAATGTCTACATCTTATTTTTTTAATAATTGCCTTATGTTTTAACCCTCAAAGGGGTCTTGGAGTTCAACTGGGAAATGGATAAAGTAATGTACATTATCATACATTCAGATTCAGTCTAAATTAATAATAAGACACTAAACAAACAAACAAACAACACAGGACTTTGATGCTCATTATATTTATTATTTAAAATTTGTGTTTAGTGTGATAACATTATTATTCACATGGTTTAAATAACTTCTTACCAGCTTGAGGTTCTGGAACTGCACCTGGATAGGATAGGATGGATGGATGGATAGATAGATACTGTAGATAGATAATGTCTGCTCGGGGAAATGCGGCTTTTTAACAGAAGTTTGTAGTTAGTCACGAGACAGCTGTAATAGTTGGGTCACTCATCCTGACTCTTCTGACTATACAGAGATCTTTGGGGTTTTTGAGGTTATTTGTGTATTCAATAAGCTCAGACTCCTGCATCCTACAAATATGTTTTAGAACATCTCTAGAAGTCTTCCTACATAACCTAGATAAATTTTGTTTTCAAGTGAATAGGCATTCTGTCTTTATCCTGAATATATTTCAGATACAGTGCTAAATTTTCTGTTTATTTAATAGTATATAATTACAGTAGTGAATATTCAACTTTGTTCAGGATTAAATTACAAACACTACACACATCTGGTCAGAAATGGAAGAAGATGTCCAAAATCTATTTATGAATTTCTTTCAAAGTTACACAAATATGAATGTATGGTCTAAATAAAATAATAAACATAAATTAGCTATAACAGTTTCTTTCTCTTAAATGTGTCAATGTTAGCACTAATTATTAACAGGGTACTTTATTTATACTACACTCAAGATAACATCAATATCAGGAAATTGCGGGAATAAAAAAAGTATTTACTCAACTGAAATAAGTCAATTATTCATATATATATATATATATATATATATATATATATATATATATATATGGAAACTGTAATTCTGTAATTCTATAACAAAAAAAATAGCAGACAAATAGCGTGTGTTCAACTATGCTTTAGCTTCCACAAAATGTCTTTATTTAACTGTACTGAAATATTAAATATATTCAAATTACGAACTTAAAACACAAACTTTCACTTTTAACAAATGAAGCTCCTACTCTACTGTTAAGATGCCACAAAATTGATCTATAAGGTTCAAAGTGAAGCCCTGTGATTGGGCAGGGTCCAAATCAGCACAGGCCAATCACCATAACTAATAATTCAAGGTGGACGACAACTTAATTGAAGGGAAACAACACATAGATATTATATTGCCTTTTCAAGAATTACTTTGAAAGCTCTCCAAACAACAGTGCCACCTGTCCGTGACCATGAAGTTTTTACATGAAATGCAGTATCATTTACAGACAAACTGCAGCAAGAATAAGCCAAAGAGCTACTTTTGGTTCACGTCTTCACAAAATATTGCTTAGAAGCTTTTCAATATTATATTATCCATTTATTTTTTTTATAAAGTAAAGAGAGCACTCTTATTCTCATTACTAAGCAGGCATTTTCTCCTTGACTACTTTGAAATCAATTTCATTGTTATCAAGGGTTTTTATGTTTGTGGACTCATAAATTTCAACATTAGCCGGGACACACAGAGAAAATAAAAGGAAAAAAAAAACCTACAGATTGTTATATTTAATTTGTGATTCTGTAACTTAAAAAAGAGAAGAACTTTTGTCATGACTGCCATTCTTTGAATGCTTCACTAAGTTTGCAGTCTTTCACTATTTGCACAATATAACTCTGAATGTAGTCCAATGGAGGTTCAGAGTCTTACAATTAGTTTTGTTGATTTTTCAGGTATTTATTCTGACAGTGTTTTGATGTGTTCCTTAAACCCAATTGCAGGTTATTGATAAGGCTGTCATAAATTTGGCCTGATTGCTCACTGAGTATTCACAGTGCTGCTGACCCTAGCCATCTCTTGTTTTATTGAGATGAGTTCACTTGGTATATACAATAAATCAGGTTTGCTTACCTGCAGTAACACAGAGAATTAACAGAGGGTAAACACAAATAGTGCTATAACAAGAATCACAAGAGCAATACGTACTCAGACACGTGTGCCATCAGTCATACTGTATAGAAAGCAATCCTTCAGTTAAGCCCAAAACCAGATCATACCACACTCTTTGAATTTAATAGCCAGTCCAGACTTGATTTGTTCCTTGGCATATTTTTAGGACTCTGTGACAAAGTCTAGCATACGAGACTTCAAATGAAAAAGAGAGTGTAAAGCAGAGGAAGAAAGTTTCTGCAAATGGTATAGTGACTCCACAACTACATCAACAACAAAACATCCATCTACAGTCCAGCAAACAAACTTACTGGTTCTTACTTTGCAAGGATACACAAGGCAGGTTGAACCTGACATATTTTATACCACTTATGTGTGAATAATAGAATCTAAAACATTCCTTAATAATATTACATCTATGTTGACTGCCGTAAAACTCCAGCAACCTCTGGAAGCTCCATACCATCAAGGAGTACAACTCTCTTCCATGGTCCTCAAGATCTATTATGTCACTGAGTGTGACTTTCTTCCATGTTTTGCAACAAGTTTGTTCTTTCAGGGATATTCAATATTTGGATTTTTTGTTTTTGTTCTTTATTTCGCCTTATACAATTTCTCATATTAGGAATTTGTTAGTTTTTGCATACCCATTGGGGTCAGAGCACAGGGTCAGCCATTGCACAGCACCCCTGGCGCAATTGAAGGTTAAGGGCCTAGCAGAGTAGGATCTCTTTTGGCAGAGATGGGGATTCGAACCGGCAACCTTCAGGATACCAGCACAGATCCTTAGCCTCAGAGCCACCACTCCACCCTAAATGTAAGAAAACAATATTTACAGAGAACTGGTGCATCAGTTCACAAAATATCTTTTTTAAATTCTTCTGGTTTTATATTCCAAACACCAGGTGGACCTCAATTCAGATCTCCACTAGTTATAACGTCTTATCTAAGTGGATATTCTACCAGATAACACAGGCCTCAAGTTGTGTGCTTTTCCACAACTAAATGGAACAGACCAGAAAATGACTAACTACAAACAACTTTCTCTCTCTTTGGCTAAGTACTGGTAACTAGAAAGTTTCCAGTTCCAATCCTGGAAGTGCCAGAAAGAATGTTACTCTGTGCAACCCTTAGGCAAGGCCCTTAACCTGCTATTGCCACATGGGCGCTATACAATGGCTGACTCTGTGCGGACCCCAAGCTTGAGGTATGTAGAAAATGAAAAATTCCTAATGCACAAAACTGTACAAAGAGAAACAAAGTACAGAGAGCTGCTATAATAATTCTTCTGTCCTATGTAAAAAATGTCAAACATGAAATGGGAGCTATTTTACTTTTATTTAGCTAAAAACAAAATCTTGCCAATAGGGTAAGCAAAATTTACTTTAGAAGGTTTCTTAAAATAAGCTAAGTAATATTAAATACAAATTTCTTCATAAGTAAATACATCTTACAATAAGGGAAATAAGATTTTGTGGCTTAATTCTTAGATTTCATTTTCTTGTGCCTCAACCTTAAAAGCAAACGTGCAAAAGTGTCTTTTCAGAGCAATGCCTAACTAAGTAAGCATTATTCCAGAAAGAACCTTCATATATTTAGATATATGTTTCATAAGCAACCATTAAAAGTTGATAATAGATTTGTAAAATACCAGTGGGTTCATATTTTAAAAGAACTCTTGCTTTATAATATAACTCAGGATAAGTTCAGGTTTTGTATGTATCTGTAGCCTATTATAAATGAAATATTTTTATTTTGTCCATTAAATTGTAACCTTTTTCAAAGGCTAAAGAACCAATATCTTATGCAAAGAATCTATCTTTGTCAAACAATGATTCTAGAAACAACTTCACAACCGAGTAAAGAGACATTTTTGAACCAGCATTTTAAAGAGTGTTTACTGAAACTCAAAACTATAATAAAAGATCCCCTTTTATAAAAAAATAAAATGCAGTTCTGTTGAATTAAGGCTAATGTAAACAGAAACCATCATTTCTAAATTATTTCTGACATATAAGATTTTCTAATATATAATTACAACTACCAGTTGCTGATTAAATACTTTAAAACAGTTACTCAGATACATTTTAAGTAATAATGACCAAAATACTCTTAAAAATAAAGGTACCTTAAGTTTCCCAAACATTCAATTCATATGAAATGTCTATAAAATATCCTTATTTAGATTTGTAACATTTACTTTAAGATGATAACAGATGTGTGACAAACCAATGAGTCTCTGAAGTTAAGAGGACTCTTGCTGCATATAGTAACACAGTTCAGAAGTTATTGATCTGTTACTTTTCTGTCTGCTTACTATACTTAAAGATTTTTATTTTGACTATATATTGGGAACAACTTCAAAGCCTACACAAGCAATGTCATATGCAGAGGAAGCCTTCCCAGAATAAAATAGCTCTTTTTCAAGTAATGTTTCACTAAGGAATCACATGAAGTGCCATTAAAGATCAGATATTTCTCGGAGTGTGACATGAAAACAAATTTTAAAAAGCATAATTGGCATTAACATAAACGTCACTCACCATTTGCGCGATTTTAATCCCATTATCGGAAATGACAAGCGTATTTGCAGCGCTTCCGCTACCCATCACGGAATTTTCTGACATATCTTGTCCAACACACACCAGTCGTTTTTCGGCTGTCTGATAATGGTGACTGTGAAAAAGGGATCCACTCACTTCTGCATAATTTGTGTCATATAAATATCTGCTACCTATTAAACTCCGCTGTGCCTTGTGACACTGGAAAGCAATGAGCACAATTATAGTGACTATAAAAAAAGATGACACTGAACTCAAAGTGATAATCAAATAAAACGTCATCTTATTTTCTTGTTCTTCTGAAGGTATAGTGCGACTTTTAATTTCAGACAGCGCATGAGCTTCAATGTTTTCAGCTATTGTCACAATTACTGTTGCAGAAGCAGAAAATGAAATGCTGCCGCTGTCTTTGACCAGTATAACCATCTTTTGAACAGCAGCATCAGACTCGGTTATTGCTCGAGCCGTCCTAATTTCCCCCGTATATCTAGCTACAGTAAAAAGCGACAAGTCAGTTGCCTCTTCCAGAGAAAAGGAAAGCCAAGCGTTATATCCCACATCAGGGTCATGAGCTCTAATTTTTGTTACTAAATAACCCGCTTTCACACTTTTAGGAATCGTCTCTTCCACAACTGCAGTTCCATTTATGGTAAATGGAAACACCACAACCGGAGGATTGTCATTTTGATCCAAAATAAAAACGTTCACAGTGACTTGACTGCTGAGCGAAGGCATTCCGGAGTCTTTTGCCATGATATGAAATTGAAAGCTTTTCACTTCTTCAAAGTCAAATGTTGTAAAGCTATATACTTGTCCATTTTCAGAATTGACACTGAGAAAAGGCATTAGTTTTTCCACGGATTCAGTATCTCGCAGATAATACGTGACAAGAGCATTTTCATTCAAGTCCTCATCCACGGCACTTACTGCAAAAATCAAAGATCCTGGACTGTTATTTTCTTCGATGTAAAATACATAAGGATCGTGTGAAAATCTGGGTGGGTTATCATTCACATCTAAAACGTTTACTAAAAGAGTTTGATAAGATGACAGAGAAGGATTACCAAAGTCTTTAGCCATTATTGTTATATTATACTGGGATGCAGATTCGCGATCTAGTGGGGAGCTTGTTACCAATGAATACATGTTTTCTTGAAATGATGGCTTCAGCTCAAAATGCATCTTCTCAGATATAGTACATGTAATTTTAGAATTAACTCCAGAATCTAGGTCAGTAATACTAATTATTCCGACCGCTGTGCCTGGTTTTACATTCTCAAAAACAGAAGTAGTCATGGATGTTACGTCTATCTGGGGTGCGTTATCATTCATGTCTTTAATTTGAATTAATACTGCACAGAGACTGCTCATTGGCACAATCCCCCTATCCGAAGCTTTTAAGTCAAATTCATAGGATTTTTTGTCTTCAAAATCAATCACACCGTTAACCGTTATTTCTCCTGTGTAAACATCAAGTTTAAACAATTCAGAAATTTTATTGTGAACAGAGTTCCCAAACGAATATATAATGTCGCCATTATTTCCATCATCTGGGTCTGACGCATTTATTTTCAGAACAAGAGTCCCTAAAGGTGCATTTTCATCGACTGTTACTGAATACATTTGCTTAGAAAAAACTGGCGCATTGTCGTTAATGTCTGCAACAGTTACAGTAATATTCATATTTCCAGATCTAGGAGGACTGCCGCCATCAATAACAGAAAGCAAAAAATCGTATTTTGATTGAATTTCTCTGTCAAACGCTTTCTGCAATACCAGCACTGGAATTTTGTTATTCTTGCTCCGTTCTTCTATTTCGAGAACAAAATGATCGTTTTGGCTCAGCAGATAGGATTTTACTGAATTTACATCAGAATCAGGATCGTAGGCCCCCTCTAAGGCGAAGCGCGATCCGATCGGAGTGGATTCGGATATTTCCAGGCTTTTGTTCTTTTCATGAAAGACTGGCGAATTATCATTAATGTCTAAAATTTCAACTTCTGCTTGATGAACCTCTAGCGGATTTTCTATGACGATCTTAATACTTATCAAACAAACCTTATCTCCTTCACATAGAACTTCTCTATCAATTATTTCACTTACAAACAGATTTCCAGTCCTCTGGTTTACCTTCAGCAGCTGCTGTTTTGATCCAGAAACCACTCGAAGCGCTCGGCCTTCAACGTTTTTATTGTCGAGTCCCAAATCCTTAATAATATTCCCAATTATGGTTCCTGGTATCGACTCCTCTGGAACAGAATACCGTAGATGTGCGAATGCCGTCCTCCAAATGCACACAAGAAAAGCGAGAAGCAAAAGAACTTGCTTATAAACAACCAATCCTCTCATTGTTAACATATTACGAAAAGCTTCAATGATGCAGTGTTTTGATATATTCTGAAATGTCCAGTTAAAAAAGGAAAACACGGGAGCTGTGTCAAAGCAAAAAAATAAAACCAAATAACTCCATTCTGTTTATCTTGTAGAAAACAAGCTCAAAAATGGGGCAGGGCTTTATATTATTGATTTTACTGAGACGGTAATGTTGGAAGGTAGTGACACCGTGCGTTTGTTTTAGAAACTACAACTTAAAATAAATATCCTAATAAAGGCACATAGGTACTAGAATATGTGTAGTATAATTTCTTTTGCTAACCCTTTCTGATGGTAACACTATTATTAAAAAACGGATATGTTTATGTTTGAATAAATACCTCACCTACTGGTACTAATGCATTGTTTTAAGTGGTCATAATGCACATAGAAAATCCTAATAAAGGTATAAATTTAGCAGTTTCTGTTCCCAAATATTGCAAATTTGTAACTTTCAATGTATAAATAACTTTGTTATGTGCTGGTTTTGATGTTTGTTATTTTTATTTTTTATGCATTTAATATTTTATCATATGAATGCCAGGAAAGAGCTAAAAAATTCATCACTGAAGGGCTTGTTTTACACTGCAGGCTCTTATTTCTTGTGCACAGAAATCTATGAATCAGCCTTATCAAAGACTTAGATTAAGAATTATTACTAATATTATTATATTTTTTTCTGAATGAAATAATAAATTGTAAACGACACAGGAAGTTAAAAGGATATGTTTTCACAAAGAGAACACAGAATAATTTTGTTTTGGAACAAAGGCATATAGTTAAAAATGAGATCCTAATAGCTTTAAAAGAGATGACTGGGCAACTTAAATACACTTGTCACCCAGTGAAGTTGTAAGAGTATGTCATGTGCTAATTTTTAAAATGTATGTGTTGTTTATGTTTAAAAAATATTGTATGTTCATTTCTGGAAAACCAACCTTTTCATATATTTTAAATTATACTTGTTGATGTTGTTGCTTATGTAATTACAAAAAAAAAAAAAAGTGAAAAAAAATCCAAAATAGAGTGCCACAGAAGAATTATAAAACTACTAAACTATAACTAATTTGAATTTATGTATTATTATTAACTTATTTGGCTGACACCTTTATCCAAGGTGACTTACAACATTTGAGATGCAATTGGTTACATTTCATTCCAAGTAGAGCACAGACAGGTGAAGTGACTTGGTCAGGGTCACACAGAGTCAACAGCGACATTTGAACCAACACTTCCTGTGTGCTGTAAGAACACAATATCATTTTTATTCATTTATTTTCCAGTCTCACTTTTCATGTTTATTAAAAAGTCATTAAATTGTCCATCCTGACAATTAAAACTTATAAATTATCAAGAAAAAGAGAAGGGCAACTTATTTCAGAATAAAGATATTGTCACAGTGAGGAAAAAAAAAAAATGTATACCCAGTGAGAAAGAAGAAATCAGTGTGGCTTATCTATCTATTTATTTGTTTGTTTGTTTGTTGAAGTAGTGATAAACACGTATGCATGGTCTTGATTAAGAGCACATATGCAAAAGCAACATTTTCTAAAGTATTCATTTTTAGAGAGTAGGGGTAGGGAGGTCCCATTATTAACAGGTTATCTACATGACTTTGCTTTTATTAAAGTAACATGCTTTTGGCACTACAGCTATAATTATTAGCCTAATAGTACAATAGTTGAAAGGATGTAAACAGCCATTATCGTACTTCTGCGTCTCTTAAGTCCTCCTTATGAACTTATTTCTGAACAGTAACACTCTAGAAAAAATGTGATAAGAGCAGGCCATCCAGCCCAACAAACCTCACCAATCTCATCCAATTAATTCCTGCAAAATAAAATCAAGTCAAGTTTTGAAGGTCCCTAAAGTCCTAAAAACTACCACACTACTTGTTAACTTACAGCATGTGTCTATGTTTGTCTGCATAAAAAAATGTACTAATGTCTGGGCAAAATTTACCCTTAAGAAGTTTCCGACTGTGTCCCCATATTCTTGTTGAACTCATTTTAAAGTTACTGTCTCAGTCAACTGTACTAATCCTTTCATAATTTTACACACTTCCAACCGTGTCTCCTCTGGATCATCTTTTATTTAAACTGAACAGGTTTAACTCCTTTAATCTTTCCTCATAATCTGTCTTGGAATCAGCCTAGTTGCTCTTCTCTGGACGTCAGCTAGCACTACTACGTTATTTTTGTATCCTGGAGATAGTAGTTCAGCTGAGGCCTCCCCAGTTTGTCATAAAGCATAACCTCATTGGACTTGTACTCCATACCTAACAATATATAAGATTACATTCTGTTAGTCTTCTTAATGGCTCTTGAGCACTATCTGGAAAGTGAAGATGAGGAGTCCACTATGACTCATAAATCCTCCTCATAAGACGTATTTTAAATTTTCAGACCTCCCATTGTGTATTCAGACGTAACATTTTTATTTCCTACTTGTTATACTTTACATTTACTTCAATTAAATTTCAATTTCCATAAATGTGCCCAAACTTTATGCTGTTCAAGTCCCTCTGCAATTATTAAATTCTAAATTATCTGCAAATCTGCAGATCTTGGTATAAACTGCAAACCTTAGCCAGCTCTAGCTGTTCATATCCCTATCCAAATCATTTATATGTACACTGCTCAAAAGATTAAGGGAACACGTAATCAACATGGCCTAACACAAAGTCAATTAAGTTTCAGGGATATTCATTTGTCCAGTTATGGAGCATAAATGAGTGCAAATCAACTTCACCTGCTTTGGTGCAAATGAAAGCGACAAAAGATGGACTGGAGAGGCAACAGCAAGACAACCCTGTCACTACTGGTAGCATGAGGAGGTACATGCAGCCAATTCAGGTTGCACAGGTAGTGCAGCTCATCCAGAATGCCATTGCAAAAATTTTTGCTGTGTCTTCCAGAACAGTCTTAAGAGCATGGAGGAGATACACAGTTAAACAAGAGATGGAAAGAGTCACAGAAGGGCATCAACCCAGCAGCAGCACTGGTATCTGGTGCTTTGTGCTAGGAGGAACAGGAGGGGCATTGCCAAAGCCCACCAAAATGACTTCCAACTGGCAACTGATGTGCATGTTTCTGACCAAACTGTCAGAAACAGACTCCATGAGGGGAAATAAATCATGCCTAAACGGAGAACAATTACAAATTACATCACTTTTCATTATAGTCACCTTTGTTTGTAATGCAATTTTACCAGCATCGTACCAACTTTTTAATGCTCAGTTACTACTCTTCCTGCCTTCACTGTTTTTAATGAAAATATAAAAGTACAGAAACTTTTTTAACATCCCTTGTATTATTATTATGATGATGATGATGATACCCTCCTCTCAGTGTTCAATGGTACGCTGGTGCATTTGCCAGAGGTCAACCAGACCTATCACTACTAAAGCCACTCTTGTCCACTCCTTGCGTTCCATATGTGCCTGACTTTGGTCTATTATTATTATTATTGTTATTATTATTATCCATCCATCCATCCATCCATTTTCCAACCCGCTGAATCCGAACACAGGGTCACAGGGGTCTGCTGGAGCCAATCCCATCCAACACAGGGCACAAGGCGGGAACCAATCCCGGGCTGGGCGCCAACCCACCACAGTATTATTATTATTACTATTATTATTACTATTATTATTATTTGTATGTACAGCACATTGGTTAGTTTTTAAACCTAAACTTTACTAACGTACTTACTACTATGTAAACTCTTATGTTGTTAATGTTTTCATTTAAACAATGTACTCCACCTCTGACACTTATGGTAAATCTGTAAAGAAATCAGTATCATTACCAATTGTCTCTGTTAGCTCATTTAAGTAAAGAATCTGGCATAGGTCTGGTAATCCTTGATCTGATGATATAAGTAGGCAGTGAATCATTTCACTTTGACCTTATTTTCTTTTCAATCAAATAAGTTTATTTTAAAGGAGCATCACATTCAGTCCCTACTTGAAAATGAGATGTTTCTTACGGTTTATGATTGTAAACTCTGCCAAAGTACCTTTTATATTTTCCAAATTTCTAAGTGCTCATTTTCAAAACTGTAATATTTAATCTGCCATGGCTATGATTGGCTCATTTATACAAACGATTGATCTTCCATTGCCATTGTGAGCAAAAATGTAAATAAATAAATGAGAACCCTAACATAAAAGATTACTAAACTGCACGTGAGAAGGTTTTGACTGAAGATCTGTTATACATTGTTCATAACTAAAGAAAGATCTGAAAGACACTTGGAAGCTGTGCAACAGGAGTTAAAATACTAAAATGATAACTGAAAATATAAAAACAATCAAATCCGGTAAAGAAGAGAAAGAAAGTGAGTTGCCTCGTGTCTGCATCCAAGTGTACTGTCTGTGCCCCTCATGCAGTGTCCTCCACACATCCTGAACCTCATGGTGCTCTCTGATTGCACATAACTATTTATAAAATGGGGAGTGAGGCTCATTTTGATTTCTGCCCAGTATATAATGATCTGTGCAGTTACAATCCACTCTTAAAATAACATATAGTGAACCAAGAGAAAGTAGCTAAGAGTGAAATAAAGATCTTAAAAGCCGATCACACTCTGTCTCTCTTACTTCCACTTGTGGGGGTATTAACATTTATGTGACTGACATAAACTAGACACAAGTGCTTACAAATGGTAATGGATATTTCTGAATTCTATATCCATCAAGATTTATAGAAATTAAACAACACAAACAAAAAGGCATAAGTATTAAGAACATACGCAGAGACCATCATGTTAATTTTAAATATCTGAGGTTCCAGACTTTGCAAATAAATTAGCTAAGGCATTTTAGCCTCAATCACTACCTCTCAAAAGAACACTCAGTCATTTAACAAAAAAGAAAACAGCTGAATGTTACACAACAAGTCAAGTCAAGTTGGGGAGCATGCACTGGTACAGTACGTTGCCGCACCCACTACATGACAAAATAGCAACCCCCCAGGCAGACCCTCTATCTGCTGCAGCCAGGTGTTACGTGGGTGACCCCTTGGCCTGGTCCAGCCACTTGGGTCCCCAACAATGAGGATCTTATGAGCTGGATCACCCTCGGGGAAACGCACCACATGGCCATAGTGCCGTAAGTGACGCTCTTTCACAATGCAGGTAATGTGCCTCATTCGGGACTCCATGAGCAACCAATCATTCAACACAAAGTCAAACCAATGGTACCCAAGGATTTTCCGGAGAGACACAGTACCAAAGGAGTCCAGTCTTCATCTCGGGTCACTGGAGAGCGTCCATGTCTCACAACCATATAGTAAGACAGGAAGCAGCAGGACTCTAAAGACTTGGACCTTCATCCTTTTGCATAGATATTGGGAGCGCCACACACCCCTTTGCAGCGACCTCATGACTCCCCCATGCTCTCCCAATCCGTCTACTGACTTCACAGGGAGAGTCATCAGAGAAATGAATGTCAACACGGTCCACACTCTCTCCGCAAACAGACATACTATTGATGGTCATTAAAGGCCTGGATCTTGGTTTTTATCAGGACACTCACAAGCCCAGACACTGACTCCTCACTCAGTCTCTCAAGCACCCTGATCAGAGCCTCCATTGACTCAGTGAAGATCACAGCATCATCAGCAAAGTCAAGATCCATGAATCTTTCTTCACCAACAGATGCCCCACAGCAGCTGGACCCCACAACCTTGCCCAACACCCAGTCCATACAAGCATTACACAACAACCTGCTCTTATTCCTTTTTCTCAGTTCACAAGCCCTCTAAATTCCGATAAAATTGTAGGCCTCAGTGAAGTTGTGACTCTCTCCACAAACTAAATCTGAGTCAGTCAACATGCCCTCTTCCAACTATCAAAAGCTGATGATTCTTCTAATCAGGTTTGGTGTATATATCTGCCATACTGTATTTCTTAAACACATGCTTCAGTATTTCTATGCTTTTTCATAGCTTTAAAGGTGTTATCATAACCAGCCTGTTATGCAGGGTGAATTTTTCTACACCCCCACATTCTAATGTATCTCTGTAGCCACTATGTCTTTACTTTCAACATGAGAATCTTCTCATGACAAACATTAAACATATCTCCATTCATATTCCTAGCATGTTGGACAAATGCATTTCAAACCAACACAACAGCAAACATCCTCACAGATTCTTCCTGTTGTCATACATATGAATGCTTTTCTTCAGGAACTCGTACAGATCTTTCAACTACATGATCAGTATTAACAATCTTAAAAATGTTGGTTTTGTGATGACAATGTACTGGGTTGTGTGATTCCTTGGAGCGTCATTTCTGGACAAAAAATAATTTCATTCTGTGAAGAGTTTTTTGAATAAGTAATTGATCGATCTATCTATCTGTCTGCATGGACATCTGAGGATCACCTTAAAGGCTCCGATATGGTATGTAATAATCCGCCAGGAGATAAGGGGATACCAACACTAACAATACAAGAAGCCACCCAAGGAGAGAAGCCCAATCAAGCCCCCACTCAACTAAACCACACCTCTTCTGGATATGATGGTATAAATATGATGGCTCCCAGAAGATGATGTCTCAGTTCGAAGAACTACGCCCCACATGAGGGAGCTCCAAGATCCAGACCTGCTCGATAGAGCTGAGAGTTGAATGAAGGGGTTAAGTAGCAGATTTAGTGCCTATTTTCCGTTGCATCATCACACATTCATTTTTTTAGTTTTCTGGATATTGGCACCAAGTGAGATGAGCCGGTTGACACCCCAATTTTTTTGGCTTGCCACTTACTTATTTGCACTCCACAATATTCTGTTTCTCTTTTACATATATGTATATGTATATGTAATACACACGTATATATATATATATATATATATATATATATATATATATATATATATATATATATATATATATATATATATATATATATATATATACACACACATATAAATGTGTGAGTGTGTGTGTGTGTCTGTCTGTCTGTCCGGACCAGAAGTGCGAGGCTACAGCATGAAGCTCAAAGAAAGTGACTCTGTCACCAAAGTGAAACCGCTGAGAAAAAAAGAAACTCACTTAGCCACTAATACTCAAGTGAGGCAAGCACATTAGCAAAACAAAACTTCCAATGAGAGAGAAACTTGCTTAGCTGCTGGTAGACAACAAAGATGAGCATGTCAGCAAAACGAAACCGCAGAGAAAATAGAACCTTGCTTAGCCACTAATGCACAACAGATGCCATTGATTGATTGAAGTGCCAGAATCCATGGTTTCTAGGAGCCCAGCTCACACAGCTAGTGTATATTATATATATACATATATAGTGACAGATAGAGGGCGCTATCGTCCTCTTCAACCCTCACACTATATATACGCCAGTAAAAGTCAAATATGTTGTAATTATGTAATTAACAGTGCACAAAGCACCCTCCTCTCCACAATATTCATAAACAATACACAATTCCCAATAATACACAATAATCCTCCACTCCCAGACGCGTTGCCACCCTTCCACTCAGCTCAGCTCGACGTCTGGGATTTCCCATAGTCCTTTTATATTGCCTGACCCAGAAGTGTTTCAATCATTCAGTCTACGTGACCGCCTATCACTTCCGGGTCAAATAAAAAGTCTTCTTCTTCACCCCGGAAGTATGTCATTTCCCCTGTCGCTGTGAATAAGACATACTTCCAGGTTATAGGGTACATATGATTGTCTGGGTCTCCTTGTAGTGTCCCCTTTGGTATCCAGCAGGTCTGTGGATGAAAACTCCCTGCTGGCATATGGGGCACCTCCATGCTGCAGAGTGAGCTCCACCTGGTGGCCTCGGGGTATTGGCCAGCCATAGTCCACAATATATATATTTGGAGACAGCTGGCAGCTAAACCCAGCCAGAATGCCCTTGAAATGGAAGGAAGGCAACTTTTCTAGGACACTGCCCCTCCCAAAAATTCTAGATGGTAGCTCCCCTGGAGTGTATCGGTGCCCCGGATTCCTACAGGGCATTCTGAGACATGAAGTTCAGTTCTCAGCCATGTTGGGTGCCGTGGGTGCCGCCAGGAGGAGCTGTGAGAGGACCAGAGGACCCACGTCTCATCCATAGCCCGGAAGTACTCCCAAGTCAAGAACACGGAAACCCCGAAATACTTCCTGGCTGAAGAAAGAAGCTAGTTCTTCATTAGACCTGGAAGTGCTAGCAAGTCACATGGTCAGAAGAACAGAAGTACTTCCAGGTCAAGGACTATATAAAGGACTGCTGGAGAACCAGCAAGTGAGCCAGAGTTGGGAGGTAGAGGACAAAGCTTGCTGGGAGGTGTGTAGGACAGATTTTGAGAATTAAATATTATTGTGTTTATTTATTTATTGTGGTGGAGGTGCTTTGGGCACTTTTCATCTTTTAATTTGAAGAGAAGAAATTAAACAACTTCTTGTTGCTTTTAAAACATGTTGTCAGTATATCGGGTCAAGCGCTGGTATAATGACATCTAGTGTTACTATATATATATATATATATATATATATATATATATATATATAACATTTCCCAGAGGACAAGTTGGCATCTGCTGAGGACGAAGGCAAATTCCACAATGGAAGGATGGATTAAGTGGGGGAAATACCTGGCTGGGCTGCCTTAAAGATTCCCATTCCAATTGGAATGCCCAAAGATGTCAGGAACCAGCAGGGGAGCAATTCATCCACCAGTCTGGATACCCTCAGGGCTGCATGGGAGTCTGAAAAAAAATCCCTGTATGGTTCCCTGGGTGATGGTAGAGGGTGCTGCCAGGGGCTGATCACCCTGGCTTTCTTGTAGCCCACAAGTGCTTTCAATAGGCCACATAATGTCACCTGAAGAACTCCAGGGTTCAGCTTAAAAGAAGCCCATTTCCATAGTTTTTGGAGTCAGAGTTGGGTGGAGGTCAGTATCACTCAACTGGAGGATTGAAGGAGGGAGATTCATTGGTTTATTGTGTTTATATTCATATTTTTGGTATGTTACTAAAAGGAGAGTTGAGGAGGTGCTTGGGAAAGCAATACAAATCCTTTATTTATCCTATCTAAGTGTGGTGCTTTACTGTGTCTGTGGTTTGGGGTGCTCTTTTATTTTTTTCTTGTAATTAAAAACCCTAACTAGAATATGTATGTGTGAATTGAAAAGATAAAATATAAAGATAATTTGGCAGAAGAAATATAAAAAGCAAGTTAATCTTCATGGCACAAATTAACTAGCACTCATCAATATTGGTATCAATGATATAAACACGTGTCATAATAAATCTGTTCTATTCCTTAAAGGAGTAACATTTCACAGTAGATAGTAATAAACTACATTTTTCCTTGTTTGAATAAGTACCATGGACAGCTCCTGGTATTTTACAACTATTTGGAAACTGGAAAGCTATAAGCAACATTAGGAAGTTATCATCTTAAAAGTTGTTGAATAACTGGAATTATAGTAGAAATCAAAATGAATGTTAAATGCCAAGTAGAAAAAAAATAAAGTATTATTTCAGGTTTGTAACAACTCCTCCAAATGCATGTGTGTTATATTCTTTCAGATTGTTAGAGGGGTATTACAAAATTATCTCTGGCTCATTTCGGTTAAAGATCTGTAGCAATTAAGTTAAAATGTAAAAATACATATATCTTTAAAATAACATATTGAAATGTTTAACCTTTTCTTTTCACTGTAGTTTCTTACAGCACATTACCATAGCAACTAAGATATATGTATACCTTTCATTTTTCTTAAACCACTTGCTAGACTCATGAAGCAAAATTACACTGAGAGTAGAGAAAATAACATTGTATGAACATTGAATGCACAGATCATTTTAATGGACTTATTTCCCAACATATGATAGGATGCATTTTAAATTAGGCATAGTTTTGGTTTACAAATGAGCCAGATCCCTGTCCTGTGTAAGGAGCTTTTGAAAATTTTAATAAATTGGTTCTATATAATGAGGACTTGTTTCATTTCTAAAAGCACTAAAACCTGATTTCCAAAAATTAACTGAAACTCGGTGCATGAAAGTGTGTCGTTTGTTTATGTAGTATTATATGTAAGGTTTCAAAATGTCTTAATTATTACTTTAGTTCTCTTCAAAGTTGTGTCAATAACATGTTCATTAGTAGAGTTGGCCAATCATAAAATGCTAGCAGCAACTTCTTATTGTTGGAGAAAGATAAAACAAAGTTGTTGTTTCTTTTTGGTCCACTTATTTTACTATGCCATGAGCAAATTGTGCATACATTATTGCTTTGCAAAAAGCTCATCTCAAAAGCACATATTGGGTTTTCTCTTATTACTAATTCTAAATAAATTCAAAATGTTTACTTGTAGTGAGGCCTTCTCCTGTACAACATATACCCCCTCCACCCCCCAATCTCAGGAGATGGAATCTATCTGCTGAAGGAATCTTCTTAAAAGAATATAAGAAACATAACAAATTTGACAAATGAGAGGAAACCCTTTAGTCCATCAAGCTTGTTTGTTTAACTAATAGCTAAGCTGCCTCAGTATCTCATTCAGATAATTCAAAAATGTTTTCAAAGTTTATTCTTGAAGTACACATCTAGACAGTTAGTTCCATATTCCCACAACTGTTTGAAGTAAGGAAGTGTTTCAAGTGTCAGTCTTGTACAAATCTGTTTAATTTCTACTAGTGTTTTTGAGTGAGTCACGGTTTAATTGAAAACTTCAGCTGGGTCTACTTCATCAATGCCTTTCAGAATTCAGAAGACATGGATTAAGTTTCCACACAGTTTCAGATTAAGCAGATTTAATTCTCTGAGTCTGCAAGAGTAGGACTTGTACTTAAATCCTGGGGTGCACTTGGTACATCTTCACAACACAGCTTCATGTGCTGCTATGTCTTATAGAGTGGTGACCAGAACAACACAAAATACTCCCGATGAGTTTTCACTAGTGCCTTATATATGCTAAGCGTAATGTTCCTTATACTGTACCACTGTTACATAAAGCCTTTCTTGTATAATTGCTTCCGAACTTTGCTTAGATGATATAAAAGGTGATGTTAACTTGAAGCATTAACTACTTTCACAGGTTGCTTTCTTAAGGACAGTGTCTCCTATTTTGTTTTTACAATTATTATTCATTTTGCTCTCACAGTTTGAGTTTAAGCAAAATAAGGAAGCAATTATATTTCACAGCCTACTGGCAACATACATATTGATATTAACTTTAAACAAAAAGGTAACCTTTACATCAATATAACCAACTGCTTATTAATATAATCAAACGAGAATTTCATTTTGAAATAAAGTAAGTCAAACTGTATTTCTGTGGTAATACATATTTTCAAATATATCTTGAATAAAAGTTTTAAAAGCCATATTATTTGATGAGAGATTACACTTTGAATGAAAGAAATACACGCTTACCTTTTGTAAAATCTGAACTCCATTGTCGGAAACAACCAGAGTATCTGCATTACTTCCCATATCCATCACACCCTCTCTGTTCATTCCTGGTGCAACAAACATTAGTCGTCTTTCTGCAGTCTGGTACTGTTGATCGTGAAATAGCGATCCGCTCACTTCGACATAGTTAGTGTCACTTAAATATTTTTTACGTAATAAATTGCGATGTACTCTGTGACACTGAAAGGCAATCAAAGTAATCAGACTGACGATAAACAGGGATGAAACAGAGCACAAAACAATAATTAAATAAAACGTCATCTTATTTTCTTGGTCTTCTCCTGTGTCGATAGATTTAATTTCAGACAATGCATGGGCTTCCAAGTTTTCAGCTGCTGTCACGATTACTGTCGCAGATGCAGAAAATGAAACGCTCCCGCCGTCTTTCACCAATATGATCATCTTCTGTACGGTGATATCAGAATCAGCTATAGCTCTGCGAGTCCTGATTTCTCCGTTATAGCGCCCAACGCTGAAAAGGGACTGGTCAGTAGCTTCCTCCAGAGAATAAGAAAGCCAAGCATTATAACCTACATCGGTATCATAAGCTCTGATTCTTGTAACTAAATAACCTGTTTTCACATTTCTAGGAATGGTTTCTTGAACAACAGCAGTTCCATTTATGGTAAATGGGAAAACGATCACGGGTGGATTGTCATTTTGATCCAAAATAAACACAGTCACAGTGACATTGCTGCTGAGCGATGGAACTCCAGAATCTTTAGCTATAACAATACATTTGAAGCTTTTCACTTCTTCAAAGTCAAACGCAATAAAACTAAACACGTGTCCATTTTCAGAATTGATGCTAAGAAAAGGCACGACTTGTTTCTCGGCAGCTTCAGTTTCTCGCAGATAGTATGTGATGACAGCATTTTCATTCTCATCCTCGTCAATTGCACTTAATGCAAATATTAGCCCTCCAGGTGTGTTATTTTCCATGATATAGAATGCAAACGAATCTTGTAAAAATCTGGGATGATTATCATTCACATCTAACACTTTTACAAATATAGTTCTATAAGAAGAGAGAGAAGGATGACCAAAGTCTTTTGCGGTTATTGTTATGTTGTACAGAGATGTAGACTCCCGATCAAGTCGAATCTTTGTTATTAAAGAATACATATTGTCTTGAAATGATGGTTTCAGCTCAAAAGGCAAGTTATTATTTAATGAGCATGCTATTTTGGAATTCACTCCAGAATCAAGGTCTGTAATGCTGATTAACCCGACTACTGTACCTGGTTTTACATTTTCAGGAACAGAACTCGTTAATGATGTTATATCTATGTGAGGTGTGTTGTCGTTCATATCTTTAATCTTAATGAATATCGTGCACAAGCTGCTCGTTGGTATTTGCCCTCTGTCGGTCGCTTTTACTCCAAACTCATAAAATTCTTTATCTTCAAAGTCTATCACACCCTTAACTCTAATTTCTCCGGTATAAACATCTAACTGAAATAATTCATTGACTTTATTTTGAACAGATTCTTCGAACGAAAAAACAATCTCACCATTACTGCCCTCATCCATATCCGAAGCCGTTACCTTCACAATAAGGGTTCCAAAAGGAACATTTTCCTCCAAAGTTTCAGAGTAGGTTTCTTCATCAAAAACTGGCGCATTGTCGTTAATGTCCCCAACAATTATAGTTATATTCATATTTCCCGATTTAGGAGGATTCCCCCCGTCAAAGGCAGTTAACAAAATATCATATTTTGCTTCCATTTCTCTATCCAACGCTTTTTGTAACACTAAAACTGGAATTTTATTCCTCTTACTGACATCTTTCACTTGAAGAATAAAATGATCGTTTTGACTCAGCTCGTATGATTTTAACGAATTCACACCAGAATCGAGATCATAGGCGCCATCTAATGGATAACGCGACCCCACTGCAGCTGACTCTGAAATTTCCAGGCTTTTGTTCTTAACATAAAACGCGGGCGAGTTATCATTTATATCTATAATTTCAATTTCAGCTTGATGTATTTCTAAAGGATTTTCAATAACAATCTTAAAGCTTAGAAAACAAGCCTTGTCTTTATCGCATAGCGCTTCTCTGTCAATGATATCATTTACAAACAGGACTCCAGTCTTGTGATTTACCTGCAACAGCTCTTCTTTTAATCCAGAGATCACTCTGAAACCTCGACCTTCAAGTGTTTTCACATCTAGACCAAGATCCTTTATAATATTCCCGACAACAGTCCCGGATACTGATTCTTCCGTCACAGAGTAACGCAGGAGAGCAAATGCATTTTTCCAAAAGCACAAAAGCAATGCCGATAGAATGATGGGCCCTTTGTGGCCATAAAATCCTCTTATTGGTAACATGTTTTCAAAAGACTTTATTGATGAAAAATATAAAAAAAAAGATTTCTATTCTGCTGCTTCTGACATAACTTAAAATTCTAGTTTCCAAATCACCAGAATATAAAAATGTCAGCGCTTGTTGTTTTCTTGAAGATGGAAGGCGGAGAAGAAACGAAGGGCGTGATTATGTTTTTTTCTTGAAATTATCGTAAAGTTGGAAGGTAGCGACATCTTGTGTTAACATGAGGTACTGCAAGCACTTTTTAACTAGTAAAATGGTTATGAACATTTCAACAATAAAGAAAAAAAAAAAAAAACATTCAGCTACTACTAAGATATTATTATTTTTAATATTGCGACTTGTAGCAGTGTGTAAGGATGGAACATTGTTTGCCACTTTTGCCTTCCAGCTTCATATCGGGGTTTCAACTCACAGCATAGAAGCATGCACAGTTTGGTGATTTTCATTTTTGTCTGCATATCTTTAATTTGAATATTAGAATTTTAACCTACGTCCCCAATAGCAGGTAAGTTTAATTGTCATCTCTAAATTGGCCCAAGCTGCGGTAACTTTTTGTATGACTATCTCTTGCACTCATTTGTGTTCCAGGCTGAAGTAGCTCCTTCCATGTACTACCGGGGAGACCCCAGTGTCTCACAGCTTTGTACTGAAATGGTGGAGACTCATAAAACGTATGAATGAAAAATAATATAACTATTAATGCTGGTAAATATTTATCAGTATGGACTATTGGAGAGCTGACTCACAGTTAGGAGACCCGGGTTTGCTTCCTGGGTCCTCCTTGCATGGAGTTTGCATGTTCTCCCCGTGTCTGCGTGGGTTTCCTCCTACAGTCCAAAGACATGCAGGTTAGGTGCATTGGCGATCCTAAATTGTTCCTAGTGTGTATTTGGTGTGGGTGTGTGTGTCATGTCATGGGCTGGCGTCCAGCCCAGGGTACGTTTCCTGCCTTGCACCCTGTGTTGGCTGGGATTGGCTCCAGCAAACCCCCGTGACCCTGTAGATAGGATATTGCAGGTTGGACAATGGATAGATGGACTATTGGAGAGCTACATCAGTGCAGTTAAGGGGAAGGGATTAATAATTTACAACCTGCATTATGATACCGTAAACATGTGTGAATTTGATGCAGAAAGTATGTTATACTATATATATATATATATATTTTTTTTTTGCTATCAGCAAAACCATCTTAAATTATTTATATAAAACAAAAATACTAAATGGCAACACACACTGGGGAAAAAAATACTTGGTTGCAGACAGCTGGTGCCTCACCTAACAGTATGAAACAGAGGAAAGAACAAAAAAACATGATGGACAAATTAGAACCAGCATTTAACTTAATATTTCAAATGTGAGAAGATGCTGGAATCAATGCAAAGATTGGAAGAATGGACAGACTCCATGTAGATAATAGCCTGACACAGAAACTTATCCCTGGAGTTTGTGAAGTGCATAGTTCACCTAAAATACAACATTAGGCGATATGAGAAATCTCGGTGAATTTAAGTTGGCATGCTTAATTCAGAGATGTGAGGCTAGCTCAAAAGTCATTAAGGCAGTTAAATAAAGTAATTAATGGCGGGTGCTGTCTTCAGGCAGTGTGGTGTAATAGTTGAAGCATTAGATTTCAAACCCTTAGGCTGTGGGTTCAAATCCTGCTGCTGTCAGTGTGTGACCATGAGCAAGTCACTTCCCCTCCCTGCGTCCAAATTGGAAAACTAAAAGAAATGGAACTTGATGTGTCTTAAATTTTGTGTGTTACTTTGGATAAAGGTGTCAGTAAATAAGTCAACATAAAGTTCATGAGAATAATGGCATTAAAAATGAACCACAGAAGCCAAAGGATAAAATAACAATACTTAAAATGTATACGTAAAATACTGTATGTTGCCCAAGACACGAATAGATACATTTTCTTTCTTTTTTGCCATTATTAGTGAAGAAAATAAGTTTAAATTTATAAAGAAAAAAGTATGCATACAATAAAAGCATTGCAAAAAAAAAAACAAAAAAAAACACCCCAGTGCATCTCAGTAAAGATTAGTTAATATACAAAAAAATAAAAACAAGTTTGTGGAGCCTGCATGACAAAACAAAGGAGGGCAGCAGTCTACAATCAGACTGTAAGAGCCATTTTCCTAGTTCTTTAAAATGTATGAATATTTATTAGATGATAATGCATAAAATATGGGAGGTTCCTATAACCCCCATGAATAGAATTGAGTTGGTAATTTCCTGTCATTTTTTAACAGTTTTGAGTAAACTATGTTCTCCTGTTAGTGTCTAGCCTCGCCTTGTGTAAGGTACAGAGGCATACGGTTTTTAACCGTGTTCTTGTTTGTGCTCGCGTTCGTGCTTGCGCAAGTTACCATGCCTGGGCGCATGTCTATGTGCCAACGGCCTACAGGCCTTTTGAGTGTGAAGTAACTCGTAAAATAAAAGATTTAAGTGTTGAACCATATGTTTAATTAAGGCATACAGAAGAAGAAATTGAGAACCTTTAAGTATAGAAATAACCAAAGCTTCTTAAGAAAAGCAAAGTTTATAGAAGATACATTTTTTCTTTTTTTTGCCTTTATTCTATGTGTGTAACTATTTTTCTTTTTATTCTTGTGTGGATTATTTGCTTTTAACTTTCACTAAATATTTTAAAACGAACTCTTGGACTGTGAGATTTCTTTGACACGCGTCTTACCCGTGCCTGACTTCGCCTAATACATCGGCGGCTACACAGACCAAAAAATTAAAAGTTCAAGAGGAGGATGAGCTCTCAACTTCATCAACTACCAGATATTCAGTAACCCACAACACCAATGGCTGAAAGCCACTTCATAATGTTGGAGCCTGGCATTCTGCTGGTCCTCAATACCAAGACCTCAAGGAGAATCACATTATAGGAGGATGATTTCCAAAAATCACCATAAAGCAAACATTAAGCAAAAGGTCAGCGCTTGCCTAAAAGTGACTATTCCCAGAAAAAAAAAAACAACCTCTGCTAGATTAGAATAAGAGAAAGCTTGGAAAGATGCAGAAGAAGAAACATGTAAGGTAAGACAGGAACAGGGACAAAGTTATAATTAGAGTTTAAAACAAAAATCCAACAGGGTGTGGCAGAGGCTCTGTCCCAAAGCACATCAAGGAATGTGCTGGAAACATTTAAGGGATGAGAGTGGCAAAGATGGGTGAGTTTATAAACTTTTTGCAAAACATTTGTAAGGTATAAGATGTAAGCAATGATTTAAAAAAGAATGTGTATGCCAACAGTTGGAGTTTGTAGAGGAGAGAATATTATTGCCATAGATTTTTGTCCACAGTAATATAATAAAAGATGGGAAATCATTTTGTCAAATTGGTTACCTAGGCAAGGGATAGTAGAAGGCTTTGCACAGTGCAGCAAAGAGACCAGCGTGTTTTCTGCAACAAGAGAGAATGAGAAAACTCAGCAATAGGTGAGTAGGAAATTGGCACACCACATGTCTTAACAACAGATATGAGTTGCATTTTTATACCATAAATTGGGTGAATTTGATTTAGCATGTACAGTATGTTAATATTAGCATTATGTTCTTCTCTTTTTTTTGTGATGATGTTGATTTGCTCCAAGCTCCCATCCAACTTCCTGGAGCTCTTGAACCTGACACCATCGGCAATGTCACAGAGATGAGCTGACATATGAGGACAATTCTCAAATGAAGCCAGGAGATAATACAAAAAGTGCCAAGGTGCTTTTATTAAGACCAGTAGTGTCCAAACAGAAAGTGCAGTGCTCCACAGTTTCAATAAATAATCCATAAAATCAATGCAAAGTGGGGATAAAAACAATAAATAAATCCTTTAAAATCTGAAGATAAAAATGCAGTCTCCCTCTTCACGATCTCAGCACACCTCCCTCTCTCTCATTCTCCCTGGCTCACCAATAACTCACGCAGCCGGCGGAGACCCAACAGCAACGAGCTCCTTTCAGCCAACCTCCATCTTGGCTGCCTTAAGGACATCAAAGCCAGACCGTCCGAGGTCAGCTCTCCTTCCATCTTCCTTCACACTCATGTAGTTGCTCCTCAGATCCATTGGGAGGAAACCTGCCTTGCTCACCCCACTCCACCCGAACATTCAGTGGGATGGACTAGACCCTAGAGTGCCAGAGCCAAACGCTCATGCTGTCACCTCCTTCCAAGTGGCCAGATCGTCCGGCTAAGACTGCTCTTTCACGTCCTTTAACCTCCTTTTTTCTTTCTCTTTTCCTCAATCCATCCCCCTATTGATTGTGCCGGCCTGTATATTTACACACATACACACCTTGATGGGTGCATTGACTTAATCCCACGCCGCAGGAAGCCAATGAAGCAATTGCAAACCATCGCAGCCACACACATGCAGGTGCGACTCGCTCCAACTATTCCAATTAACTCCCTGCGGCCGTGCATTTGTGCCCACGGAGAGTGACACGGCTTTATGGATTTAAAACCTGACCCATTTTCTTTTGAAGCCGCAGACCTGGTATACCACAGTATGCAAAACTAACATTGACCTGGAGATATTAAGCTGGGTGAAAAATGAACAATTATTTCTGGAATTCATGAAGTGCATACCTAAGCTTAAATATGACATTATGGTAAGTTAAGGAATCTGGGGAAATCCCAGAAGGGATCATTAGTATGTTTTATTCAGAGACAAAAAGCTAGATCTAAAGTTTTTAAGGAATACAAAGAACACAATTCATGACTGACGTTGTGTTCATGAGAAGTTTGGGTTAGAGTGAAGTCAGGTTAGGTCCTGTCAAGTTGGGGAGCACTGCACCCCACCACATGACAAAACAGTTCAGGGTGCTGGCTGGCAACCCTCCAGGCAGACACGTGGTCCATTCCCACAATCTGGAAATGACCATCTATCTTCCACAGCCAGGTGTTATGTGGGTGTCACCTTGTCCTGGTCCAGACACTTGGCCCCTCAAGAATGAGGATCCTGCGAGTTGGACCACCCTCTGGGAATCGCGCCACATGGCAGTAGCGCCATAACATACACTCACTCTTAATGCAGGTAATGTGCCTCATTCACGACTCAGTGAGCAACCACTCATTTGACACAAAGTCAAACCAGTGGTACCCAAAAATTCTTCAAAGAGACACAGTAGAGTAGGAGTCCAGTCTGCATCTTAGCTCACTGGATAGTGTCCATGTCTCACAACCATATATCAAGACAGGAAGCAGCAGGACTCTAAAGACTTGGACCTTCATTCTTTTTGCAGAGATATCGGGAGTGTCACACACCCTTTTTCAGCAACCTCATGAACCCCCCATGCTCTCCCAGTCCATCTACTGACTTCATAGGAAGAGTCAACAGAGATATGATTGTCAGTGCTGAGGTAAGTAAACCTCTCAAAGCGGTCAACATTCTCTCTCTGCAGACAGACACACTGCTGATGGCTGTGCCTAAGAGGTTGTTAAAGGCCTGGATCCAGGACACTTGGAAGCCCAGACACTCAGACCCCTCGCTCAGTGTCTTGATAGCCCCAATCTTTCTTCACCAACAAAGGCTCCACTACCAATGGACACCACAACCTTACCTTACCCAACACCCAGGCCATGCAAGCACCAAACACAGTAGGAGCGAAAACACACCGTTGACGAACTCCAGGATCAACTGGGAAAAACACAGAGGTCCTGCCTCCACTCCGCATAGCACTGACAGTACCAGTGTACAGACCTGCCATGATATCCAGCAACTTTGAGGGAATCCTGTCAAGTCTCAGGATCTCCAACAGGGCAGCTCGGTCAACTGAGTTGAATGCTTTACAATATTCATGATGTTTTTGTAGTATACATTGTCCCAATACATGAATTGCTATTTTATCCTTTTTGATTGCAAGAAAATTTTAGTGAATGAAAACTGTATGTTGAAATGTATAAAGAAAAAAAATTCAATTTAAATACATATTAAACAAACACCCTAGCTCTACTCAGTTAGAAACAGAGGAATAAAAAACAAAGAATCTGACTACTACACAGAGCCTGCACAACACTAAAAATGGAAAACAGCAGTCCAGAGAGAAACCAAAAGAAAAAAGACCAAGAGGAGGATGAGCTCCTGGCTTCACCAGCTACCTGACATCCAGTTACCCACAATACTGGTGACTGAAAGCCATTCCAAATATTGAACTGAGATGTTCTGATGATCCTAAACACTGAAAGTTCATGAAGAATCAGATTACAGAAGTAAAATTTTCTGGATTCAACAGAAAAAGAAAGAGGATTTTCAGCAGAAGGTAAATGGCTGCTTTCAGTGACGATACCCAGGAACAACATCCACTGCTGAAATGGAATAAGAGATCACGGAAAGGTGCTGAAGGAAGAACATATGGACTAAGAAAGGAATTTGGACAAAGAAAATCAATGAGAGCTGAAAACAAAAATCCAGTAGGCAGTGACAGAGGCTCTTTCCTAAAACTTGTGGAGGAATGTTCTGGGAATATTTAAGGAGCAAAAGTGAGGAGTTAGTATACAGAATAAACATATTCCAAAACATTTAAAAGGAATAACATTTAAGCAAATTGGTAAAATTAAAATGAATATGACAATAATTGGGGTTCCTTGAGGAAACAGAAATATTATTGAAGCTTTTTCTTTTTTTTTTTTCTCCAGAGTAAGATAATAGTGGATGAGCAACCATGTTGACACATTGAAGGGTCAGTAGGAGGGTCTGCACAGTGCAGCAGGGTGTCCTATATTTTTTTATTCAACAGAAGAGAATAAGAAAAGTCAAAATCAGATGAGGAGGAAAATTACAGACCACATGTCCCTAGAACTGATATCAGTTGAAGACAAAACAAAACAAGAAGAAAAAATTCCGTAAAACCTCAACCTTAGTTCCTGAAATGACCAGGGCCCAAAATCATCAAAAGTATCACCAGGGTGGTAATACCTAAAGGAGAAAAATGTAGTAAGGGGTGGAGTATCCAAAGATATAAAGAGATAGATTAAGAAAAACTGGAATATATGAGTACCAGTTAATTTAAACATGTATATGCGGTCTCACACCTAATCAGTGTCTAAGGCAGCGTTTCTCAACCTTTAAGTATTTACGACCCGAGTTTTCATAACAGTTTTAATCGCGCCCCTCTAACATTTTTTGAAAGGAGCCCACTAATACCAATTTGTTTTTTTTTTAATTAATGATATATCATAGAGGTCCTCCCTGCGTGGAGTTTGCATGTTCTCCCCGTGTCTGCGTGGGTTTTCTCCGGGCGCTCCGGTTTCCTCCCACAATCCAAAAGACATGCAGGTTAGGTGGATTGGCGATTCTAAATTGGCCCTAGTGTGTGCTTGGTGTGTGGGTGTGTTTGTGTGTGTCCTGCGGTGGGTTGGCACCCTGCCCAGGATTGGTTCCTGCCTTGTGCCCTGTGTTGGCTGGGATTGGCTCCAGCAGACCCCCGTGACCCTGTATTCGGATTCATCGGGCTAGAAAATGGATGGATGGATATATCATAGATGCATATTTTATTATACCTATTTAGCTTTAATCGACATTTATCTAACTCTATATTTATTTTTCTAGTATCAGAATGTAGTTTAAGTTAATTTGTTTTGGTTTCATTAGATGTATTTTTCATATTTTCGATTCATGTTTTCTTTTTTTTCACATCTTCGTGCCCCCCTTTTTGTTACCTGGTGCCCCCCAGGGGGCCCTGCCCCAAAATTTGAGAACCACTGGTCTAAGGAAAGAAAATTCTGTACAAGATGACATACGGGCTACATCAGTTGAACAAAGAAAACAGCAGATGTTGATAGCTGCATGAATAAAGCCAATTTTATCTCTATGTATTAATTTATTAACTACATTTGCTAAATCTAACCATGAAGTTTGACTAGGAACTCGTCATAAGAATTCATCTATGAAATTTGATAGAAACTCAAATGGTTTAAGAAATTGAGAATTGTTGCTTTTTTCTGCACATACAGACAGTTCTGAATTAAGATTACAAGATAGATAGATAGATAGATAGATAGATAGATAGATAGATAGATAGATATATAGATAGATAGATAGATAGATAGATAGATAGATAGATAGATAGATAGATAGATACTTTATTAATCCCAAGGGGAAATTCACATAATCCAGCAGCAGTATACTGATACAAAGAAACAATATTAAATTAAATAGTAATAAAAATGAAAAAAATTAAAATAAAATTAATGTTAGCATTTACTCCCCCGGGTGGAATTGAAGAGTCGCATAGTGTGGGGGAGGATACAAATCAAGTTATTTTTCTCCCCAAAACCTTGAAACAGATTCATCAGGTATGAGAATATAATGAGACATAACTTTTATATTTGTGATTTTCTTCTGCTTATATTCTATAATGTTTTAGAGTTAAACCACATTTTCTTTAATGTGTATACTGTGTGATTTTAAGGAAATTTAACTAGCATAACAATGTACATTTGGTTGCAAATCCTTTATACTGTATAATTGAATTTTAGTCACTGCCATCCACAAATGCACCTTCAGTCTATGGTGTTCTTTTGCAATTACAGTATGCAACATCCCTTTGGTGTACATGTATTTGTTTGCTGTGTTGCACTGGAAAATATTCTTGAGATTGATTTGTTGGATTCTAGGCCTTGTACTTATTGCCCCTTGCATTATCTGCTTTGCATGTTTTGCACTGACTAAAGTCTGAAGGCATTTTTAGTTTTAGTTGGGTGACAACGTGTTTTTCTAAACCTGACTTCATTTTCTTTTTGTAATCAATACTCATAACATTAATAAAGGAGAAGTGTCTACAGAATGTATGCCTGAACAAGCCATAATCAAATTACATGATACCTAATTTTCAAGGTAGTGAATATGTAATAGGCAATTATAGAGATAGCAAAGCTGGCAAATATCAAGAAATATTAGTAAATTACATTCTACAGGTTTATTAGGAAATTTATTTAATTATGTAACTTTTCTGTTGCAATAACCATTTAATTCTGCCATTTATTATTATTATTATTATTATTATTATTATTATTAATAATAATTGATTGGTGCATTGTAGACTGAGAGTTGAATAAGTAGTCTGTTAAATCTGCACTAAAACCTTTCTGCATTTAGTTTAATAGGTTGTAGCAGTATTTAAAAAAGAATGGAATCAGGAGAAGGATTGTGATTTTATTAACAGAAAAAGATAATGGCTACATCTGAATTCTGTATCCTTCATGGATTTATAGAAATGAAACAATGACCATGAAAAGGCAAAAGAAATAAGAAAATATAGAGACACAATTTTAATTGTAAATATCTCAGGTTTGAGACATTGTACTTAATTAATTTAGTTAAAATATTTTAGTCTCAATCTCTCCCTTTCAAAAGAACACTCATTCTTTTAGCAAAAAATGCAAGCAGCTGAATGTTGCACAACCCTTTCTTATATTTTTATCTCAGTCATAAATGCATTTAATTTCTGTAAAACTGTAGGTTTCAGTGGAATTGTGATTATCTCCACAAACTAAATCAGAGTCAGTCCAAGTGCCTTCTTCCCACTGTCAAAAGTGGGATTACATTCTACTAATCAGGTTCAGTGGATATTTCTTCCTTAATATGTTTCTTAATCATATAACATACCTGTGGTTCAGTGTTTCTGTACTTTTTCATACCTTTACCTGTTATGCAGGTTGCATTTCTGTAACACACCCCCATTCTAATGTATTTCTGCAGCTACTATGTCTTCACTTTCAACATGGCAACTTCGTCATTTCAGAAATGAAAAACCTCAAACATAACTCCATTCATCCTCTAGCTATACCGAGCATGCTGGGCAAAATTGTTTTGTACCAACACGACAACAGCCATCCTCACACTTTCTTCCCGCTGTGACTCATATCAAAGTTTTTCTTCAGGAACTCATACATATCTTTCAACTACACAGTCACTATCTACAATCTTAAGAATTTTGGTTTTGTAATCACAGTGTATCAGGTTGTGTGGTTACTTGTACCAGCATTGCTGGACAATGAATCATTTAATTCTGTGAAGAGTTCTTTGAATAAGCAATAGATTTTTTGGACTTTGAAAGAGGATCCTAATATGTGGACAATGCAAAAATATTAAATGTTTAATAGGCAATTGAGCAGTATATAAAGATCAAGAAAAACTGAACTTAACCTAGGTTACTGCATGCAGCAAAAATCCTTTTAAATTCAGGAACCCCTTTACAACAACAACAACAACATTTATTTATATAGCACATTCTCATACAAACAGTAGCTCAAAGTGCTTTACATAATAAGGAATAGAAAAATAAAAGACACAATAAGAAAACAAAATAAGTCAACATTATGTAACATAGAATAAGTAAGGTCCAATGGCCAGGGAGGACAGAAAAAACAAACAAAAAAAAAACTGCAGACAGCTGGAGAAAAAAATAAAAACTGTAGGGATTTCAGACCATGAGACCGCCCAGTCCCCTTTAGTATTTCACAAATCTGTTATTATCTATACATTGCTATTTATGGAGCCTGTTGTGAGTCTAAATAAATAATTGTTCTTTCTGGAAAATGCATATGAATGGTTCTTTATTTTGGAACCAAAAATATTTCCCTTAAGGCATTGCTTTGAAGAACCACTCTGGCACCTTTATTTTTAAGTAGGCATGCCTAGTTCTTAAAGATCACATATTTGTCACACATGGGCATCTGAGGATCACCTTCCAGGCTTGGATATAGTATGTAATTACCCACCAGGACAAATGTGGACACTGTCAGGGATGCCAGGGACGATGACCCAGCCAGGACGCCTTGGAGGACCAGAAAAGGGCGTGCGCCCACCTTGGACCACGTGGGGGCCGCCACCCTGGTGGCTTTGGGGGCCACGGATAGAGGGCTTGGAAGCTCAACCCTGTAGGGGCCCGTGGTCACCATCAGGGGGCGCCCCGATGCCTTGGAAACCCTGGACCTCAGCACTTCTGCCACACCAGGAAATGCTAGGGGGGAAGAGGAGCAGGGACACCCAGAGTGCTTCCGGGGGTAAAGCCGGCACTTCCGCCACATGGGGGTGTGTTGTTGGGAGATTACCGGGAAGCACCTGGAGCACATCCGGGTGTGAATAAAAGGGGCCGCCTCCCTTCATTCGGAGCTGGAGTCGGGAGAGAAGGAAGGACTGAGCTTGCTGGAGGAGGCAAGGAGGCAGCCTGAAGAGTGTAAGGCTTTGTGTGGCCAGGACTTTGGGGTTTGTGTGTGCACTTAAACTTTGTAAATATTGGTAAATAAACGTGTGGTGGTGGAAAAACAACACATCTGCCTGTCTGTGCCCGGGTTCCTTTCACAACACGAATGCTAACAATTCCACATATTTTCTCCTCCTTAACTCAAAGAAGTCGCCAAGAAGGGAACCCCCTCAGTTACTCCCCAACTCAACTGAGACGTTCCCCTTCTGGTCAGGACAATGAAAATCTGAGGGCTCCCAAAAGATGATGTCTTAGTCAGAAGATCTAAGTCCCACAGCTCCAAGGCCCAGACCTGCTTGACAGAGCCAAGAGTATATAGAAACCATTGAGGGTTAAGAGGCAGGTTTTACACCTATTATGTATTGCACCAGCACACTCTCATTTTTGCTCACTTTTCTGGACATTGTTTGTAAATGTGGTGACCCGGTTGACACCCCAGGTTTTCTTTGAGTTTCTGCTTTCTTGTTTGCCTTCCACACTATTGATCTTCTTTTTTTGTGATAATTACAGACCATTAGCACAATATGTGGATGTGGCTTAAAATATAATTTGAAATGAAAAGTGAAAAAATAACGATAATTTGGCAGAACAAAACTTATAAAGCAATTTAATCTTCATGGGACATATTAAATAGCATCCATAAATACTGAAATCAGTTATATAAACCCCAGTTGTAAAAGATCTGTTCTATTCCTAAAAGTAGAAACATTTCACAGCAGACTGCAATAAACTTCATTTTTCATTCCTTGTATAAGTACCATGGACAGCTCCATGCATTTTAGAACTATTTATAAACTGGAAAGTTATAAACAACATTAGGAAGTTGCTATACAGCTTAAAACTGGAATTATAGTAAAATTATAGTGCATGAACAGTCATTCAAGAAATTGTGTGGTTTGTTAATCTATTAGTAAATGTAAGGTTTCAAACTTTCTAAATTATTGTACTGATTATCTTTAAAAATGTGTCAATAACATGTTAATTAGAAAAAAAAAAACAGGTCAATCATAAAATGCTACCATCAACATTTATTGTCCAAGAAACACAAAACAAAATTGTTGTTTCTTTGTGGTTTTATGTCTTTTTCCTACACCTTAAGCAAATCAGGTATACTTTAATGCGTTGCACAAAGCTGATCTTAATAAATTAATGTTTTTTTTACTTTTATTTTTTGACCAAAATAAATTAGAAATGATTACCTGCAGAGAGACCTTCTCTTGTAACTCATGGCCCTACCCCACTTTATGAGCTTGAATTTAAAGAACCCTTTTTGTTCACTTTGGCACTAGTTTCAGAATCTTGATATCATTTTTCAAACCTCTAATACTTTTCCAATTGTTTGAACACAATATACATACACCAAAGATCATGTGTTCATTGAACTAAAATCACCACTTCAAAATGACACACCTTAACATCAAAGTATTACCATTCTGAAATGCAATTCACACATTGCATTTGAGATTACTGTCTGCTCATTTTATTACAGTGACATATCTATTCATTTATAGAACTGTTCTAAATGACAAGTAGCTGTTGCATTCCTCTTAAAGTTAATGGAAAAAACATATGAAACATGAAAATGTAAACAGTGTGACAAACGAGAGGGGACCCTTCAGTCCATCAGGCCCGTTTGTTTAGCTAATAGCTAAGTTGTCTCAATAACTCAATGACATAATTGAAAAATGTTTTCAAGGTTTCTTCTTCAACTACACATCTTGCCAGTTTATACCAGATTCCTACAACTGTATGAGTAAAGATGTGCTTCCTGGCTTCAGTCCTAAATGCACTGCTCCTTACTTTCTGCTAGTGTTTTTCAGTATGTCATTCTCAGTTTTAATTGATAGAATATGTTTGAGTCTACTTTATCCATGCCTTTGAGAATTTTGAAGACCTGAACTAGGTCCCAAGGCGATTGAGACTAAACAGGAATGAAGTAGTCCTGCCAGTACGGATAGCATGCTTTACCTTCATAATCTGAGTAAGGTAGGAACGTCTAAACGACAAAAGAGTTTGAATGGTGTGGTTAAGAATGGTATACCCTCGAAAAATGAATAATAAATAAATACAACAAAACAATTCGACTGACAAAGTGGACAACCTATTGTGTCCATGCTGAGAAAAACATTAATACTTTGGGAATTGGAACTTTAGAAAATGGTACTAGAAATTTAGGAAGCACTTACATTTACAGCATACAGGCAAAATACACATTGATTTACAGAAAAAAAAAAAAAAAAACTTCCATCAATATAAAGAATTGCTTAATAATATCAAATTCGATTTTCTTTTTGATATAAAGTAAGTCTAAAATGTTTATCTATGGTAATATATATGATAAAGTATACATTGAAATAAATTATTGAAGGCCGTATTTTTTGATATGCAATTATAATTTAAATGAAAGTAATACACGCTTACCTTTTGTGAAATTTGAACTCCATTGTCGGAAACAACCAGAGTATCTGCATTACTTCCCATATCCATTACACCATCTCGGTTCATTCCTGATGCAACAAACATTAGTCGTCTTTCTGCAGTCTGGTACTGTTGATCGTGAAATAGCGATCCGCTCACTTCGACATAGTTAGTGTCACTTAAATACTTTTTACGTAAATTGCGATGTGCTCTGTGACACTGAAAGGCAATCAAGGTAATCAGACTAACGATAAACAGAAACGAAACAGAGCTCAAAACAATAATTAAATAAAACGTCATCTTATTTTCTTGGTCTTCTCCTGTGTTAATAGATTTAATTTCAGACAACGCATGGGCTTCTACGTTTTCAGCTGCTGTCACGATTACTGTCGCAGATGCAGAAAATGAAACGCTCCCGCCGTCTTTCACCAATACGATCATCTTTTGTACGGTGATATCAGAATCAGCTATAGCTCGACGAGTCCTGATTTCTCCTGTATAGCGCCCAACGCTGAAAAGGGACTGGTCAGTAGCTTCCTCCAGAGAATAAGAAAGCCAAGCATTATAACCTACATCGGCATCATAAGTTCTGATTCTTGTAACTAAATAACCTGTTTTCACATTTCTAGGAATCGTTTCTTGAACAACAGCAGTTCCATTTGTAGTATAAGGGAAAACGATCACGGGTGGATTGTCGTTTTGATCCAAAATAAACACAGTCACAGTGACATTGCTGCTGAGCGATGGAACTCCAGAATCTTTAGCTATAACAATACATTTGAAGCTTTTCACTTCTTCAAAGTCAAACGCAATAAAACTAAACACGTGTCCATTTTCAGAATTGATGCTAAGGAAAGGCACGACTTGTTTCTCAGCGGCTTCAGTTTCTCGCAGAGAGTATGTGATGATAGCATTTTCATTCTCGTCCTCGTCAATTGCGCTTAATGCAAAGATTAGCCCACCAGGGGTGTTATTTTCCACGATATAGAAAGCAAATGAGTCTTGTAAAAATCTGGGACGGTTATCATTTACATCTAACACTTTAACAAATACAGTTTTATAAGAAGACAGAGATGGATGGCCAAAATCTTTTGCGGTAATTGTTATGTTGTACTGGGATGTAGACTCCCGATCAAGTCGTGTTTTTGTTATTAAAGAATACATATTCTCTTGGGATGATGGTTTCAGCTCAAAAGGCAAGTTATTAGTTAAGGAGCATGTTATTATTGAATTCGCTCCAGAATCAAGGTCTGTAACGCTGATTAACCCGACTGCTGTACCTGGTTTTATATTTTCTGGAACAGAATTCGTTAATGATGTTATTTCTATGCGAGGTGTGTTGTCGTTCATGTCTTTAATCTTAATGAATATCGTGCACAAGCTACTCATTGGCATTTGCCCTCTGTCTGTAGCTTTTACTTCTATCTCATAAAATTCTTTCTCTTCAAAGTCTATCACACCCTTGACTGTAATTTCGCCAGTATAAACCTCTAAGTGAAATAATTCACCGACTTTAGGAACAGATTCTTCGAAGGAATAAACGATCTCACCATTACTCCCCAAGTCCTTATCTGAAGCTTTTACCTTTACAATAAGGGTTCCAAAAGGAACACTTTCCTCTAATGTTACAGAATAGGTTTCTTCATCAAAAACTGGCGCATTGTCATTAATGTCCCCTACAATTATAGTGATATTCATATTTCCCGATTTAGGAGGATTCCCCCCGTCAAAGGCTGTTAACAAAATATCATAATATGCTTCCATTTCTCTATCCAACGCTTTCTGTAACACCAAAACTGGAATTTTATTTGTCTTACTGCTTTCTTTCACCTGAAGAATAAAATGGTCGTTTTGACTCAGCTCGTATGATTTTAACGAATTCACACCAGAATCGAGATCATAGGCGCCATCTAACGGGTAACGCGATCCTATTGGAGTGGATTCTGAAATTTCCAGGCTTTTGTTCTTAACGCGAAAGGCCGGCGAATTATCATTTATGTCTACAATTTCAATTTCAGCTTGATGGATTTCTAAAGGATTTTCAATAACAATCTTAACGCTTAGAAAACAAGCCTTGTCTTTATCGCATAGTGCTTCTCTGTCAATGATATCATTTACAAACAGGACTCCGGTCTTGTGATTTACCTGCAGCAGCTCTTCTTTTAATCCAGAAATCACTCTGAAACCTCGACCTTCAAGATTTTTCAAATCGAGACCCAGATCTTTTATAATATTCCCGACAATAGTCCCGGATACCGATTCTTCTGCAACAGAATAACGCAAGAGAGCAAACGCAGTTTTCCAAAAGCACAGCAGCAATGCCGGCAGAATGATGGGCCCTTTGTGGGCATTAAATCCCTTCATGGTTAATATGTTTTCAAATGAATTTCCTGATGTAAAACGTCGTTTCAGTTAGTCCACATTCTGGAGCTTCTAACATAACTTAAGAAAAAATGTATAGTTTCCAGATAAGCAGAATAAAAAATATGTCAGCGCTTGTTGTTTTCTTCTCGATAGAAGGCGGAGATGAAACTGAGGGCGTGTTTTGATTTTTGTTTTCTGAAATTATCGCAAAGCTGGAAAGCAGTGACATCGTGTGTTAACATGAACTACTGCAAGCATATTCTTAACTTGAAAATATGGCCTATTCATTAAAAATCCAAAAATTAAACTATGCAGCTACTGTTAATAAATGATACATATTTTTATGATTATTAGTAATTGTATGAATGGCACATTGGTTGCCAGTATTGCCTATCATCTCCAGATTCTGGGGTCCAAATCACAGCCTAGAAGCATGTGGATTTGGTCGTTTTAATTGCTGTCTCCATTTAATTTGGTTATTATAATTTCCTCTTACATCCCCAATAAGATTGGGGTAAGAAGGTAAGATTAACTGGTATCTCTAAAACTGATCCAATTTGAGATGAGTCCTTGTTTTATATGCCTTGCATACATTTAGTACTCTGTACTAAACTAACTCCTCCTACCTTGTGCTTCCATGATAGACCCCAGTGCCTCACAACTGTGAATTAAAATACATGAATTTAGAAAATGTATTGATGGAACATAATGTAATTATTTATACTAGTAAATAACTGTCACTATTGACTATCAGAGAGCTGAAACAGTATCCCAGAAGGGAAGGAAGTTATAAGTCTCATCCTTCAGTATATTATGATACAGTAACTTCAAACTGTGTAAGATTGATTTGTATAGTATGTTATATTAGTATATATATATAGACACACACACACACACACACACACACACACACACACACACACACACACATATATATATATATATATATATATATATATATATATATATATATATATATATATATATATATATATATATATATATATATATATATATGCAAAACTAGCTTAAGGCAAAATAAAAATAATAATAATTATAAACATTACGCAGCACACTGAAAAAAGGAGTTACAGGTAGCTGCTGCCTGGCAGCATGAACTACAAGGCAGAGTCAAAATCTTGATTTAAAATTAGAACATTTGTGAGGATAATGTAGAGGCTACATCAATTTTATATAGAAGAAAGTAGATCTTGCCAGCTGAATGAATAAAGCCCATTTGATCAGTGAATTTTTAATTAAATTCGCTAACATCAAACATTAAGCTATAAACCAGAATTATAATCCATCTGGAAAATTGGGGAGTAGCTCAGACAGTTTAAGGGGTCAAGATTTGCTGCTTTTCTGCACAGACAAACAGTTCTGAATTAAAATTAAAAAAGAGATACCAAGCAAATATTTCAAAAGTCAAGGTCTGCTCCTTTCAAAAACCATGAAAATGATTTAGGAGGTCTGGGAAGGTAATGTGAGGAGCTTGTATTTCTCTATTTTATATTTTTAATGCTTTAGATTTATAACACTTTTTACCCTATGCATATATGGACCGACTAATATAAAGTTAATTTTATAAGTATAACATTATGCATTTGTTTGCAAATCCTTTGCCCTCTAATAGTGGATGAAGACTGTCATCCATTAATATATCACCTGTCTGGGATATTCTTTTAAGATGATACAGTATTATCAAAACTTTAATGAACATGTATTTGTTTGCTGTCTTGCATTGGAAACCTAATAAGATTAATTGACTTGGTGGGTCCTATCTTTCACTTATTGCTTCTGCGAGCATTGTTTGCTTTTGTGTGTTTTGCATTGAAAAAAGTCTGAGAGAAGTTTTAGTTTTTGTTCAGTGAAAACATTTTTTGTTATCATGAGGTAATTTTCTTGTACAATCATTATTTACATCATCAATAAAGAGAAATTGCCCAGAGATTGCATTGCTGAACAAGCCATAATAAAACTAACATAATATGCAGATTGCAAGGCTAACCTATAACCTATAAGTTATTTTCATATTTAAATGATATTTTTTTTATTTACATCATAATATGTAATACCAAAAAATATTGATAAAGTCAGCAACTATTAAGAACAATTAGCAAACTACGCTGTACAGATTAAGACATTAAGCTTAAGTAACTTTTCTGTTCCAATCCCCACTTTAATTTCACAATTAATTATGATGATGATGATGATGATTATTATTATTATTATTATTAGTAGTAGTAGTAGTAGTAGTAGTAGTAGTTGGCACACTGACAATTGAGATTTCTTGAAAAAGTTTATAAATACACCAAAACTTTACTCTAGGAGTGGGAAGTAGCAGAATTAAATAAGAATGACATCGAGAAGGATCAAGGTTTTAATTAACCTGCAAAGTTTGATATGAGGAAGACAGAACTCTAATAAACAAACCCAAAATCTTAAATTATTTAATGTAGTGGCGGAGTTCAATACCAATGTGTTCCTGGAAGAATTGGTTACACCTTTGAAAAGTTTTGGATAAATTCAAATTTTCATAACAAAGTTAAAAAGTTAGAATGTTTCATTTTAGCAATAGAAATCTACATAAAGAGCTGGAAAAGCCATATGACTGGAAAAAAAGAAAAATACAAAAGCAAAGTTTGTGGTCACCTGCTAAATCAGTACATTGTATGGTCTCAAATGTTTCAGCACATACACAATAAATGTGACAGCAATCACAAAAAGTGATGTCTAGCTACAAGACAAGGTGAATGCATTCTAAATAGATTTTGAACTTCATAATACTGATGTGTAGATTTCCCTGAAAAGTTTTTACAGATTATCTTACCCATATGTACACAGATTCCTTTAATTCTCCACTTACCTGTTTGTCAAACCTGTATACTTAAAAAAATAAATAAAATAAAACCTAATAGTGCTGATGCTCTGCAAACCAAGATAAGATATCCATATTAATTTACGCAAACTAATGGTGCCATGAAACTTCCCGAAAAGGCTAAGACTAAGACCTATGGCCTAGGCCAGCTCTAGTTTGTAAACAGGTCAGTTGAATACTTTGTATATTTATGTGGATGGTTCTTTAAGTAATCCAAAATGTTTACCTTATGGTATCATTCTGAATTAACATTTTAGCACCTTTATTTTTAGGTGTGTACCACCTAAAGTTGCTATCATTAAAATTTGGTGACAAATTATAAAAAGTGGTTTTCTCTGTCAACAACTGGGGACCTCATTTGCAAAGCTTTGCATGGATTTGAGCATGAAAATATGTGCACAGGAAAGAGAAAATAGGAAAATGTACACACACACACACAAAAAAAATTAGATTAATAAATCATGGTGTATGTACATTTCTATCAGTTTACCCTTTATAAATCACAATCACCTTGTAAATATATGTACTGAAAAGTGAATGAAATGTCACCCTGAAACATTCCCATATGGAGCATGCTAATTAACCTCATACATATGGAATCACAATGCTGAAGAACTTCATTGGCTGGTAGAGAAGCCTTGCTCCTGGCACATCAAGACCCTGCCACCTGCATTCAACAGTATCAGGTTGTGCTGAGTAATTGAGAGCACGATTTGATATCCCGATGCTTGCATGGAATGTTGCGCACACACATTTTGAGCCACTTTTATATGCAAGTTTTATAAATGAGGCCCCAGACCTTGAATATTAAGGACATAGTTACAGGTAACAGAAAAGAGTCATACAACTATCATCACGGAAGTGGATTAAACAGAAATTGTTTCAGATTTCTTAATTTATATATACAGGATATGTTCACCTATCATGACACTAAGGCATAAAAACTATAATTTAAAAGAAAAGAGAAAAACTTTTTTTCAGGCACTTGGAAAAATGCCAAAAATGATATCTCCCTTGTTTACTAGTCATAATGAAAGTGATATTCTTTTATGAAATATGGTAAACTGAGTGTACATTTTTTGATTTTATGGGATCTGTATATGTTTCATTCTAAATAGACTGTAAGCAACATATTTGCTACTCAGTTTTGGCTTTACTCTTTTTAATATATAGTTTCAGCTCTCTGTTTATTAAATCTACTGCATGATGCCGTAATTAATACAACATTTTTGGGTATGTAGAAACCCAGATGCTTCAAGTTAATGTTCATGTTTACTCACTGCTCATGTGCTGGAGCATGGAAACATGTTGAAAGTTAAGTAAGAATTTCACCGTAATTTGTACACATGACAATAAACTTAAATAAACTAAAGAAAACTAGTTACTAAGAGTGGTCACAAAAATAAATTTACTTTTTGAAGTTTAAGCTAATTTAAAACTGGGCTGCAATTACCAGTATCAAACTTATGTTTTAAGAAATACACATATATCTGAATGATTTTAAAAGTAAATAAAAAATAAACAACCACATAATTAAAGATACAAATGTTATTATCTCTCTTGCATTGGCATCGCTAGAAGCAGGTTTTAATTAATTTAAATTGCCCCCTCCTCACCTCCAAAACTATACATCAGTTTTCATGAATATCATAAATGCTGTCAAAACAAAGTTAGTGTAAATTCACTCTCGTCTTCAATTTGCCTTCACCCACAAGCTAACAATTGTGCTTTATAATTCAACAAAATTGCTGCAACCCAGGTCTGGCTGAGTCTTAGGTGTTTTAATAAATGAATAATTGACTCTAATTTGTAGTTTAGTCAGATGTTTCCTTAAAGTAATACTCCACCCAAAAATTATGAAGTTATTATATGTTACTTAACACAATATATTTTTGTAGTTAATGCTGAGAAGAAATTTTAAGCTAATATTTTATGGAGAACGGATATGGCAAAGTTTCTGATACAAAAGCCCCCCCCCAAAAAAAAATGGACATGGCATGTGAATTATGAAACTCGAGTTACATAAGACTTTTTTTTCAATGAATGTTTTTGATTGAGTTTTTTCCATTGTTGGTGACCTTTGGATCCCATTCTCTTAGAAACTTTACGTCTGTTCTCAATGAAAACATGTGTTTATAAACCTTCCTTGGCCATCAAACTACGCCGGGTAAGTATTGCATAAAAATACACACAACTTTTGGGTGGAGTATTCATATAAACTCTGGCCCTGGCTCCTAAGGTCACAGGCTATACTTCTAAATTTGCTCGTCTTATTTCCCTGTTTTTGAAAATCAATTACATCAAAGCCTATGTGATGGTGTGCTTTGCTTAAAGGTGTGAAATAAAATAAAGATGAATTATTTTTATTGATTAAATAACTGACTGTTCAAAATCTTTTAATATTTCCTTGTGTTCTGATAAATGTTTGTGCTTAGTTGTGTTTTTTTCCCTTAATACTTCTCCCATTTTTATACTTGCATATGCTTAACATCCTGTTTTCATTGTAGAATTCTCCCTTTGGATATAAAAATTAAAAGTAGTTGCATTTCATTCCTGGGTATTTCTATGGGTACTTAAAATGATTTTCTGTTCCATTACCCATATTTATTAGGACAAATGGCTTCAAGTGTATGTTATTGCTTTGACTGTTTACATCAAGGAACATTGCTTAATTTGGATGCAAACTACTGTTCACTTTGTCTTTAGAGTTAATACATTTACACTATCACGAAAGCTAGGGACTTTAGTTAAGGAAGAAATGAAAGAATGAGCGAACGAATGAACAAATTAATGACATTGCAAAATGAAAACCTTGACATATTCAATAGTGTACAAAAAGACTGGCAAAAACAATTGCTAGTCGTCACGTAAATATGATAAAATATACCTAGAGTCTTCACTACTATATCCACAGTGAAACAATAATAGTCAAGTAACATAATTTATTTTTTATGAAAGACCTCAAAAGAATTAAGAAGACCGCTACCTATTATGTTCAAAATATAACCTGATAATATCTACAAGTGAAATTAATTGTTAACACCTTCTACGAATTTCACGAAAACAGAAAGGGAAAAGACCACGAAAAGAACGGTTCGGTATTTTTGGCTCCACATAATGGGTACTCACCATTTCTCTAATTTTAATCCCATTATCCGAAATGACGAGAGTGTTTCCATTGCTCCCCACGTCAGCCACAGAATGTCTGTTAACCTCTGGTCCAACAAGAACAAACCGTTTTTCTGCAGTATGATAATGGTGACTGTGAAAAAGAGACCCACTCACTTCTGCGTAGTTGGTGTCACTTAAATACCGTTTATGTAATAAATTGTGATATGTTCTGCGGCACTGGAAGACAGTTAGGGTAAATATAGTAAGGAATAATAAGAATGACACCAAACTGAGAACGATAATCAAATAAAATGTCATGTTACTCTCTTCATCCTCAGGTGTGGTGAAGCGTTTAACTTCAGCCAAAGCGTGCGCTTCTGTGTTCTCAGTTGCTGTTACAATTACTGTTGCAGAGGCAGAGAAAGGAACGCTCCCACTATCCTTCACAAGTATAACCATCTTTTGTACGTTGACATCAGACTCGGCTAAAGATCGAAGAGTTTTAATTTCTCCTGTGTACTTCCCCACACTGAAAAGTGACAGGTCAGTGGCGTCTTCCAGTGAAAATGAAAGCAAAGCGTTGTATCCTACATCGGCATCATAGGCTCTGATCCTCGTAACTATATGACCCGCTTTCACATTTCTAGGAATCGTCTCTTCCACAACCGCTGTTCCATTCGTGGTGAGTGGAAACACGATTACTGGCGGATTGTCGTTTTTATCTAAGATAAACACTTTAACAGTCACTGTGCTGCTAAGAGGTGGTACTCCAGAGTCTTTTGCAATAACACTAAAGCTACAGTTTTTCATTTCTTCAAAGTCGAAGGATGTAAAGCTAAACACTTGTCCATTATAAGAATTTATGCTGAGAAAAGCCACAACAGGTTTATCCTGCACTTCATTTTCTTTCAGATAGTAGGTGATGAGAGCATTCTCATTGGCGTCAGCATCAACTGCACTTATTGCAAAGATTGATGCTCCAGGAGTGTTGTTTTCCTCGATGTAGAAAATAAAAGGATCTTGTAAAAATCTGGGATGATTATCATTAACATCCAAAACGTTAACTAATATAGTTTCATATGATGACAGAGAAGGATAGCCAAAGTCTTTGGCATATATTGTTATATTATACTGAGATATAGATTCCCGATCCAATCTCGAAGTTGATACTAAAGAGTACACATTTTCCTGATATGATGGTTTCAGTTCAAAAGGCAGTTTATTGGATAAGGAACACGTTATTTTAGAATTAACACCGGAATCCAAGTCTGTAATACTAATTATTCCGATTGCTGTGCCTGGCTTTACATCCTCGAAAACCGAACTCGTTAAGGATGTTATCTCAATCAAGGGCGCATTGTCATTCAGGTCTTTAATTTTAATTAATACAGTACAGTAGCCACTCATAGGTACTTGTCCCCTGTCTGTAGCTTTTACATCGAATTCATAAAATTCCTCCTCTTCAAAATCAACCAAACCTTTCACTGTTATCTCTCCACTATAATCATCCAATTGAAACAATTCCGACAATTTACTCTGAACGGAGCTATCAAAGGAGTACCGGATATCGCCATTACTGCCATCGTCTAAATCTGATGCGTTTAACTTGAAAACAACAGTACCTAAAGGCGCGTTTTCCTCTAATGTTACGGTATACATTTGTTCAACAAAAAATGGTGCATTGTCATTAAAGTCAGCAATCGTAATAGTAATATTCATGTTTCCTGCTTTCGGTGGGTTTCCACCATCGATTGCTGACAGCAAAAGATCAAGCTTTTGTCTCGCCTCTCTGTCTAATGCTTTCTGCAGCACCAATACTGGGATTTTACCTGTTTTTCTATGTTCTTCAACTTCAAGAGAAAAATAATCGTTACGACTTAACTGATAAGATTTTAAGGAATTCTCACCCGAATCTGGATCATAGGCCACACCTAAGGGGAAGCGAGATCCAATAGGAGTGGATTCTGAAATTTCCAGGCTTTTTATTTTGTCAGGAAAGACAGGGGGGTTATCGTTAATATCTATTATTTCAATTTCTGCCTGATGTATTTCTAACGGGCTTTCTACAACAATTTTAAAGCTTAACACGCAACTCTTGTCTCTATCACATAGCGTTTCTCTGTCAATAATGTCATTTATAAAGAGTTCTCCGGTCTTGTGATTTACCTGCAGCAGCTGTTGTTTAGATCCAGAAATCACACGAAACCCTCGACCTGCAAGATTTTTAATATCTAGTCCCAAATCCTTTATGATGTTTCCAATTATAGTTCTTGATGCTGAATCTTCTGCAACAGAATAACGCAGGTTTGCCGACGAAATTTTCCACAAGCACAGAAGGCACATTTTAAAAAAGAAATTCCGCTTGAAGCCACGCAATCGTCTCATTTTTGCTATATTAGATTGTTTTCTCCAGGCAACCTACTTGCAGTAATTACACAAATCTATATTCGGAAATTCCCACTAGTAAAGATGTCCACAATCAAAAAGGGTTTCTTTGTTTCTGAACAAAATGAGCAATGGGGAATGTGCACGCTGTTGTTGAAAAACAGGCAATGCATAAGGGGCAGGACTTCTTGAAAATAATTTTACTGAAAATGCAATGTTAGAAGGCAGTGACACCGTGTGGTTCTTTTAGGAAGTGCAGGAGGAATAATAAGCTAAACCTGGCTCAGAATGTAATTTTAAGGTATGTTTTTGGGAGGGCAAAACAAAGCGTTATGTATACGAGATGTATTGCATGTATGTATGCATTGCTTGCTCATGTATTATTTCTTACACCTACGACATTCACACTCTGATTAACTATATACATATATAATTATTTAATGTTATAAAGACAGATGATAATTAAAGATTAATTACTACTAATTTAGGCAAAATATTAGACAAGATCCGCTGGTTCATTTCCACTTTCACTAACGTTAGTATATTTTATACTTATTAAATTAATAAAAATTAAACACCTTACATACTTGCTTCTAGCCATTTCAGTAATTATATTCTACACAGTAAAGTGGAACGTGAAATACTTAAACCAATAATAATTATTTTTAAAATACATTAAAGTTCAACAATTCTGTTTACAAACGGCAAGCAGAAAATCTTTGCTGTCCACACATCACCTTTAGTTTTCTTTCTTGCCTGTAAGTTCTAAGAAGTCTAATTTTGATCATAACAGAAAGATTCCACTTAATGAGTCAACTTGCCTAAACTCCTTTGTGTGTGTGTGTGTAATTGCTATTAGTGTATATTCAACCGTCTAATACCCCCTACAATGGTCTATAAGGATGTTTTACCTTTTAGTATAATCTTAATTCAATATCTATGCTTTTTATTTGCTGTTTTAGTTTCGTTTTCTACATTTCTTAGCCCATAATTTCCTCTTAAACTAAGTTAAAATTAACTGCTAAAAAAGAGTACCTTAGAGTATAGTAACTATGGTAAAATGTGCGGTCTTGGATATATATTTTATTAATTTCTTCAACAAAATTAATTTCAATAGTAAACATTTTTTATGAGACATAATATAGGAACAAAAACAGATCAGTATATATCAGTATAAATAAAGTATCATTAACGGTTATAAATTAATAATAAACCAGAAAGTGGATTTAAACAAATTGGAGCACCGAGGGGCCACACAGTCAAGGGACCACAGTTTTTTCTTTCCTTTAAATGGCATATATATTAGTTTATGCCATTCATATATATATATATATATATATATATATATATATATATATATATATATATATATATATATATATATATATATATATATATTTGAAAGCTGTTAAAATGTCTAACCTATTATTACAGTTAGGTAAGGTAACATTGGTTGTGTCCAAAGGCCTGTCAGAAACCGTTTTAAAAATATGCCTCAAATTCAACATACAGCATCTGTCTCTATTGACTGTCACCATGAACAGCAACCTATTTTTGAATTTTTTGTGTTGTGACTTGCATTGTAAATAGAAAGACTTTAAATTCAACGCTAGAAAGTTGAAGTGCATGATGCCTTCTTTTTTGAAAAATTTTAAATTGATAGATTGAAAAAAATATATATATATATACATATTCATTAACAGTGATTTGTGCTTCCTTTGGATAGGATATCATGTTAAATGACTCACAACCAATTGCGTATCCCTTCATCTTTACAGGACAGAAACCTGTCTTAGGAAATCTGTCATCTTCATTGTTATGGTAATGTTTATTTAAATATTTAATTGGAATACAGCCAGAATTAAAGTGTGATGTCTGAAATAACTAACATTTAAATATATTTGTAAGAACCATTTTCATAGTTCTATAACATTCATGAATATTTTACTAGATGACAAAGCGTAAATTATAGGAGGTTCCTAAAACCCCCATAAGTAGAATTGTATTGGTATATTCTTGCCATTTCAAACAGCTTTGAGTAAACATTACTCTTCAGTTAGTGACAGCCTTGCCATGTGTAAGGTGAAGTGGCATACGGTTTTAAACCATGCTTGTGCCTGAGGGACTACGTGCTCTTTGAGTGTGTGAACTAGTTCTTAAGAAAACAGTGCTTATTTAAGCACAACGCCATATGCTTAAAGCGTACAGAAGAAGGACATTAAAGTTTAGAAATAACTAAAGTTCCTCAAGAAAAACTAAGTTTAGACAAGATACATTTTTCTTTTTTTTTTTTTGCCATCTTGTATGGATTATTTGCTTTTACTTTTCACTAAATATTTTGAAAAAAAAACTTTGTATTGTGAGATTTCTTTCGGCACACATTTTGCCTGTGCTCGACTTCGCCTTATACTTCGGCGGCTACAATAATCATGATGCTGGGTATTTTGGGAGAAGGATACTAAGGATAGAGCTGCCAGGTAAGAGGAAAAGAGGAAGGCCTAAGAGAAGAGTTATGGATGTGACGAGAGAGGACATGCAGGTGATGGGTGTAACAGAGCAAGATGCAGAAGACAGAAAGAAATGGAAGAAGATGATCCGCTGTGGAAACCCCTAATGGCAGCAGCCAAAAGAAGAAGAAGAAGATAAAACTCTGGAAAAGCATAAGCTGTTTACCCAGTATCGCACATCCTTGAGTGATTTAGGAGGTTTGAGAATATAATTTAATGTAACATGTATTTGTGTATATATTTCTGCTTAAATTCTTTAGTGCTTTAGAGTTATACCACATTATGCCGCATTCTGTTCTCTGCCTATAAAGACATTAATTTAAGGCAAATTTAATAACATGTATTTGGTTTGCATACAATAACTGAATTAAGACTGCCACCAATGAATACAGAGAAGTTCAGATGTTGTTTTGAGACAATATACTATACCTTTGGTGTGGATGCTTTTGTTACGCAACAACATGTTTCTGTAAACCTGGTATCATTTTCTTTTAAAATCATTAATTATATAATTGAGAAAGAGAAATCACACAGAGATTAAATACCTGATAAATTTAAAATGAAATAACATGATAGGTGGATTCCAAGGCATTGAACACTATAATTTCTTTAGAAATGTAATGAATATATAGTTACATAAAATTACTGCAACACATAATAGCCAAAAGCAGAGATAACAAAATTAGCAACTATTAAGAAATTTTAACAAGTTACTTTCCTTCAGTTAATTAAGAAACTGTTACCTTGCAATATTTAATTTAAAAATGTGTATTATTATTATTATTATTATTATTATTATTATTATTATTATTATTATTATTATTATTATTGCAGTAGTAGTAGTAGTAGTTGTTCATCTGCACACTATGACTTTATGGGTTAGTGTATTGTAGAATTAAATTACAAAAAAAAATTCTATGAAATCTGTAACTAAACCTTCATAACTGCCTCCACTGAGCAGTAGTAACATTTAAATAAGAATGGAATGAGGTGAAGGATTGGGTGTTTATTAACAGGCAAACATCGATATCAGGAGGGCAATATGCTAATAAACAAGCAAATGACGTGAAACCAAAATCATAAATCAAAGAATGTAGCAGAAGAATAGAATACCAAAATAATTTAATTTAACCACAGACAAAAATCAAAATGAAAATCATAGTCTTTACTAATGAAAATGCAAATCTTTTCTTAGTTGTATCCAAAACTTTGCATACATCAGGAAGTGCACAACACTGGACTTTATATCCAGGACCTGGTCCTGTTAGTCAATTGCACACTTCTGGTTGAACTTGCCTACCAACTACTTGACAACCGGCCCAATAAGAACATAAAAAATGGAGGTCCCCATATCACAAATGAAATGGTGCCACCTCAAAACTTATTTAGTTATTATTGTTATTAAAAACAAACATAAATGAAAGTAAAAGATAAAAATAGATCTTGACATTTTCTGAATGTATCTATTGTGCCCTTCAATGCAATCGTATCCACTTTACATTCAGAAGGATGAATCTGGCAATTTTTGTTTTTCTTTCTTGAGTATTTGTAAAGCTAATTGTGCTACCTACATCTCCCTGTTCCATAGCATGATGACCTCAGTATTTAGGTCATTATTTTTAATTAGTTCCTTGGCTCCTTTAACTTGATATTTATGTACTGAGGAATAGCTATATCAGGTAGGTATAGGCAGGTGGGTCATTGCTTTCTTAGGCAGCCCTGTCTATGACTATTGGTATACCCCTGATGATATTGATGAACTGCCAATTGTATCTGATTGGTACCAATGTCAAGTGACCTCTTTGTGATAATTAGGTCTCTGTTGTAAAATATCCAAATTTCTGTTTTGCACTCTTCCTTTAAAATGACCAAAAAAGTTATAGTTGACATGAACTTTGTATTTGTTTTAATATTGTTCTCATTCATATTCTACTCGCTAGTAGTAGACTTATTTCTACTACAACAATTGGATTAAAGTTATTGACTTTGGCTGCATAAACTGTGTCATACAGTACCAGAAATACTAGGATTAATGGACTTAGGTATGAAGAATATGCATGTTCTGTGTCCCCTTCTGAGCAGTGTACACTAAGCATTATATAGGATAATATCTAAGAAAGAGGTCTCTTATAAATTAAATAAAATGAACATTGTTCAAACTTGTTCCATTGTGAATAAAATGTGGAACAGGATTTATTTTTTTCACACTAGCACAGTTTCAATGTATGGGTCACATGCGACAAAAGTGTTCAAATACTTAAAAGAACAGCTGATTATAATTGGTTAATATGTGATCATGATTTCAAATTAAGTAAATGTACAGTATAAAGTATTGTTTCTGCAGAGTGAGTTAATATATTCAAGAGGTATAATAAAATATTTTTACAGAGCCTTTTGCTTTTCCTTTTAAACCACCGATTCAAAAATTCATTAGTTACTCATTCTACATGATAGACTATATTGTATAGCATTGCTATTTCTTAATTTGATTAATTTTTAATAACAAAAATGTTCTCTTCTTGGATGGTAGATATGTTACAACAAAATTGTGTACAGCTTTCACATGCTTGCTTGTTCTTTTGCTACATTTATGGCGAACATACAGTGGTGTGAAAAACTATTTGCCCTCTTCCTGGTTTCTTATTCTTTTGCATGTTTGTCACACAAAATGTTTCTGATCATCAAACACATTTAACCATTAGTCAGATATAACACAAGTAAACACAAAATGCAGTTTTTAAAATGATGGTTTTTATTATTTAGGGAGAAAAAAAATCCAAGCCTACATGGCCCTGTGTGAAAAAGTAATTGCCCCCTTGTTCAAAAATAACCTAACTGTGGTGTATCACACCTGAGTTCAATTTCCGTAGCCACCCCCAGGCCTGATTACTGCCACACCTGTTTCAATCAAGAAGTCACTTAAATAGGAGCTGGGTGACACAGAGAAGTAGACCAAAAGCACCTCAAAAGCTAGACATCATGCCAAGATCCAAAGAAATTCAGGAACAAATGAGAACAGAAGTAATTGAGATCTATCAGTCTGGTAAAGGTTATAAAGCCATTTCTAAAGCTTTGGGACTCCAGCGAACCACAGTGAGAGCCATTATCCACAAATGGCAAAAACATGGAACAGTGGTGAACCTTCCCAGGAGTGGCCGGCCGACCAAAATTACCCCAAGAGCGCAGAGACGACTCATTCGAGAGGTCACAAAAGACCCCAGGACAACGTCTAAAGAACTGCAGGCCTCACTTGCCTCAATTAAGGTCAGTGTTCACGACTCCACCATAAGAAAGAGACTGGGCAAAAACGGCCTGCATGGCAGATTTCCAAGACGCAAACCACTGTTAAGCAAAAAGAACATTAGGGCTCGTCTCAATTTTGCTAAGAAACATCTCAATGATTGCCAAGACTTTTGGGAAAATACCTTGTGGACTGATGAGACCGGCAAATGTCCCGTTACATCTGGCGTAAAAGGAACACAGCATTTCAGAAAAAGAACATCATACCAACAGTAAAATATGTTGGTGGTAGTGTGATGGTCTGGGGTTGTTTTGCTGCTTCAGGACCTGGAAGCCTTGCTGTGATAGATGGAACCATGAATTCTACTGTCTACCAAAAATTCCTGAAGGAGAATGTCCGGCCATCTGTTTGTCAACTCAAGCTGAAGCGATCTTGGGTGCTGCAACAGGACAATGACCCAAAACACACCAGCAAATCCACCTCTGAATGGCTGAATAAAAACAAAATGAAGACTTTGGAGTGGCCTAGTCAAAGTCCTGACCTGAATCCAATTAAGATGCTATGGCATGACCTTAAAAAGGCGGTTCATGCTAGAAAACCCTCAAATAAAGCTGAATTACAACAATTCTGCAAAGATGAGTGGGCCAAAATTCCTCCAGAGCGCTGTAAAAGACTCATTGCAAGTTATCGCAAACGCTTGATTGCAGTTTTTGCTGCTAAGGGTGGCCCAACCAGTTATTAGGTTCAGGGGGCAATTACTTTTTCACACAGGGCCATGTAGGTTTGGATTTTTTTTTCTCCCTAAATAATAAAAATCATCATTTAAAAGCTGCATTTTGTGTTTACTTGTGTTATATTTGACTAATGTTTAAATGTGTTTGATGATCAGAAACATTTTGTGTGTCAAACATGCAAAAGAATAAGAAATCAGGAAGGGGGCAAATAGTTTTTCACACCACTGTAAGGTATGCAGAACTCAACACTACCATCAAATACAAACTCTAGATGAGGGTTGTGTTGTCATTTGCCTGGGAATATGAAATCACTGGATAGCAGTTGTAATAAACTATAACCCTTAATTCAAATTTATCAGTTTACAAAAGACATTTCTGTATTCTCTTAATAACAAATGTGCCTGAAAACAATTTAACAAAATAACTCAAAATACCCACTTTACAGTTCCCTGCTCATTTCACTTGAAAAATGAGCCAAACAGTTTACAGTTTTGTAAAGTATTCAGTAATCAGAAGAATTCTGTTAGTAAAACTTTGGTTTCTACATTGTGTAAAAGATACAAAAATAAAAAAAAAAAAGAAGAAAAAGAAAACTGACTAGACTCCTCCTCCTAGGATGACAATGTATTTAGCTGTAAAGAAACATTGAATTAGTTGTCCCCATCAAGTTACACAGTCTGACATGGTGTGGTTAAATAATTAAAGTGTAGTATGGTGAATGCGAGATGTTACTATAAAATTAGTTCTTCACCTGAAACACAAGGTTAAACATGGAAACTGTTTGAGGGTATATTTTGCAGAAACATTATAAAAGTTTTTCTCAAGAAAGAAAGAAAGAATATGCATATATGGAATGAATTAGCAGATATTGTAACACTGACAACTTTCAAAATTCCACCTGATTATAGTTTATGAAACTAAATCAGGAGAGGTTAATGAATTATTTTGGGCTTCATGCCCTTTTCTTAAGAAATGTGTTCATATACAAAATCACTCAACTGGTGAACCCCCTCACTGTGACAGAAGACTTCAGTAAAAGGAAAACAAATTTATACCATCAGTCACTGTTATTCTTTGCTGAATTGGAAGTTAACTACGTTAGAAAACATTGTATTTTTAGCTGCTGCTTAGAAACAAAGGCTAAAGTGCACTCTGCACACAAATAAAAGCGTCCTTTGTTATTTTCATATTTTGAATAAATTTCTAAGCTGCTTAGAAATTGCTTTATGATTAAAAAAAAAAAAAGAATACCAAACAGCACTATAAGTCTTCCTTTATGACAAGAGCTATTATAATCAAGTCATCATATTTCAGGATGACACAACAACAGTGTGGCTGATATAAAATAATTTATACACTCTTCGCGAACGAATGAAAGAATGAATTAATGGAACAAAATAAACAACTATAAATATTGTCTAGTGTAAACAATCACTAACAAATGTCATGCTAGCGTTTGGAATACAATCGGTAGAAAATGATTAAATATACCGACAGTGTTCATAACTACCCTCAAAGAAGCAAACATAGAATCATAAAAAAAAACGCATCCACATTTTCTACTTAAATATATATAGTGGGTAGCGCTGCTGCCTCGCAGTTAGGAGACCTGGGTTCGCTTCCGGGTCCTCCCTGCGTGGAGTTTGCATGTTCTCCCCGTGTCTGCGTGGGTTTCCTCCGGGCGCTCCGGTTTCCTCCCACAATCCAAAGACATGCAGGTTAGGTGGATTGGCGATTCTAAATTGGCCCTAGTGTGTGCTTGGTGTGTGGGTGTGTTTGTGTGTGTCCTGCGGTGGGTTGGCACCCTGCCCGGGATTGGTTCCTGCCTTGTGCCCTGTGTTGGCTGGGATTGGCTCCAGCAGACCCCGTGACCCTGTATTCGGATTCAGCGGGTTAGAAAATGGATGGATGGATATATATGCTGATAACCTGTGTAAGACAATACAAATGGTAAACATTCTAAATATTAAACAAAAACGGAAAAGAAAAAAACACGAAAATCAAATATTTGGTCATTTTTGTTTAAAGTAATGATCACTCACCATTTGTGCAATTTTAATTTCATTATCAGAAATGACGAGAGTATTCCCATTGCTCCCCACATCAGCCACGGAATGTCTGTTAACCTCTGGTCCAACCAGAACGAAGCGGTTATCTGCTGCCTGGTACTGATGACTATGAAACAGAGATCCGCTCACTTCTGCGTAATTCGTGTCACCTAAATACTTTTTATGTAATAAACTGTGATATGCTCTGCGACACTGGAAGACAATTAGAGTAAGTATAGTAACGATGAATAAAAAGGACACCGAGCTCAAAACGATAATCAAATAAAATGTCATGTTCATATCTTGATCCTCGGGTGTGGTGAAGCGTTTAACTTCAGCCAAAGCGTGCGCTTCTGTGTTCTCAGTTGCTGTTACAATTACTGTTGCAGAGGCAGAAAAAGGAACGCTCCCACTGTCCTTTACCAGTATAACCATTTTCTGTACGTTGACATCAGACTCGGCTATGGATCGAAGAGTTTTAATTTCTCCTGTGTACTTCCCCACACTGAAAAGTGACAGGTCAGTGGCCTCTTCCAGTGAAAATGAAAGCAAAGCGTTGTATCCCACATCGGCATCATAGGCTCTGATCCTCGTAACTATATGACCCGCTTTCACATTTCTAGGAATCGTCTCTTCCACAATTGCCGTTCCATTCGTGGTGAGCGGAAACACAAATACAGGCGGATTGTCATTTTTATCTAAGATAAACAATTTAACAGTCACGGTGCTGCTAAGAGGTGGTACTCCGGAGTCTTTAGCAATAACACTGAAGCTACAGTTTTTCATTTCTTCAAAGTCGAAGGATGTAAAACTAAACACTTGTCCATTGTAAGAATTTATGCTGAGAAAAGGCACAACGGGTTTAACCAAGATATCATTTTCTTTCAGATAGTAGGTGATGAGAGCATTCTCATTCGCGTCAGCATCGACTGCACTTATTGTAAAGATTGCTGCTCCAGGTGTGTTATTTTCCTCGATGTAAAACACATAAGGATCTTGCAAAAACCTGGGATGATTATCATTAACATCCAAAACGTGCAGTAAAACAGTTTTATAAGAAGATAGTGAGGGAAACCCAAAGTCTTTGGCGGTTATTGTTATATTATAATTCGATACAGACTCACGATCCAGTCTCGAAATTGTTACTAATGAGTATACATTTTCCTGATGGGATGGTTTCAGTTCAAAATGCATTTTATGGGATAAGGAACATGTTATTTTAGAATTAACACCGGAGTCCAAGTCTGTAATACTAATTATTCCGACTGTGGTGCCTGGCTGTACATCCTCGAAAATGGAACTCGTTAAGGATGTTATCTCAATCAAGGGTGCATTGTCATTCATGTCTTTAATTTTGATGAATACATTGCAGTAGCCACTAATGGGCACTTGTCCTCTATCTGTGGCTTTTACATCGAATTCATAAAATTCCTCCTCTTCAAAATCAATCACACCTTTCACTGTTATCTCTCCACTATAATCATCCAGGTGAAACAATTCCGACACTTTACTCTTAACAGAGCTACGAAAGGCGTACCTGATATCACCATTACTACCGTCGTCTACATCCGATGCATTTAACTTCAAAACAAGAGCACCTAAAGGAGCATTTTCCTCTAATGTGACGGTGTACATTTGTTCAACAAAAACAGGCGCATTGTCATTAAAGTCAACAACAGTAATAGTAATGTTCATGTTTCCTGATTTCGGTGGGTTTCCACCATCGATTGCTGACAGCAAAAGATCAAGCTTTTGTCTCGTCTCTCTGTCTAAAGCCTTCTGCAGCACCAACACAGGAATTTTACCTGTTTTTCTGCGTTCTTCTACTTCTAGAGCAAAATGATCGTTGCGGCTTAACTGATAAGATTTTAAAGAATTCACACCAGAGTCTGGATCATTGGCTTCATCTAATGGGAAACGGGATCCAATACCAGCGGATTCTGAAATTTCCAAGCCTTTTGTTTTGTCAGGAAAGGAAGGAGGGTTATCGTTAATATCTATTATTTCAATTTCTGCCTGATGTATTTCTAACGGACGTTCAATGACAATTTTAAAGCTTAACAAGCAAGCCTTGTCTCTATCACATAGCGCTTCTCTGTCAATAATATCATTTATAAAGAGCACTCCGGTTTTGTGATTTACCTGCAGCAGCTGTTGTTTTGATCCAGAAATCACACGAAGCCCTCGGCCTTCAAGGTTTTTAATATCCAGTCCCATATCATTTATAATGTTTCCAATAATCGTTCCTGATGCTGACTCCTCTGCAACAGAATACCGTAATTGTGCGGATGTGTTTTTCCAAAGGCACAAAAGGCACGTTAAAAGAATGATAATCTGCTTGTAGCTGCGCAATCGTTTCATTTTTGTCTTTTTAAGGCTTTGTCCACGCTCTGTACTCGCAGTAATTAAACAAATCTAAATTCGGATATTCCCATCTGTAATGTCGATAAAGAAAATATTTGCGTAATTTCTGAGCGGAAGAAACAATGAGAAATACACTCTCTGTTCTTAGAAAAAAAGAAGGAACGATGCAATAGGGGCAGGTCTTGTTAATAATGACTTTCTGAAAATACAATGTTGGAAAGCAGTGACACCCTGTGTTCTTTTTGGAAAGTGCAGGAGGAATAACATTAAGCAGATATAATAACAGTAAAAATGAAAGAAATATCAATGTTGTTTACTTTTACAGTCTCGCTTTCTAGAATACAGATTATTAGTAATTTAGTTTATTTTTTTTTTTTTTTTTAATTAGGAACGAATTGATACTTTCAACAAATATTCCAAAATACTCAAAATGCTTCTTCATTTCAAACCTGATGAAAATATACTCTAGTCTCTTTCTTCTTCTAATTTACGCATTGCATTGCAGAAATATCTACAGAGCTTTAATACCTATAGGTTGTTTTACTTAAATTATTAGTAATAAATAACATAACATTTATTTCATTGTTTTCTCTGATTTTGCTTAATTTTTTTTAAATAAATAAATGCATAAAATAATGTTGGTAAATAAATGTATAAAATACATTTAAAAACATATATAAGATTACTGCTTTGTTTTCTGAACGTATTTATTTTCCATGAACTGAATTTTAAACGATTAATGAAACACATGGGAAACAATTTGTAAAATAGACGAATTTTAACTCCATTTTTCTTAGTATTTCTCATATTCATACTGAATGGAACAATCCGACATTGAAAGGAGAGTTAAGTTTTTGGGAGGGGATAATTGCCTTTTTTTTATATATATAAATTATTTGTGACCAATGTAACATTTAAACGGACATTGTGAATATTTTTCAGTAAATCAGTATTCATTATCATTGCACTAAAATGGTCATTATATTGTGATAAACATTAATTTAAGAAAGCATCATCAGACAAGATAAGACACTTTCCCTATCAAGTAAAAAATATGAACTGTTCAGTTATGTTGTAGTAAATCATTACAAGACTCTCACAAAATACTTTACTGGGCTTTGTGGAGTCTTATAGAATCATTGCTTGATGAAGAACCATTTCATTCTGGGAATGGTTATGTTTTCTTCATATGGAATTGGTTCTTTGGGCTTTGAAAAGGTCCCTAACAGTTGAATACAATGGAAAATTTTAAATTGTAGCAGTCTATAAGATACTAACAGTGCAAGACCACCTAAACTCAGCTTATATAATTGTATGTAGCAAGAATCCTTTAAAAAGTAGGAACTCATTGGTATTTCACAAATCTGTTATCTTCTATTCATGGCTATTTATGAATCCATTTACAGATCTAACAAAGTAAAGGTTCCCTCCATAACCTTCACATGGATGGTGGTTTGGGGAATCTGAAAAGGTTCTCCTATGGAATCACTATAAAGAAACATTTTGGCATATTTGGAAGAGACAATTAAAAATGCAAAAATAAATAATAATAATAATAATAATAATAATAATAATAATAATAATAATAATAATAATAATAATAATGAATTTAGCTATTGTAGTAATTCAATTCTAAAGTAGAATGCTTAAACCAATCACACCATATGTTTAAAATCTATTAAAGATCAACAATTCTTCTATTGCTAAATGCAAAGTAGAAAAGTTTTGTGGCACATGCATACATCACCCTTAGTTGTCATTTTGTTTTTTTTTTAAGTTAAAATTTTAGAATGTCTTCTTTTGAAAGTAGAACACTACATAGTTTGTGGACACCTAGACACTTGCTGAGTAAATTTTATAGCCTCACAGCTTTTGCCAAATATAAAAACAATGTGATGGAAATCTTCAAAAAAAAAAAAAACTTCTGTCCAGCTACCAGACAATGTGATTGCATTCCACACATTGTGAACCTCCTAACACCAGTGCTTTTGTTTTGGATTCCATTGACCAAACTTAGCAAACGTGATTTGCTCAGGAACAAAAAGAAAGGAAAAAACTCAAAGAGTAGCTTGCCCTGATAAACTTTAACTTGATAAACTTTAACAGATCTTACCCGTATGCTCACAGATGCCTTCAAGTAATGACTAGCCCTGCTTGTCAAACCTACATAACCTAAGAAAATCGCCATAGTGCTGCTGTCCAGGATACCAAGGTAATATAAGAAAATGAATTTTCATTTATTTATGGGGCTAGGAAAAGCCATTGAAAGGCTATATGAATAAGACCAATGGCTTAGACCCACTGCACTTTACATGTCAAACAGATAAGTGGGACACTTTTTGGAAAATTTGACAATAAAATATAATCTGGAGAGATGATAACTTGCTGAGGATGCTGTACATCATGACTGGCTTGTTGGTAAGGAAACTAGTTAAACCCTAAGTATTTCACATGACTATAGTATTCATTTTAACAGCAGTTACGTCATTGCACATGAAAAGTGATAGATGCTACTCACTCAGAGACTGTTTGTTACCTTACATCTTTACCTGAAAGATGGGTGCAGATGTGAGAGGCGTTTCAAAGCCATGCGGTGACTGGATGCATCAGGCGAAAGGAGGTTTACAGCATCATGACTGCATATGTTCAATGTTTATTAGCATAATCCATATATGATTGTTTCAAAGTGATTATTGGCCAGGGCTCAAGGCACATTCACATATGCACATTTACAAGATGATTGTGAATTATAAACAGTAAATGGCATAAAAATTTGCCTACACCAGGTTTTAAAAATGTGATTTTTGTTTGGCATATGCATTTTCCTGATTTTTAGTGTATGCATACTTTCATGCTCAGATCCACACAATGTTTTATAATTGAGAACCCCGGTGAATGAGTCATTAAAACTGTCTTTTAACACATAGTTAGGTCAACTGTTTTCCTAGAAATGCTGGCATTGGCCCATAATGTTACATACTGCCTCTAGCTTTGCTCTAAATTTGTTCATCTAAATACCCTGCATTGAAACACCAATAAAAGGCAATGTGACGGTGTGCTGTACAAATGGTATTATAAAGATTAATTAATTTACTGATTGATTAACTGTGGGATTAGGTTTTATACCAGTGTGATCTTCTAAAATATGTTCTTCCAAATATTGAATTTTATTTATTTATTTTTTTAGATTAATACTTTATTTCCTTGAATTTGGGACTGTGTTTTGTTTTATATGCATGTGTTGAACTTTTTGCCTTCATTTCAGAATTTTAACTTTGAACACAAGAAAGTGAAAATACTTACAGTGGTGTGAAAAACTATTTGCCCCCTTCCTGATTTCATATTCTTTTGCATGTTTGTCACACAAAATGTTTCTGATCATCAAACACATTTAACCATTAGTCAAATATAACACAAGTAAACACAAAGTGCAGTTTTTAAATGATGGGTTTTATTATTTAGGGAGAAAAAAAATCCAAACCTACATGGCCCTGTGTGAAAAAGTAATTGCCCCTGAACCTAATAACTGGTTGGGCCACCCTTAGCAGCAATAACTGCAATCAAGCGTTTGCGATAACTTGCAATGAGTCTTTTACAGCGCTCTGGAGGAATTTTGGCCCACTCATCTTTGCAGAATTGTTGTAATTCAGCTTTATTTGAGGGTTTTCTAGCATGAACCGCCTTTTTAAGGTCATGCCATAGCATCTCAATTGGATTCAGGTCAAGACTTTGACTAGGCCACTCCAAAGTCTTCATTTTGTTTTCTTCAGCCATTCAGAGGTGGATTTGCTGGTGTGTTTTGGGTCATTGTCCTGTTGCAGCACCCAAGATCGCTTCAGCTTGAGTTGAAAAACAGATGGCCGGACATTCTCCTTCAGGATTTTTTGGTAGACAGTAGAATTCATGGTTCCATCTATCACAGCAAGCCTTCCAGGTCCTGAAGCAGCAAAACAACCCCAGACCATCACACTACCACCACCATATTTTACTGTTGGTATGATGTTCTTTTTCTGAAATGCTGTGTTCCTTTTACGCCAGATGTAACGGGACATTTGCCTTCCAAAGAGTTCAACTTTTGTCTCATCAGTCCACAAGGTATTTTCCCAAAAGTCTTGACAATCATTGAGATGTTTCTTAGCAAAATTGAGACGAGCCCTAATGTTCTTTTGCTTAACAGTGGTTTGCGTCTTGGAAATCTGCCATGCAGGTCGTTTTTGCCCAGTCTCTTTCTTATGGTGGAGTCGTGAACACTGACCTTAATTGAGGCAAGTAAGGCCTGCAGTTCTTTAGACGTTGTCCTGGGGTCTTTTGTGACCTCTCGGATGAGTCGTCTCTGCGCTCTCGGGGTAATTTTGGTCGGCCTGCCACTCCTGGGAAGGTTCACCACTGTTCCATGTTTTTGCCATTTGTGGATAATGGCTCTCACTGTGGTTCGCTGGAGTCCCAAAGCTTTAGAAATGGCTTTATAACCTTTACCAGACTGATAGATCTCAATTACTTCTGTTCTCATTTGTTCCTGAATTTCTTTGGATCTTGGCATGATGTCTAGCTTTTGAGGTGCTTTTGGTCTACTTCTCTGTGTCAGGCAGCTCCTATTTAAGTGATTTTTTGATTGAAACAGGTGTGGCAGTAATCAGGCCTGGGGGTGGCTACGGAAATTGAACTCAGGTGTGATACACCACAGTTAGGTTATTTTTAACAAGGGGCAATTACTTTTCACACAGGGCCATGTAAGTTTGGATTTTTTCTCCCTAAATAATAAAACCATCATTTAAAACTGCATTTTGTGTTTACTTGTGTTATATTTGACTAATGGTTAAATGTGTTTGATGATCAAAAACATTTTGTGTGACAAACATGCAAAAGAATAAGAAATCAGGAAGGGGGCAAATAGTTTTTCACACCACTGTATTTTTTATGCTTGGATATTTCGATGGGTTTTTAGAGTGTTTTTCTGCTCCATTACACAATATGTATTAGTGAAAATGACTTCCATGTTCTACTGTATCTTATAGCTTTGATTGTGCAAACATTATAAAAAAGAAAAACAATACTTTGCTTGATTTGGATCTTGCCTTATGTTTTGGAGTTAATAGGTTTAAACCAAAATGAAGAGTAGGGAATTTGTCTGTGCTGAGTGAATGAATGAATGAATTAATGAGGTCACAGGAAAATAAATCATATTTTTCCTTTTTTTGCATTTGCTCTTGTTATTGGGTCTGTTTCCCTCAGCCAGTGGTTGAATTATGTTTTGTTAAATGTGACATGATTGCATGGAATGTTGTTTTCAACAAACAATGACAATAATTTACAAAAAAAGGAAAATAAACTTTAAATATTAAATTAAATGTCAGCAACATTAAAATAAATAACTAATGGGGATGATAAGTTTAGGTATGTAATTTAAGTTACTTTAACTTAAAATTGTGTATGGTGGCATTACTTAACTTTTTCCATGAGTTCAGCTTTTTAGATGTCACCCTAGAGGTGCAATTTATCTCAGGGACTGTTGCTGTTAGTCACTTTTTATGCTATTCTTATTCAAAATTAACACTTGTTAGTCCTCAAAATATGTTATTCTTATTTTCCCTATACACAATTAAGTTATGTTTATTTACCTTAAAATAACAGAGTTTTATATGGGTGCCAATTCCATATTTGCATATACAATGAGATTTTGCTTTAATCTTTACCCTCTTTGTTGACAACATGTTCTAAGGGACACCCACAGTTTTGCAGAGTTGAAAAGAAAGATAAAGACTTTTGATTTTGTTCTTTTTTCCAAACATGATATTTTTTTTGTAGCTGTGGAAAATGATGATGATGATGATGATGATGATAATAATAATAAAAATAATAATAATAATAATAATAATAATAATACATTGTATGTATATAGAGCCTTTCCCATGCTCAAGGCACTTCACAGAGTTGTGAAATGAGTAAAGATTTTTTTTTTTTTTAATCTATTGACCCTTGTGTGTTAGAAAAGCATATTTTCCTTGTTTTCCAGTAAAACATTATAATTGATTTTAGGATTCCACAAAAAGTGCAATCAACCACAGCAGAACTTGTTTACGATATTGTAATGGGCGAAACACTAGAGACATAAAAAAATAAAATGGTTTTGATATGTAGTTAAAAAAGACTAAGGAGGATTAATTGACAAAAAAGTATCCTTGATTAAGAAAAAAAATATTCTCATCTAAAAAAACAAACCAAAAAAATGATTACATATATTTAATGTAAGCCTAATGAAGGTGATTTGGTTAGTTCAATTCTGAAGAAAGACATTTTTTTTTTAATTCATTAGAATTATTAAGTTTAAGAGTGTATAGTCATTATTGCGGATCAGCCCTTTTTATTAGAAATATGCTGGTTTGGTTATAGCTGCTGTGGTATAGAGCTGTGTCCAATGACTGAAGTGAAGCAAGAACTCTGTGTTCAGGTCTGATTTCTCAGTGGATTGGAGGAAGGGTCGCCCAATGAGTTTTTAGTGGCAGGATAGACTAATATGTCATCAGATACTGAGTGGGAGAGTCCCCCTTGAAGTATCCCATATGAACATACACATACATTTGATCAAAAATTAGTGGGGGATGGGGTCCTTTCTTGAAATTCTAGCACCAAGATATAGATTATGAATTCCAATGCTTATAATTACTGTTTTTTATGTACCAAACACTTCTGGTACACAGCTGTCAAAAATGGAGGAGCGCCAAATTCCTTACTGCTGTATAGTGGTTTACTTCAAGCCCTGGCTATACTGTCAAAAAGCAAGACTTGACAGAGCTAGTAGTGTTGGGTTTTCATGATGACTAGATCATAATCTATGGTCTAATTTTCCACAAAAGTGTTCCACTGTCTGAAATGTCAAATGCAGTGGGTCTAAGCCATTGGTCTTTTTCATAACTTTATATGTGTTTTCCTGCATGGCCCCATAAATGATGGGAACTTCTTTTGCTTATCTAACCTTGGTTTCCTGGAAATTACCTTAATTATTTTATATTTTCTGAAAGTGAATATATCGACTTCAAGAATGTTTCATTAGAAAATTAAAACAATCGAGATGAGAACAGGCTACTCAACCCAGCAAAACGAATCAGTCCTATCTGCATAATTCTTCCAAAATAACATCAAGTCGAGTTTTCAGAGTCTCTAAAGTCGTACTGTCACCCACATTACTTGGTCACTTACTGCATTTGTCTATAGTCCTCCGTGTAAAGAAAAACCTCCAAACGTGGAGAAGTTTACCCTTAAAATATTCCCAACTGTCTCCATGTGTTCCTGATGAACTCATTTTAAAATAACAGTCTCGATATACTGCACCAATTCCCTTCATAATTTTAGACAGTTCAATCATGTCACCTCTTAATCGTCTTGTATTAAACTGAAAAGGCTCAGCTCTTTAATTCTTTCCTTATAATTCATTCTCCTGTAACCCTATCAACCTAGTCGCTCTTCTTTGGACATTTTCCAGTGATGCAACGTCATGTTTGTAGCCTGGAGACCAAAACAGTATAATGTTCCAGATGAGACCTTGTCATTGTATTATAAAGTGTCAGCAAAACCTCCTTGAACTTGGAGCATAACCTACTTGGACGTGTTTCATTTTAAAACTACTCATACTAATTGTGTGGAACCGTGATTCAGTTAGGTTTACTTAACAAATGATTGATTTCTGTTAATGACGGGAATGGCCACGTTAGCTTATTGGAAAACAAATGAGAATTCTAAAGCAAAAAATATTGTAATTATACCCAGAGTGTTCACAATTACCAACAAATAGGCAGGTAAAGTATCACAAAAAATCTCAGCTAACTGTTTTGTTTAAAACATTAACTGATGATTTATTAAAGCAAAAAAAGTGTTTGTGTCTCATAAGAGTTTAACAAAAATTAAAATGAAAAATAACACGAAACACAAATACTCAGCTGAAGGTACTCACCATTTGTGCAATTTTAATCCCATTATCCGAAATAACGAGAGTATTTCCATTGCTTTCCACATCAGCCACTGAATGTCTATTAACTTCTGGTCCGACCAGAACGAACCTTTTTTCTGCAGTGTGGTACTGTTGACTGTGAAACAAAGATCCGCTAACTTCCGCGTAGTTTGTGTCACCAAAATACTTTTTATTGAATAAATTGTGATATGTTCTGCGACACTGGAACACAATTAGAGTAAGTATAGTGACGATGAATAAAAAAGAGACAGAACTGAGAACGATAATCAAATAAAATGTCACGTTGCTCTCTCGATTCTCGTCTATAGTGAAACGTTTAACTTCAGACAAAGCGTGCGCTTCCGTGTTTTCAGTTGCTGTTACAATTACTGTTGCAGAGGCAGAAAAAGGGATGATCCCACTGTCCTTCACCAGTATAACCATCTTTTGTACGTTGACATCAGACTCGGCTATTGATCGAAGAGTCTTAATTTCTCCCGTGTACTTCCCCACACTGAAAAGTGACAGATCAGTGGCGTCTTCCAGAGAAAATGAAAGCAAAGCGTTGTATCCTACATCGGCATCATAGGCTCTGATCCTCGTAACTATATGACTCGCTTTCACATTTCTAGGAATCGTCTCTTCCACAACCGCTGTTCCATTCGTGGTGAGTGGAAATACAATTACTGGCGGATTGTCATTTTTATCTAAGATAAACACTTTAACAGTCACGCTGCTGCTGAGGGGTGGTACTCCGGAGTCTTTAGCAATAACACTGAAGCTACAGTTTTTCATTTCTTCAAAGTCGAAGGATGTAAAAGTAAACACTTGTCCATTGTAAGAATCTATGCTAAGAAAATGCACAATGTTTTTTTCAAAGACTTCATTTTCTTTCAGATAATAAGTGATAAGAGCATTCTCATTCGCGTCAGCATCGACTGCACTTATTGTAAAGATTGATGTTCCAGGTGTGTTGTTTTCCTCGATGTAGAAAATAAAAGGATCTTGTAAAAATCTCGGATGATTATCATTAACATCTAAAATATTAACTAAAACAGTTTCAAATGATGACAGAGAAGGATAACCCAAGTCTTTGGCAGTTATTGTTATGTTATACTGAGATACAGACTCCCGATCCAGTCTCGAAGTTGTTACTAAAGAGTACACATTTTCCTGATATGACGGCTTTAGTTCAAAAGGCAGCTTATTGGGTAAGGAACACGTTATTTTAGCATTAACACCGGAGTCATGGTCTGTAATACTAATTATTCCGACTGCTGTGCCTAGCTTCACATCCTCGAATATAGAACTCGTTAAGGATGTTATCTCAATCAAGGGGGCATTGTCATTTGTGTCTTTAATTTTAATGAATACATTACAGTAGCCACTCATGGGTACTTGTCCCCTGTCTGTAGCTTTTACATCGAATTCATAAAATTCCTCCTCTTCAAAATCAATCATACCTTTCACTGTTATCTCTCCACTATAATCATCCAATTTAAACAATTCTGACACTTTACTCTGCTCGGAGCTATCGAAGGAGTACCGGATATCGCCATTACTGCCATCGTCTAAATCTGATGCGTTTAACTTCAAAACAAGAACACCTAAAGGTGTGTTTTCCTCTAATATTACGGTGTACATTTGTTCAACAAAAACTGGCGGATTGTCATTAAAGTCAGTAACAGTAACAGTAATGTTCATGATTCCTGATTTCGGTGGGTTTCCGCCATCGATTGCTGACAGAAAAAAATTATGCTTTGGTCTCGTTTCTCTGTCTAAAGCTTTCTGCAGCACCAATACAGGGATTTTACCTGTTTTTCTACGTTCTTCGATCTCGAGGGCAAAATGATCATTACGGCTTAACTGATAAGATTTTAAAGAATTCAATCCGGAATCTGGATCATAGGCCGCACCTAAGGGGAAGCGAGATCCAACAGGAGTGGATTCTGAAATGTCCAGGGTTTTTATGTTCACAGGAAAGACAGGAGAATTATCGTTAATGTCTGTTATTTCAATTTCTGCCTGATGTATTTCTAACGGATTTTCTATAACAATTTTAAAGCTTAACACGCAAGCCTTGTCTCTATCGCATAGCGCTTCTCTGTCAATAATGTCATTTATAAAGAGCACTCCGGTCTTGTGATTTACCTGCAGCAGCTGATGTTTTGATCCAGAAATCACACGAAACCCTCGACCTTCAAGATTTTTAATATCCAGTCCTAAATCCTTCATAATGTTTCCAATAATCGTTCCTGATGCTGACTCTTCTGCAACAGAATAACGCAGATGTGCCGACGTAAATTTCCATAAGCACAGAAAGCACATTAAAAGAAAGAAAATCCGCTTGAAGCCACGCAATCGTCTCATGTTTTTCGTATTAAAAAAGGCCTTTCCACTTGTGCTGCTCGTAGTAATTACACACATATATTAGGATTTTCCCACTAGTAAAGATGTCAAAAAACCTAAAGACTTTCTTCGTTTCTGAGCAGAATGAACAATGAGAAATGCACACACTGTTGTTGAAGAAAAAAAAAAAAACATCAGGAGATCCATTAGGGGCTGGACTTCTTGAAAATAATTTTACTGAAAATGTTGGAAGGCAGTGACACCGTGTGTTCGTTTTTGGAAATGCAGGGGAATAATAAGCAAATAAAACTGTGGCAAAATGTAATTTAAGGTATGTTTTTGGGAGGGCAAAACAACACCTTATTTATGTAAGTATGAATGTATGTATGTATTGTTTGATCGCTTGTTCATATATTATTTCTGACCTCCGTGACATTTAAAGTTACACTTTGGATAATTTCAAAATATACTGCTCAAAAGAATAAAAGGAACACTTTTTAATCAGAGTATAGCATAAAGTCAATGAAACTTATGGGATATTAATCTGGTCAGTTAAGTAGCAGAGGGGGTTGTTAATCAGTTTCAGCTGCTGTGGTGTTAATGAAATTAACAACAGATGCACTAGAGGGGCAACAATGAGATGACCCCCAAAACAGGAATGGTTTAACAGGTGGAGGCCACTGACATTTTTCCCTCCTAATCTTTTCTGACTGTTTCTTCACTAGTTTTGCATTTGGCTACAGTCAGTGTCACTACTGGTAGCATGAGGCGATACCTGGACCCTACAGAGGTTGCACAGGTAGTCCAACTTCTCCAGGATGGCACATCAATACGTGCCATTGCCAGAAGGTTTGCTGTGTCTCCCTGCACAGTCTCAAGGGCATGGTGGAGATTCTAGGAGACACGCAGTTACTCTAGGAGAGCTGGAGAGAGCCATAGAAGGTCCATAACCCATCAGCAGGACCAGTATCTGCTCCTTTGGGCAAGGAGGAACAGGGTGAGCACTGCCAGAGCCCTACAAAATGACCTCCAGCAGGCCACTGGTGTGAATGTCTGACCAAACAACCAGAAAGACTTCATGAGGGTGACCCAAGGGCCCCATGTCCTCAAATGGGCCCTGAGCTCACTGCCCAGCAGCATGCAGCTCGATTGGCATTCGCCATACAATACCAGAATTGGCAGATGCACCACTGGTGCCCTGTGCTTTACAGATGAGAGCAGGTTCACCCTGAGCACGTGACAGAAGTGAAAGGGTCTGGAGAAGCCATGGAGAACATTATGCTGCCTGTAACATAATTCAGCATGAGCAGTTTGGTGGTGGGTTAATGATTGTCTGGGGAGGCATATCCATGGAGGGTCACACAGACCGCTACAGGCTTGACAAAGGCACCTTGGCTGCCATTAGGTATCAGGATGAAATCCTTGGACCCATTGTCAGACCCTATGCTGGTACAGTGGCTCCTGGTGCACGACAATTCCTGGCCTCATATGGTGAGAGTATGCAGGCAGTTCCTGGAGGATGAAGGAATTGATACCATTGACTGGCCACCACACTTTCCTGACCTAAATCCAATAGAACACCTCTGGGACATTATGTTTTGGTCCATCCAATGCCACTAGGTTGCACCTCAGACTGTCCAGGAGCTCAGTGATGCCCTGGTCCAGATCTGGGAGGAGATCCCCCACAACACCATCTGTCATCTCATTAGAAGCATGCACCGATTTTGTCAGGCATGTATACAAGAACACAGGGGCCATACAAAGTGCTGCGTACAATTTTGAGTTGCTGCAATTAAATTTTGGCAAAATGGACTAGCCTGCCACATAATTTTTTCACTCTGATTTTTGGGGCGTCTTTGAATTCAGGGCTCTGTAGGTTGATCATTTTCATTTCCATCAAACGATGTGGCATCCTTTCGTTCCTAACACATTACCCAGTCTATATCAGTATAGATATCCAGGAGGATTTCTTTTTCCCATTGAGATCTGATGTGTTTTCAAAGTGTTCCTTTAATTTTTTTGAGCAGTTTATATCAATATTTAGTGTTACCATAATAAATTATAATTAAAGGGTAATTAATATTAACTTATACAAAGAAATAGAGAAGATAATTAAGAAGTAATTAATTTTCACTTTCTCTCTCTAGAAAAAAACATGAATTGTTCGCTAATGTTAGTATGTCATTACAATTAAATACTGTACATAAATGCTTTTAGCCATGTCAGTAGTTCTGTTCTACACAGTAAAGTTGAATGCTTAAACAAATAATGCTTGTTTTAAAAATCTTTTAAAGTTGAACTATCCTTCTGTTACCAAACGGCAAATAGAATATCGTTGTTGTTAACACATTACCCTTATTTTTCATTCCTGTCTTTTAATTCTAAGAAGTCGAATTTTATTGTTAACATAAGATTCCACTTAATCAGTCCACTTGCCTGAACTGTTTTTTTTTTTTTTTCGGTGTAATTTTACAAATTGCTGCGAGGATATTTTAGCTTTTAGCATACATCTTAATTCAATTTCCATGCTTTTTATTTGCTCTATTTTACTTTGGCTTTCTACATTTCCTAGCCCATTATTTGCTTTTAAACTAAGTTAAAATTAACTGTTGAAACAGGGTACCTTACAGTAGAGCAACTATGTTAATATATACAATTATGGATATTTATGAAATATTTCATTAATTTGCTTAACACAATTAATTTCATTAGCTAATATTTTATTATGATGAGACATTATAGGAAAAAGACGCATCAGTGAAATTAAAGTTTTATTAACCATTACATCTGGGTAATAAACAAGAAAGTTGTTTAACAAACTGGATGCATAGTGTTTATATATATATACATATATATATATATATATATATTTATATATATATACACACACATACATAATAATATATATGACAGCTGTGGAAATCTCAAATCTATATTTACACTTATGTCAGGGGTAACCTTGGTTGTATCCACAAACCTATCAGACAGGATTTAAAAAAAAAAAATGTCTCAAATTCAACATACAGCATCTGTCTCTGCTTACCGTATGCCTAGCAGCACCATGGAGAGCAACATAGTTTTGCATTTTGTGCTGGTACTTCCATTGTAAAACAGAAGACTTTAAATTCAACACTAGAAAGTGGAAGTAATCAAATTAAAACTGACAATTAGTACAAAACAGTTTGAGATGTTGTTTTGAGACAATATACTATAATTTTGGTGTAGATGTATGTCATGGTTGTCTTGAATTGGGATAAAAATCGAGAGATTGACTTAATGGGTCAAAAACATTCTACTTATTTTTCCTACATTGCTTTTTTGATTGTTATGTACATTACAGTGGCAAATAAGTCTAGAGACATTTTTAGGTTCTTTTGCATGGCAACAAGTTCTTGTAAACCTGGGATTATTTTGTTTTACAAAATTAATTATATCATTAATAAAGGGAAAGTGCCCAGAGATTTTATACCTGACCAATTCAAAATTAAATAACATGACAGGTAGACTAACGTTTCTTTTAGATACAGTTTTCTCTACACTACAGTTTCTTTAGAAATGTTATAAATATTTAGTTAATTAAGTAAGTTAATTAGGGTGTCCCATTGGTGCAGTGGGTAGCGATGTTGCCTCGCATTTAGGTTCGCTTTCCGGGTCCTCCCTGCGTGGAGTTTGCATGTTCTCCCCGTATCTGCATGGGTTTCCTCTGGGTGCTCCAGTTTCCTCCCACAGTTCGAAGACATGCAGGTTAGGTGCATTGGCGATCCTAAATTGTCCCTAGTGTGTGGTTGGTGTGTGGGTGTATGGGTTTGTGTGCACCCTGCGGTTGGCTGGCTCACTGCCCGGGGTTTGTTTCCTACCTTGTTAATTATGTAATAGGTCTCCACTTTAATTTCAAAATTATTATTATTATTCATCATCATCATCATAAAGGGCATTAGTACAGGTGATGTCAACAGGAATTGGTTGAACAGCAGTCACTCATCTAGCTGATATAAAACTGAACAATAACTCTCACCTCCTATATGAAGATTTGGCTAAACACAGGTGCACCTTTATTAAGATAAATGTGGTACTTCAAACTAAATAGATCAGGACTCGGATTGTACCCATTACATATTTTGTCATCAATAATGACAAAGGAGACAGATTAATTGGAAGCAATTCAAACTTGGTACCACATAACCATGTGAGATGGCATTTCAATCAAATTACATGAATGGAACAGACACAACATTTTAGTCCAATTAAAATTAATAATAATAATAAGCGGCACAGTGGCAAAGTGGGTAGCGCTGCTGCCTCGCAGTTAGGAAACCCAGGTTCGCTTCCGGGTCCTCCCTGCATGGAGTTTACATGTTCTCCTTGTGTCTGTGTCTCTGTGTCGGTTTCCTCCAGGTGTTCCGGTTTCCTCCCATAGTCCAAAGACATGCATGTTAGGTATACTGTATTGGCAATCCTAAATTGTCCCTAGTCTGTGCTTGGTGTGTGTGTGTGTGTGTGTGCCCAGCGGTTGGTTGGCACCTTGCCCGGGGTTTGTTTCCTGCCTTGCACCCTGTGTTGGTTGGGATTGGCTCCAGCAGACCCCCATGACCCTGTAGTCAGGATATAGTGGGTTGGATGGATGGATGGATGGATAATAATTATAATAATAATAATCCGGGATAATAATAATAATAATAATAATAATAATAATACAAGTTTGTTTAATTTAAAATGTATGGGTCCTAACCCTACAGCCAGAGCAAACACTTTAAGGTCAGCACAGAGGCAGACACACAAACACACAAGTACAGGGACAATTAGCAGACACAAAATAAACTAATGCATATGCTGAGGATATAATAATAATAATAATAATAATAATAATAATAATAATAATAATAATAATAATAATAATAATAATAATAATAATGTAGTATTAGTAGTTCATCTGTACATTATGAGTTTATGGGTTATGTCATTGCAGTGCATTGCAAATTGAGATTTCAAGAAGAGGCCTATATGACACCTACATCAAAAACACAAAATGAAAGGGATTATTTTTAAACAGCAAGAAAGAAATGCAAAAATGTAAAATACAACTCAGATCATGACACTTTTTGGAGATATGTACTGTGCCCATCAATGCAATCTTCTCCACGTAACATTCAGAAGGAAGGATGTGGCGATTTTTTTTCTTTCATTTTCTTGACCATTCCTAGTGCTACCTCCAATTCTCGTACTACCTACATCTTTCTATTCCATATTCTGATGACCTCAGTATTTAGGTCTTTATATTAATTGAGTTCCTTAGCTCCTTTCAACTTGATGTTAATGTCTACAGCAATAACTGTAACAGAAGGTAGGTACGTCTTTGCTTTCTTATGCAGCTGTACATTAGGGAGATTTGCAGAGACAGCCTTATCTATGATTATTGGTATGTTCCTTGTAATACTGCTGAAGTTGCAAATTACATCTCGTTGGTATCGATGGCAAAAGATCTGTTTTGTTTAGTTAAGATCTCTGTTGTAAAAGACCCACATTTCTGTTTTGTATGGTTCCATTTACATTCTCAAGGTCAAAGATATAGCTGACATGTACTTTGTTTTCCTTATGCTCTTTGGCCTTCACTGCATAAATTGTGTTATGCTGTACAGAAATATTGGAATTAATGGGTATGATATGAAGAATGTGCATGTTCTGTGACCTATTCTGAGCAGTGTACTCCAAGCAGGTCACTGCTCATTTCTCTAGGAATACACATTTAAAAAAATGTACATTCAGTACATTCAGTTAAATATAATAATTTCCACTGCAAACGGAGTTTCATTCTTATTACGAGAGCCATAAAAGTGCTATTCAGTAATTAGAAGAACTCTCTTAGTAAATGTTTGGTCTCTGTATTGTGAAAAAGATACAACAGTAATAAAGAAAGTATTGAGAAAAGTGACAAGACTTTTCCTTGGATGAGAATTTGTTAGTTGTGAAGAAATATTAAAGAAGTAAATATTAAAGGAGTTGTCTTCATCAGGTTACACAATCTGAGATTGACTTGTTAAAAAAGAGCAAATAGTTCACAATTGAAAACAGGATTAGTATGGTGAATACCATCTGTTATTATTAAAGTGGTTCTTTTCCTGAAACACTAGGATGAACGTATCCTTTACAGATGCATTATAAAAGTTTTCTTCGCAAAAGACCGCGTGAAATTAATTAGCAAATATTCTGACATTGACAACCTTCAAAACTCAACTGGATGATATTGTAGTTTGTGAAATAACATGTGAAGACATTAATGAACTATTTTGGACTTAATGCAATTTTCTAATCAAATTTGCTCATATTACCCTACAAAAGCATTCAATTGGAAGTTGCCCTAACTGTACCAGAAGACTTCAGTAAAAGCAAGACAGCTTTATGCATTGTTCAATTGAAGATAACCACGTTGGACAACACTCTGTTTTTAACTGCTGGCTACAAACAAAGGCTGAAATACACAATGCAAACAATTATGAGTGTCCAATGCTGTAATCATATTTTTGAGAAAGTGTAGTAGACTGCTTAGAAATTGCTTCATGGTAAAAACCAACTTGAAAACCAAACACCACTAAGTCTTCAGCTACATAGCATAACAGTTAAAACTAAATCATTCCATTTACTGGTGACACCTCAACAATGTGGATGATATGCAATAATGAGTACACTCCTAAAATAATGGATCTAAAAGTAAACCCTTTTATTAGATTGTGTGATTCCACATTGAGCCATTAATTGTAAAAAAAAAAAAAAAATTGCTCTGTTGCGATTTTTATGAAGTTTGTGCTGCAATGACAATGTGGGAACCTACATTGTGGGAACCTCCCAGCACTGTTGCTCTGTTGTGTTTGAGGTGTTTTGTTTTTTGTTTTTTTGGGGGGGGGGGCACTCTGCCTATTTTGTACTTGTCTGTATTCAACATTCAGAATTTTACAATGGAATTTCTACATTGGATTTTAAATAAATAAATAATATGCATTTGTGCCTCTACGGGTATTTAGAATGTTTTTCGGTTCCATTTCCAAATAGGAAAAATGGAGAGATTGGCTCCAGCAGACCCCCGTGACCCTGTATTTTGGATATAGCGGGTTGGGTAATGGATGGATGAATGAATGAATGAATGAATGAAACTGGATATCGACAAATAAATTATAAATTTTCAATAGCGTAATGACTGACAATTAACATACTATCCTTTTGGAAGACAACTGTAACTTATTTTGCAAAAATTATTAAATATACGTTGTTTACAATTACCATCAAGAAAACAAAGAATCATAAAACATAGCAACCTGATCTGTTTAAATATATATGCTGATATCCTATATGTAAGGGAAATCAACTAATAAATAATCAAAGCGTTAAACAAACAAAAAAAAAAACACGACAATCAACAGTTTGGTACTTTTTGGTCTAATGTAAAGATCACTCACCATTTGTGCAATTTTAATTCCGTCATCTGAAATGATCAGACTATTTCCATTACTCCCCACATCAGCCAAGGAATGCCTGTTGGCTTCTGGTCCAACCAGTACAAACCGTTTATCTGCTGTCTGGTACTGGTGACTGTGAAACAGAGATCCGCTGACCTCTACGTAATTCGTGTCACCTAAATAGTTTTTATGTAAAAAACGGTGATATGCTCTGCGGCATTGGAAGATAATCAGAGTAAGTATAGTGAGGATGAATAAAAAGGACACCAAGCTCAAAACGATAATCAAGTAAAATGTCACGTTACTCTCTTGATCCTCGTGTGTGGTGAAGCGTTTAACTTCAGCCAAAGCGTGCGCTTCTGTGTTCTCAGTTGCTGTTACAATTACTGTTGCAGAAGCAGAGAAAGCAACGCTCCCACTGTCCTTCACCAGTATAACCATCTTTTGTACGTTGACATCAGACTCGGCTATTGATCGAAAAGTCTTAACTTCTCCTGTGTACTTCCCCACACTGAAAAGTGACAGGTCAGTGGCCTCTTCCAGAGAAAATGAAAGCAAAGCGTTGTATCCTACATCGGCATCATAGGCTCTGATCCTCGTAACTATATGACCCGCTTTCACATTTCTAGGAATCATCTCTTCCACGACCGCTGTTCCATTCGTAGTGAGTGGAAATACAATTACTGGCGGATTGTCATTTTTATCTAAGATAAACACATTAACAGTCACGCTGCTGCTGAGGGGTGGTACTCCGGAGTCTTTAGCAATAACACTGAAGCTACAGTTTTTCATTTCTTCAAAGTCGAATGATGTAAAACTAAACACTTGTCCATTGTGAGAATTTATGCTGAGAAAAGGCACAACTGGTTTATCCAATACTTCATTTTCTTTCAGATAGTAAGTAATGAGAGCATTTTCATTCGCATCAGCATCGACTGCACTTATTGTAAATATTGCTGCTCCAGGAGTATTGTTTTCCTCGATGAAAAACACATAAGGGTCTTGTAAAAATCTGGGATGATTATCATTAACATCTAAAACGTTTACTAAAACAGTTTCATAAGATGATAGTGAAGGAAAACCAAAGTCTTTGGCAATTATTGTTATGCTGAACTGCGATGTAGACTCCCGATCCAGTCTCGAATTTGTTATTATTGAGTACACATTTTCCTGATGGGATGGTTTCAGTTCAAAAGGCAGTTTATAGGATAAGGAGCACGTTATTTTAGAATTAACACCGGAGTCAAGGTCCGTAATGCTAATTATTCCGATTGCTGTGCCTGGTTTTACATCCTCGAATAGGGAACTCGTTAAGGATGTTATCTCAATCAGGGGTACGTTATCATTCAAGTCTTTAATTTTAATTAATACATTACAGTAGCTACTAAGGGGTACTTGTCCTCTATCTGTAGCTTTTACATCGAATTCATAAAATTCCTCCTCTTCAAAATCAATCACACCTTTCACTGTTATCTCTCCACTGTGATCATCCAGTTGAAACAATTCCGACACTTTACTCTTAACAGAGCTACGAAAGGCGTATCTGATATCGCCATTACTGCCGTCGTCTATATCCGATGCGTTTAACTTCAAAACAAGAGCACCTAAAGGAGCGTTTTCCTCTAATGTTACGGTGTACATTTGTTCAACAAAAACTGGTGGATTGTCATTATAGTCAGTAACAGTAATAGTAATGTTCATGTTTCCTGATCTCGGAGGGTTTCCCCCGTCAATGGCTGACAGCAAAAAATCATGCTTTTGTCTCGTTTCTCTGTCTAAAGCTTTCTGCAGCACCAACACAGGAATTTTACCTGTTTTTCTGCGTTCTTCTACTTCGAGAACAAAATGATCGTTGCGGCTTAAATGGTAAGATTTTAAACTATTCACACCAGAGTCTGGATCATAGGCTTCTTCTAATGGGAAACGGGACCCAATAGCAGCGGATTCCGAAATGTCTATGCTTTTTATTTTGTCTGGAAAAACGGGAGGGTTATCGTTAATATCTATTATTTCAATTTCTCCTTGATGTATTTCTAACGGACTTTCTATAACAATTTTAAAGCTTAACAAGCAAGCCTTTTCTCTATCACATAGCGCTTCTCTGTCAATAATATCATTTATAAAGAGCGCTCCGGTCTTGTGATTTACCTGCAGTTGCTGTTGTTTTGATCCAGAGATCACACGAAGCCCTCGGCCTTCAAGGTGTTTAATATCCAGTCCCAAATCCTTTATAATGTTTCCAATAATCATTCCTGACGCTGACTCCTCTGCAACAGAATAACGTAATTGTGCTGAGGAATTTTTCCAAAAGCACAGAAGGCACGTTAAATGAACGATAATCTGCTTGTAGCCACATAATCGTTTCATTGTTGTCTTTTTTAAGGCTTTGTCCACGCTCTGTACTCCAAGTAATTAAGCAAATCTATACTCGGATAATACCATCTGTAAATATGTCCATATACAAAAGATTTGCGTAATTTTGAGCGGAAGAAACAATGAGAAATGCGCACTCTCTTCTTGGAAAAAAATAAGGAATGATGCGATATGGGCAGGACTTGTTAATAATGATTTTTTCTGAAATTGCAATGGTGGAAGGCAGTGACACCCTGCGTTTCTTTTGGAAAGTGCAGGATGAAAAACATGAAGCTGATAAAATAACAGTAAAAATGAAAGAAATATCATTTTTTTTACTATTTGTATTACTTAATGTGTAGTATACAGATTATTGATAAATTACTTTTGATTTTTACAATTAGGAAAGAATTGATATTTTCAACAAATATTATAAAACACTCGAAAACCTTAATTCATTTCAAACCTGGTGAAAACATACTCTAGTTCCTTTTTTTCTTCTTCTAATTTACTCTTGGGTGTTCAGGGTGCCCACTGTACTGCAGGAACATCTACAAAGTTAGTTATACCTATGATTGTTTTATTTACATTACAAATAACAGATCACATAGCATTTATTTAATTATTTTTTTCACATTTTTTTCATTTTCTGTAAATAGATGCATACAATATTGCTGGTAAATTAAGATTTGTGCTTTTTTTCTGAATGCATTTATTTTCCATGAACTGCATTCTATAAGATTAATGAAACATATGGTAAACAATTTGTAAAATAGGTGATCTTAATTCCATTTTACTTACTATTTATCAAATTTATACTGCACTGACCACCAAGCAGAACTTTTAAACGGACATTGTGAAGGATTTTAAATAAATTAGTACTTTTGTCATCACTATATTAGGATAAATATGAATCTAAGTAATCATAATCACATAAGATCAGTCACTTTTCCCTATCAAGTAAAAAATATGAACTGTTAAATTATGTTAGTAAATCAATACAACACTCTTAAAAATACTTGTTCCTTTGTGGCAGGTTATTGGGTTATGTGGTGTCTTACAGAACTCTGAGGCTTGGGATCTGCACTGGCAATTGGAAGGTTGCCGGTTCGAATCCCGTAAATTCCAAAAGGGACTCTCTGCTCTGTTGGGCCCTTGAGCAAGACCCTTAACCTGCAATTGCTGAGCACTTTGAGTAGTGAGAACAGCGCTATATAAATGCAAAGAATTATTATTATTTCATTTTGGGAACTGTGACACTTTATATATGGAATTTGGTTCCTAACATATGGATAAAATAGAGAATTTTAATGTGTAGCAGTCTGCTTAAGATACTAACAGTGCAAGACCACCTGAACCCAGCTTATATAATTGTACGTAGCAACAGTTCTTTTAAAAGTAGGAACTCATTGGTATTTCACAAATCTGTTATCTCCTATTCATGGCTATTTGTGGAGTCATTCACGGATCTAACTACATATGGATGGTGGTTCTGAGGATGTAAAACAACAAAAACAATACTACTACTACTACTACTACTACTACTACTACTACTACTACTAATAATAATAATAATAATAATAATAATAATAATAATAATAATAATGTTGTTGTGAATTTACAGTGAGTATTGAAAGAGAAAAGTTACTTGATCAACTTAATTATCTAATTACTTAATTATCTTCATAGTTTGGGTATTGGTGCTTTGTAGATTGTAGATTGCGATTTCAAGAAATCTACAAAATCTACACCAAGGTGTATCTGTACTGACTGCACTGGGCAGTAGTAATTTTTAAATAAAATTGGAATCAGGAGAAGTATTGTGGTTTTATTAAGAGACAAACACTTCTCTAATAAACAAGCCCATGATGTGAAACCTAAATTGTAAATCAAAGAACACAGCAGAAGAGTGTAATTCAAAAATGATTTCATGTAACCAGAACAATAACATAATATGAACATCATATTCAATTGACAAAATAATTAATTGTCAAAAATCACAGTGAAACACTAACAAGAATGATAATCTTGTTTTTTCACAAACTTGGACACACCAGGAATTGAACAACACTAAACTTTATACTCTTGACTTGATGAAATTCTTGGCAACCTGATCAAAGTCAATATATAAAAATATGGCAGACGTGTCAAAAACAAAATGGTGTTGACGCAAAACATATTTACTTTGACATTTTAAAACAATATTATAAGCAAAAAAAAAAAGTTCTTAATCTTAAAATGTTTTCTTTTGGATGAAAAACACTGCATTAGAAATGTAATGAAGCAACAAAGCTGTAAAGGCTATATGACAGGAATAAATGAAAAATATAAATAAAGTTTGTGGAATCCCAGACACTTGCTAATTGAGTAAATTTTATGGCCTCAAAGCTTTCACCAAATATAAAAACACAATGTGTTGGAAATCTTAAAAAAAAAAACAAAAACACATGCCTAGCAATCAGACAATATGATTGCGTTCCAAACACATTATGAACCTCCTAACACAAATTGTTTCATTTAGGTTTCCATTGACCCAACTCAGATCTTACCTGCATGTTGACAGATGCCTTCAAGTATTGACTAGCCCTGCCTGTCAAACCTGCATTACCTAAGAAAATTGTCATAGTGCTGCTGTCCAGAATAGACTATAGAAAAATGAATTTTCACTCATTTATGGGCTAGGAAAACCCATTGAAAGGATATGAATAAGACCAATGGCTTGGACTCACTGCACTTTACATGTCAAAGAGATCAGTGGGACACTTTGTGGAAAATGTGACAATACAATATCATCTGGAGAGATGTGCTCGGAGCACATCTCTGCAGTTTTGATGTCATTACGTTGGTTACCCATGCTATTCAGAATTGACTGTAAAATACTGCTTATGGTTTAGAAAGCCTTAAATAATCTCTCTCCATCCTATATTTTAGAATGCCTGTCACCTTACACTCCAAATCATAACCTTAGATCTTCAAATGACAGTCTGCTTATAATTATAATAGACAAACTTAAGAATTGGTGAGACAGCCTTCTGCTGTCATGTACCTAAAATATGGAGTAGTTTACTGATAGAAATTCGTAAAGCTAATATGGTGGAGCACTTCAAAAAACTGCTAAAAACCCTTTATTTTAACATGGCTTTCTCATAGCTACATTTTAGTGTAACCCTGATAAATTATACATGCATTGAATTATCATTTTCATTATGACTCCACATTCGTTACTAATACCTACTTTTCTCTGCTGTTCTTTTTCTGATTTTGCCACCACCACCTGATCAAGGCACCATGCAGTCCCTACATTGATTGAGTGAAGGCCAAATGTCCACATCACCATCATCATCTAATTCTTTTGCGTGAAGCCTGAAAACCATGAGGACTGATTGAGATCATTTATATGAGGTTGAATGCCTACTGGGGTCTGGGCGGTCTTGTGATCTTGGAACCCCTGCAGATTTTGAATTTATTTCTCCAGCTTATCTGGAGTTTGTTTTTTCTGTCCTCCCAGCCATTGGTCCTTACTTTATTCTTTGTTATTTAGTATTGCCTAATTTTATTTTTTATAAACTTTTCTTTCTTCATCTGGTAAAGCACTTTGAGATACACCATTTGTATGAACATGTGCTATATAAATATATGTTGTTGTTTTTTAACATCATCTAGTCATCTTGAAGACCCAACACTATTTATTACCTCTGCCAAGTCTTCTTTTTTGACAGTACAGCCTGAAGTAAGCCAGAATACAGCAGTACAAAATACTGGAACTCCTCAATTTTTCAGAGCAGTGTACTAGATGTGTTTGGCACATAAAAGCAGTAATCTTTAGCACTGATTGAAATGCTTTGTTCTAGAATTTCATGAAAGGACCCCATCTCTCACCAATCTTTCATCAAATGTATCTGTATGTTCGCACTGAATACTTAAAGGGGGGCCCTCCCCATTACTATATGACCACATATTAGACTATCTTGTCACTAAAAACTCAATGGGGGACCCTTCCTCCAATCCACTGAGATATCAGAACTAAACATTGAGTACCTGCTCTTGCAGTATGTGACTCCACTTCAGTCACTGGGCACAGCTCTATACCGCAGCAGTTATAACCAAAGCAGCATACTGTATTTCTTGATGGCATCACAATAACAGGTTTGATCTGCAATGGTGACTACACTCTTAAAAATAATATTTCTAAAGTGGAACTTTAGTGGGCTGTGTGATTCCTGGAGGAACCATTCATTCACAAAGAACTATTCCATTTTGGGAAGGGTCTCTTGCATATGTAATTGGTCTTTGGGGCTTGAAAAAGTTTTCCAATGTTGAAAAATCAAAGATTTTTAATGTAAAAGTTGTTAACTCTTTCAGATTTGTTGAAATTCATATACAACATATGTTCTACTACAGGGGTCCTCAATCACAGTCCTGGAGGGCCGCAGTAAGGCAGCAAGTTTTTGTTCTAACCCAGTTGCTTAATTAGAAAGCAATTCTTGCCAATAATTAAATTTCATTGCTTGTTAGTGTTTTAACTCTGCCATGTCAGGTAATTCTTATATCCTGGATTTTCTTTCCCTTTCAAAGGATATCATCCAAATGATTTGAAGGCTACAATTAATGAGTAATTCTCAGTCCTTCACTTTTTCCTCTTCAATTTCCTTCCGAGTATTTAATTTAACCCAATAGTGCATGATTACACACAGGTGTAAATGGTAACAAGCTAAATGGAGAAATGCTGGTCTCTTTTGTCATTTGCATGTTATTGATAATTAGGAGCAATTAAAAACCAAAAATATAGCTGTTTAAGACTAAAATAAGCAGTAAGGGTTCAAAATCGTAACGAGCGAGACAACTAAAGTGAAGCAGAAGTGTTACTTGAGCAGTAAGTGCTTCTTATTAAGCAATTGGGTTGGAGTAAAAACCTGCAGCCACTGTGGCCCTCCAGGACTGTGATTGAGGACCCCTGTTCTACTATGATATTCCCAAAACATCAAAATTTAAATCGAAAAGAACACCAAATATGCTAACTTTTCTCAGACACCGATGGAAATGCCTGTAATGATATCACCATTTTTCTCTAACTATACTGAATGTCATAATCTTTAATGAATACTGTAATTTACTGTACGCAATAAATCAATGACATTCTTATATGTTTAAAATAAGTCCTATAAAATAGACTTTATACTGTGTAGTGTAATTTCTCATGCTGTTTTGCTTGAATGTTGCTTTATACTATTTAATTCATGTAGTACAATCTATTTCCTTAAAATCTTCTTCAATCGGTTGCAGGATGCTTTTTGAAAACATCTCTTTTGGATAAGGAGATACCAAAAAGTTTCCCATTAAGGTACATGTTTAACTACTTACACTTATTGATTATGGTGTTTGACAGTGGAAATGGTTTGGATGTTAAGTAAAAAAATTCTGTAAACATTGCAATAAGCTAAACTAAACTAAACTAAATGAGTTACTGACAGCAGAAGCAAAAACTAATATTTCTGGAAGTTTAATTAAAAAAAAAAATGGGCAGGAATTACAAATGTCATACTAATGTTTTAAAAAACAGGCAAAAGTAAATAAATAAACAAACAAAAAAAAACACATAAAATAGATTTATGAAGTGTCATAGCTGGTGTTTAGTTTTATGAATTTAACCCTCCCCCAAAATAATATATATATATATATATATATATATATATATATATATATATATATATATATATATATATATATATATATATATATATACATACGTATGTTATGACTAGCATAGTTTCATTAATTTACCTTCACCCACCAGATCCTTAACCTAACAAGCATGCTGCATATTTCAACTATCACTGAAACCACTATAAAACTTTCCTATGCATAAAAACAGGCTCAAAATGTTCATATGCAACTTACCATGCAAAAGTCAGGATTTATCATGGAAATCTTGACAGGAAAATGCATTTATTTTTATGGCAACTCTGATATATCAAAAAAGAACATTTTGGATAAAATGGGAATTAACAATCCCTTTGTTCAAGTAAGGAAATGAAGTTAAAGCAGCTAAACGATGACTCGCACTTATCACAATTCCTATCACTGGGTCATTATTATAATGTGAGGGAGATCATAATGCAGAGGGTACAGACCTATAAATACCTGGGAGTGCAGCTGGATGATAAATCGGACTGGACTGCCAATACTGATGCTCTATGCAAGAGAGGACAGAGCCGACTATATTTCCTTAGAAGACTGGTGTTCTTCAACATCTGCAATAAGATGCTGCAGATGTTCTACCAGACGGTTGTGGTGAGTGCCCTCTTCTACGCGGTGGTGTGCTGGGGAGGCAGCATAAAGAAGAGGAACGCCTCACGCCTGGACAAACTGGTGGGGAAGGCAGGCTCTATTGTAAGCACGGAGCTGGACAGTTTGACATCTGTGGTGGAGCGACGGGCGCTGAGCAGGCTCCTGTCAATCATGGAGAATCCACTGCATCCACTGAACAGGATCATCTCCAGTCAGAGGAGCAGCTTCAGCGACAGACTGCTGTGACAGACTGAGGAGACCCCACACTATGCGACTCTTCAATTCCACCTTGGGGAGTTTAATGTTAACATTGTACAAAGTCATTGTCTTTTATACCTTCATTCTTAATTATTCTTTAATTTTATATTGTTTTTTATCAGTATGCTGCTGTCGCTGGAGTATGTGAATTTCCCCTTGGGATTAATAAAGTATCTATCTATCTATCTATCTATCTATCTATCTATCTATCTATCTATCTATCTATCTATCTATCTATCTATCTATCTATCTATCTATCTATGTTCACATGACATATGCTGTATGGACTCAATGATAGTTCCTTTTTAAGAGAGTCAATGCTGCATGTTTGCACTGAAGAACTTTTTTGTATTTTACCTGATGTCAGTTCTCAGGATTAAGAAAGCAAAGTACTGTAAAAACACAGGCATGATTCACTCCCCATGCATACAGAAAGCTCCAAGTATCAGGCACTTTAGAATATTCACAGCTTAATAGTTTGACACAACACACAGCCTGTACGGTGCTACTTGAAGACTATGGCTATTGACAAAGGGAATAAGCTTTTGAGACCAGTCCGATTTTTTTTTTCTCTGTGATGACCACTGACTTATGAGTCGACTTAGACTCTCAAGCTGTTCTCTTGGAATTATGTACTGAGTTGGCCCAGCATTAGAAAGTCAAAAACCAGTCAAAAAGCCTGCAACCTGACTCTACATGTTCATGTGCAGGTTTTACTATGACTGGCTTTCTGTCAAGAAACCTAACAGAGAGAACTGGCCTCCAGGTAAGACATATGTCAACAAAGCATCATGCCCATTGTGCTGTAAGCTGCAAAATAATAGATTAAGTGGTTCAGTTAGTTTTTGTATGGTTCAAATGCACATGGCAACATAAAGAAAATAAATTTACAACAGTGTCTGTATTTCCTAATGTAATCATGGCAATTGACAGAACTCTATATAATAAGGAAAGTTAGCAAGTATGAAGCATAGGTAGATACATTCCATTAACACACAAGTCATCTGCAATGCCAAGATGAGACTGACAAACATCATGGCTTGATAACCTGGGTCAATCTACGATTCACCTATTTTGAGGCAAAACTTTTACTAACTGCCAAGGCAGAGAAGAATGATTGAAAAGGATTGAAAACTCAATAGAGCTATGAGACTTGAAGGAATGCTTCCAATGCTAACCATGAGGTTAAACATGAACATGTATTTATGCGGTCCTCCCTGCGTGGAGTTTGCATGTTCTCCCCGTGTCTGCGTGGGTTTCCTCCGGGCGCTCCGGTTTCCTCCCACAATCCAAAGACATGCAGGTTAGGTGGATTGGCGATTCTAAATTGGCCCTAGTGTGTGCTTGGTGTGTGGGTGTGTTTGTGTGTGTCCTGCGGTGGGTTGGCACCCTGCCCAGGATTGGTTCCTGCCTTGTGCCCTGTGTTGGCTGGGATTGGCTCCAGCAGACCCCCATGACCCTATTCGGATTCAGCGGGTTAGACAATGGATGGATGGATGTATTTATGCCAAAATATGATCTCAAGAACTGTAAGCTAAGTTGTACAAGAATCAAAGCCAGAAGTTCAGTAAACTAATGATTAGCCTTTTCTTTCCAAAACTTGGATATTTGCTAATGACACGTGACTGCTATTAAGTACTGGTGCATTTGTGATCATCATGAGGACACAACATCCTGTTAGTAGCCCTGGTAACCTGAGAGTGCGTGTGAACAACCAACACTCAAAATTGCGGCATGCATACCAAAATAAAGATGGTGTTGTGGCAACTAATTAATGCTAATAAATTGATAATTTTACATATGATGCATAAAGTATTACTTCAATGAAGGTACATAAACTATGTAAAAGAAGTAAAAAAAAAAAAAAAACATCCATAACAAAATGTTCCTGTCCAAGAAGCAAATTTAATCATTGAACCAAATTCATGAAAAAGGTAGTATTAGCAGATAACTTGCTGAAGATGCTATATATCATGGATGGCTTGTTGGTTAGGAAACTAGTTAAACCTGCAGTATTTCATATGCATATACTATTCATTTTAAACAGCAGTTATGTCGTTGCACATGAGAGGTGGTAGATGCTACTCACTCAGACACTGTTACCTTACATCTTTCCCAGAAAGATGGGTGCAGACGTGAGAGTCATTTGAAAGCCATGTGCTGACTGGATGCATCAGGCAGCAGGAGGTTTACAGCATCATCTCTGCATATGTATAATATTCATTAGCATAATCCATATATGAGTTTTTCAATGTGGTTACAGGGCCGGGCTCAAGGCACATTCACGTACACACATTTACAAGATGATTGTGAGTTATTAACAGTAAAGGTGCCTACACCAGGTTTTAAAAATGTGATTTTTTTGGCATATGCATTTTCCTGTTTTAAGTGTATGCATACTTTCATGCTCTGATCCATACAACATTTATAAATGAGAACCCTGTTGAATGAATCATTAAAACTGTCTTCTAACATGTAGTTTGGTAAAGTGTTTTCCTAAAAATGCTGGCATTGGCCCATAATGTCACATACCGTCTCTAATTTTACTCATCTTAATATCTTGCATTGAAACACCAATTAATAAAAGGCCATGTCATGGTGTGCCGTACAAATGGTATTATATTCAATAAAGATTAATTAATTTATTGATTGATTGATTAAGTACCAGATTAAGGTTTATACCAGTGTGACCTTTAAAAGTCTGTTTCTGTTCTGCCAAATATTTAATTAATTAATTAATGGTATTTTTTTTAAGATTACTACTTTATTTCCTTGAATTTTGGGAATGTGTTTTTTTTTTTGGATACCTATCCCCCTTTTTATATGCATTTGTTGAAAGTTTTGCTTTCACTTCAGAATTTTAACTTTGAATTCAAGAAAGTGAAAGTAGTTAAGTTTTACCTTTAGGGATTTTTAAAGTGGGCGGCACAGTGGCGCAGTGGTAGCGCTGCTGCCTCACAGTTAGGAGACCTGGGTTCACTTCCCCGGTTCTCCCTGCGTGGAGTTTGCATGTTGTCTGCGTGGGTTTCCACCCACTGTCCAAAGACATGCAGGTTAGGTGGACTGGCAATTCTAAATTGGCCCGTGTTTGTGTGGGTTGGCTTCCTGCCCTGTGTTGGCTGGGATTGGCTCCAGCAGACCCCTGTGTTCGGATTCAGCAGGTTGGAAAATGGATGGATGGATGGATTTTTAAAGTGCTTTTCTGCTAGTGAAAATGACTTTCAGTAGTGAAAATGACTTTCAGCTTCCACTATATCTTATTGGTTTAATTGTGCAGACCTTAAAAAAAAAAAGAGGAAAAACTTTGCTTAATTTGGATTTAAACTGTGCTCTTGCCTTATTCTTTAGAGTTAATAGGTTTAAACCAAAATGAACAGTAGGGAATTTGTCTGTGTTGAGTGACTGAATTAACAAATGAATGAATGAGGTCATTGGAAAATAAATAATATTTTCCTTTTTCTTTGTTTGCTCTTGTTGTTGGCTATCCTCTGTTTCCTTCAAGCAGGTGTTGTGCTTGTTAAATGTGACATAATTGCATGAAATGTTGTTTTCTTCAAACAATACTAATGCATTTTAAAAAATGAAAATAATTTTTAAGTATTCATTAGTGTCAGCAACATAAAAAAAACAATTAACTAATAGGGATGATCATTTTAGGTAGGTAATTGAAGTTATTTTTACTTAAAATTATGTATGGTGGCATTGCTTCACTTTTTCTAGTTACCTTGACTTCCGTTGTTTAGATGCAAACCTAGAGGTGTAATTCATCTCAGGCTGTTGCCATTACTGACTTTTTATGCCATTCATACTCAAAATTAACACTTGTTAATCCTTAAAATATGTTATTCTTATTTTCCCTATACACAGTTTAGTTACGTTTATTTACCTAAATATAATGAGTTTTATATGGGTAACTATTCCATATTTGCATTTACTATGAGATTTTACTTTAATCTTTACCCTCTTTGTTGACAACATGTTCCAAGGGACCCCCACAACTTTGAAGAGTTGGAAAGAAATATAAAGACTTTTGGTTTTGTTCTTTTTTTAAACAACACAATGGGTTTTCTGTGGTTATAGAAGACGAGCAAACATTTTTTTTTTAATCTTTTGACACTTGTATGTTAGAAAAACATATTTTTCTTGATTTCCAGTAAAACATTATAATTAATGTTAAGATTCCAAGAAAAGTGCAATCAACCACAAGAGAACTATTTTGGGTGGGTGAAACACTAGACACCTAAAAAAATGGTATTGATATGTAGCTAAATAAGACTAAGTTGAATTAATTAACAAAAAAAAAATATCCTCAACGGGGCGGCACGGTGGTGCAGTGGGTAGCGCTGCTGCCTCGCAGTTAGGAGACCTGGGTTTGCTTCCAGGGTCCTCCCTGTGTGGACTTTGCATGTTCTCTCTGTGTCTACGTGTGTTTCCACCGGGTGCTCCAGTTTCCTCTCATAGTCCAAGGACATGCAGGTTAGGTGCATTGGTGATTCTAAATTGTCCCTGGTGTGTGTGTGTGTGCCCTGTGTTGGCTGGGATTGGCTCCAGCAGACCCCCATGACCCTGTAGTTAGGATATAGCAGGTTGGATAATGGGTGGAGTATCCTCGATTAAGAAAAAAATGTTCTTATCTAAAAAAACAAAAACAAAACAAAAAAAAAAATTAGATATATTTAATCTAAGCCTAATGAAAGTGATTCATTTATTTCAATTCTGCAGAAAGACATTCATTTAAATTCATTAGAATTATTATTATTTTTAAGTGTGTTTAGTCTTTATTGCAGATCAGCCCCTTTTATTAGAAATATGCTGGCTTGGTTATAACTGCTGTGGTACAGAGCTGTGCCCAATGACTGAAGTGAAGCAAGTACTCTACCTTTAGGTGTGATTTCTTAGTGGATTGGAGGAAGGGTTGCCCATTGAGGTTTTAGTGGCAGGATAGACTAATATGTCATCAGATACTGAGGGGGAGAGTCCCCCTTGAAGTATCCCATATGAACATACAAATACATTTCATAAAAGATTGGTGGGGAATGGAGTCCTTTCTTGAAATTCTAGCACTAAGATATAGATGATGAATTCCAATGCTAGTAATTACTGTTTTTATGTTCCAAACACTTCTGGTACACAGCTGTGAAAAATGGAAGACTACCATATTCCATACTGCTGTATAGTGGTTTACTTCAAGCACTGGCTATACTATCAAAAAGGAAGACTTGACAGAGGCAATAGTGCTGGGTTTTCATGATGACTAGATGATAATTTATTGTCTAATTTTCCACAAAAGTGTTCCACTGTCTGAAATGTTAAATACAGTTGGTCTAAACTATTGATCTATTTGTAACTTTAAATGGGTTTTCCTGCATGGCCCCATAAATGATGGGAACTTCGTTTGCTTATCTTACCTTGGTTTCCTGCAAATTACCTTAATTATTTTATACTTTCTGAATACAAAGTGAATATATCGACATCAAGAATGTTTCATTAGAACAATACTCAGCCCAGCAGAACGAATCAGTCCTATCTGCTGAATTCTTCCAAATTAACAGTTTTGAGAGTCCCTAAAGTCGTACTGTCACACACATTACTTGGTCACTTACTGCATAGTTCTCTGTGTAAAGAAAAACCTCCAAACATGTGTGAGAAATTTATCATTAACATATTTCCAAATGGCACCATGTGTTCCTGATGAACTAATTTTAAAATAACAGTCTCGATCTACTGCACAAATTCCCTTCATAATTTTAGACAGTTCAATCATGTCACCTCTTAATTGTCTTATGTTTAAACTGAAAAGGCTCAGCGCCTTAATTCTTTCCTCATAATTCATTCTCCTGTAACCCTATCAACCTAGTCGCTCTTCTTTGGACATTTGATCCTACGTCATGTTTGTAGCCTGGAGACCAAAACTGTTTAATACTCCAGATGAGGCCTTGTCATTGTATTATAAAGCGTCAGCAAAACCTCCTTGAACTTGGAGCATAACCTACTTGGATGTGTTTCATATACTCATACTAATTGTGTCGAACCGTGATTCAGTTAGATTTACTTAACAAATGATTGATTTCAATTAATGACGGCAATGGCCATGTTAGCTTATTGGAAAAAAAATGAGACTTCTAATGCAAAAATGATTGAAATATACCCACAGTGTTCACAATTACCCACAAACAGGCAGGTAAAGTATCACAGAAAATCTCAGCTAACTGTTTTGTTTAAAATATTAACTGATGATCTCTACAAAAGCAATAAAGTGTGGTGCTTCCTAAGAGTTTAACAAAAATTAAAATGAAAAATAACACGGACCACAACTATTCAGTATTTTGGTTGACGGTACTTACCATTCCAGCAATTTTAATCCCATTATCCGAAAAGACGAGAGTATTTCCATTGCTTTCCACATCAGCCACAGAATGTCTATTGACTTCTGGTCCGACCAGAACGAATCTTTTTTCTGCAGTGTGGTACTGTTGACTGTGAAACAAAGATCCGCTGACTTCCGCGTAGTTTGTGTCACCAAAATAATTTTTATTTAATAAATTGTGATATGTCCTGCGACACTGGAACACGATTAGAATAAGTATAGTGACGATGAATAAAAAAGAGACAGAACTGAGAACGATAATCAAATAAAATGTCACGTTGCTCTCTCGATCCTCGTGTATTGTGAAGCGTTTACCTTCAGACAAAGCGTGTGCTTCCGTGTTTTCAGTTACTGTCACAATTACTGTTGCAGACGCAGAAAATGGAACGCTCCCACTATCCTTCACCAGTATAACCATCTTTTGTACGTTGACCTCAGACTCGGCTATTGATCGAAGAGTCTTAACTTCTCCTGTGTACTTCCCCACACTGAAAAGTGACAGATCAGTGGCCTCTTCCAGTGAAAATGAAAGCAAAGCGTTGTATCCCACATCGGCATCATAGGCTCTGATCCTCGTAACTATATGACCCGCTTTCACATTTCTAGGAATCGTCTCTTCCACAACCGCTGTTCCATTCGTGGTGAGTGGAAATACAATTACTGGCGGATTGTCATTTTTATCTAAGATAAACACTTTAACAGTTACGCTGCTGCTGAGGGGTGGTACTCCGGAGTCTTTAGCAATAACACTGAAGCTACAGTTTTTCATTTCTTCAAAGTCGAATGATGTAAAAGTAAATACTTGTCCATTGTAAGAATTTATGCTGAGAAAAGGAACTATCCCGTAAACTTGATTTTCTTTCAGATAGTACATGATAAGAGCATTTTCATTCGCGTCAGCATCAACTGCACTTATTGTAAAAATTGATGTTCCAGGTGTGTTGTTTTCCTCGATGTAGAAAATTAAAGGGTCTTGCAAAAATCTGGGATGATTATCATTAACATCCAAAACATTCACTAAAACAGTTTCATAAGATGATAGTGAAGGATAACCAAAGTCTTTAGCAGTTATTGTTATGTTATACTGCGATACAGACTCCCGATCCAGTCTCGACTTTGTTACTAAAGAGTACACATTTTCCTGATATGATGGCTTCAGTTCAAAAGGCAGTTTATCGGGTAAGGAACACGTTATTTTAGCATTAACACCGGAATCAAGGTCCGTAATACTAATTATTCCGACTGCTGTACCTGGCTTTACATCCTCGAAAACAGAACTCGTTAAGGATGTTATCTCAATCAGGGGTACGTTATCATTCATGTCTTTAATTTTAATTAATACGGTACAATGGCTACTCATAGGTACGTGTCCTCTATCTGTGGCTTTCACATCGAATTCATAAAATTCTTCCTCTTCGAAATCAACCATATCCTTTACCGTTATTTCCCCATTATATTCGCCCAAGTGAAAACAATCCGACACTTTATGCTGAGCTGAGCCACTAAAGGAGTATTTGATATCGCCATTACTGCCATCGTCAAAATCCGATGCATTTAACTTCAAAACAAGAGTACCTAAAGGTGCGTTTTCCTCTAACGTTACAGTGTATATTTGTTCAGCAAATACAGGCGCATTGTCATTAAAGTCAGCAACAGTAACAGTAATATTTATGTTTCCTGATTTCGGAGGGTTTCCCCCATCGATGGCCGAGAGCAAAATGTCATGCTTTTGTCTCGTCTCTCTGTCTAAAGATTTTTGCAGCACCAACACAGGGATTTTGCTTTTTTTGCTTCGTTCTTCAACCTCGAGAAGAAAATGATCGTTACGGTTTAACTGGTAAGATTTTAAAGAATTCACACCGAAATCTGGATCATAGGCCGCATCTAATGGGAAACGGGACCCAATAGGAGTGGATTCTGAAATTTCTAGGATTTTTGTTTTGTCAGGAAAGGAAGGAGGGTTGTCGTTAATGTCAATGATTTCAATTTCTCCTTGATGTATTTCTAACGGGTTTTCGATGACAATTTTAAAGCTTAACAAGCAAGCCCTGTCTCTATCACATAACGCTTCTCTGTCAATAATATCATTTATAAAGAGCGCTCCGGTCTTGTGATTTACCTGCAGCAGCTGTTGTTTTGTTCCAGCAATCACACGAAACCCTCGGCTTTCAAGGCCTTTGAAATCTATTTCCAAATCCTTTATGATGTTTCCAATAATCGTCCCTGATGCGGACTCCTCTGGAACAGAATAACGCAAGTATGCGGATGAATATTTCCAAAAGCAAAGAAGGCACGTTAAATGAACGATATTCTGTTTATAGCCACGCAATCGTTTCATTGCTGTTGTATTATTAAAAGCCTTGTCTAACCAGTGTGTCCGTAGTAATTAAACAAATCTATATTCCGATCTTCCCAGCTGTAAAGATGTCCAAAACAAAAAGATTTTCTTCATCTCTGAACGGGGCGAGCAATGAGAAATGAACGCTTATAAAAATGATGCAATAGGGGCAAGACTTCATAATAATGGTTTTACTGAAAGTGCAATGTTGGCAGGCAGTGACACCTTGTGTTTGTTTTAAGAAATTTCGGAAGAATGATTTTAAGTGAGAAAAATAATCGTATACAAAAATAAATAACCAACTGGCTTATGTTTGTTTTGCTTTGATTCCACATAATACATCGCATACCGTTTATTTAACTATTTTTCTCATTTTTAACATTTTTCCAAATACATTCATAAAAATACCCTACTAAATAACCTGTTTGATAAGTTCTTTATTTTCTGGACTCTATTTGATAAGATAAATGAAATACAGTACATAATTTGTAAGACAAGTGAATTTACTTCCACTTTAGCATTATAGTAAAGTGAAAGTAAAATTAAAGTTTTAAAAATTATGATCCTTGATTTGTTTTGAAATAACAGCAGGTTAGGAACTTTAAAGTTCAATACACATTATGAAATAAAAGTGATAGAGCATCACAAATACCACATCCTTTCTAAAACTAAACTGATTACGGAGCAGGGGATGCTTGAAAACAATTGATCAAAGACCTTAAACAAAACATAAGTAACAGAGATATGTTTGTACTTGGATGGAAGACGTGAGAGGCAAATTTAAAATAGTGAGGGAAAGCACACGCTTATAACTCCTGGTTTTTGGATACTGTCAACAGTTTGGAGCTCAGTAACATTCAACTATCGGCAGGTAATGCTAAAGTAATTAGTGATTTGAGATTTCAGAGAATGCAGAGTTGTTCTGACTATAAAGACAAAAGGGAATTAATAGACATTCCAGACAACATTTATTCAAGAGTGCTTAAAAATGATGTTATTATGTGTGTATTTTTCATAACCATTTAATAAAGTGGAGATTCAAAAAGATAGGAAGCATTAAACATTGCATTACAGTTTAGTAACTGTGATCATACTGACCTTGACAATTGCAGGCCAGAAAGTTTAATGTGCATCACAGGCAAATTACTCTCAATCATAGGAAAATCAGCAATTACAAAGTGTAAGATGGAGAACTATCTATCCATCCATTCATCCATTATCCAACCCGCTATATCCTAACTACAGGGTCACGGGGGTCTGCTGGAGCCAATCCTAGCCAAAACAGGGCGCAAAGCAGGAAACAGACCCTGGGCAGGGTGCCATCCCACCGCAGGGCAAGAACTATCCATCTAATGTAGTTAGCATGTGTTAGAGAGGAGATTGTGCTTAAAACCTGCAGAGAAGAAAGCTGTAAAGCATTTGATTATAGTAAAACATGATATGCTTCATCTCTCAAAAAGCTTTTGCGTGTTATTACATGAAAGGAAAACTGAAGTGTAAGTAACAGGAAATTAGGGGGAGTCTATAGATGTGTCCAAAGCGTCTTAAACACTTGTTAACAATTTCTAACAAAAGAATATTCTGTTGTACAAAAAATATCAAGAAAATAGCCCCACATGTTTCAGCGGTAAGTATCTGTGTTTTTCTTTTCTTTTTTTATTTTAAGGATCAGGTCCATTTGTTAAATTAGGTTTCTTTTCACATATGTTAAGAATAATGAGTTAATTTGTTAAATGTCTGGCTACTTCTCAGTTAAGTTTTATGCATAAAATATAATTTACTAATAAAAATAACAATCAACTGGGGGAGGGGTTGAAACTCTGAAACTTAATAGAACACCACATAAAGAACACAGTGGAGAAACAGGCCGAAAAATATATTTCTTCACTCAGTGAACCACAGGGAAAAAAGTTCTTTGGAGGAGCTGATGAAAGCAGTTGTAGAGATGTTAACTTTTTTTGTCTGAAAGATTAGGTGAATGGGAAACAATGAACGAAAAGGTTATTGTTAAAACAGTCCTTAGTTCCATTGTGATAATGAAATGTGATGTGACACGTCATTTGCGTCATAGACATATGCGCGCTGACAAAATAGCGCCGATTAAAGCGCGCCGACAAAATCGCGAAAGTTTTATTATATATGAATTACTAGTTTAAAGCATATATAATGTTTATTTTAGAAGTCAATATTATGAGACGCAGCATGCCATCAGCACGGCACGCAGATAGTCCTTAAGATCACGCCTTGCATAAGTAGGAAGGATTGCAGCAAGGGCGTCCCACTCTCTTGGCCTCTCTCGCGATTTTGTCGGCGCGCATTTGTCGAAAACTACAGTAGGTAGTGGCTTTATCGGCGCTCATTTGTCGGTCGCGGTTTTGTCGGGGCGCATATGTCTATCGCGCTTTTGTCGGTGAACCGAAATGTGAGGATACCACTCATCAATTTCTCATTTTTTTTTTTCTTGTAGCATACTGAAAATGCAGTTAATTTATTCATAATTAAAAACTGCCTAATATAATACAGGGTCACTAGGTGTCAAATTCTATCTCACCAAATTCAGGTATAAGAAATTAAACTACACTACATGGGACAGCAGTCCATTATAGAGCATAGTCATAAGCTCACCCAGTCACATATCCAAGGGCCCATCACACTAAATAGACCCTGGTGATGATCTTTGATGTGTTTATAAAAGAGCTGACCTACCATTTTTAAGGGGTGAAACACATGCACATATCCACTACGAGGGATGTTCAAAAAGTTTCTTTAACTCTATATATTAAGAATTTCAAAACCAATTTACATCACTTTTCTACATAGTCAACCCCGTTTGCGATACAATTTAATTTTCCCAGTGCCGTACCAACTTTTTAATGTGCAATTATTACTCTTCCCGACTTCACCATTTCCAACAAAAAATATAAAAGTGCTGAAACTTTTTGAACGTCCCTCTTATTTATGCACATGCAGTGGTAAAAAATACAAGAATGTTTCTTTTTATTAAGTATTATTCTTTCAATAAATTCCTGAAGGAGGTGAATCCCAAAGTATGCAAAGTGAATCACCAAAGACAGAAAACAGTTTATAACAAATTTACAAAGAGTAAAAAAGTATTCATTCCTAAATATGTTCATTTCCTTGACTAATCTGTCGTTCATCCATTAACTGAAAGCAGTCAGTTTTCATGAGGCTTGTGCAGTAAGAACGTACTTGTAGGTCTCTCTTAATTCAGCTGCAAGGTTTGTTCTCAGTAATTTAATGAATGTGAACACCAGTCACGTGCTTTAATATAGAATTGTCTTAATTGCTATAAAGTGTACATACTGCAAGGCTATTTACTTAATGCAGATAATGAATTGCTTTATTGGCAACATCAAGTGGATCAGAGGCATCACTTTTTGTTTTACCAAAAACATGCTTTTCTTATGCAGTACATGCTGTGTCATCCAGTGCTATTAAGATAAGGCTCAGTTCTCTGTGAATTCATCAAGTTATTCTGTTGTACTGTTAGTGCAATACTCAAAATTAGTAAATTGTAATTGAAAATGTTGTGAAATTAAGTATTAAGGACACTACATTGTGGCACTTTACTTCAATAAATCAGGGAATGGAGTTGCTGGATTGATCAACCTAAACCAGTTCAAGACTTTTTTCTTCCAGTGCCATGCAGCCTTTTCACAATAATAAAAAAAAATCATTACTTAGTGAGCAGATATCTTTAGCCAGGGAAACTTACAAAATTTTGTCTAATTGTTTTGATTTTCCATTTGGAGTGCAGGCAGGTGAAATGACTTGTTCATGGTCATGGTCATGCAATCAGTAGTGGGATTTACACCCACAACCAAAAGGATTGAAGTCCAGAGCCTTAACCACTAAACCACACCACGGCTAGCAAATAGCTTAAAGGTATAGAAACTGTTTTCCTAAGTATACAGTACATACGTATAACTTCAAAGATTATTTTCAAAGTAACTGTGATTGGCTGTTGTAAAATTATAACATTTTACACTTCAATGTTATTTGCTTACATCTATTCCGATGCCACTAACAAAAAACAAATGCAATTTTTTTATATTTTAAAATGTCTAAATATTAATTTAAAATTGGAATATTAGCATATAAAAAATCCTCAGTCTCACACAATGTGTCCATGTCAAAAATAAATCTGATACATTTATGATATGATTTATCTTTCTAATCCTTGAAAATTGAATGTCAAACAAAGAGAGTATATAGCTTTTTACTTTCATTTTATAATGTTTTTCTTTAACATACTGCACTTTAAACAAATATGAAGCTGATTGGGATAAAGTTTTAACATGTGTTTTACTGGATAAAGTAAAACTGTGAACTTTTATTACTTTAGCACTTACAGTAAGTAGTTTAAAATTGAATCATCTACTTAATCACTGCCAAAGAACCTCCTACATCTTCCAGAAGGCTCATTACTCACAAACAATCCCACTCCAAGAGGAATGAAAAGCTGAGATAATTATATTTTAGTAACAAACTCATCTGACTTTTATTGCTTATGTTTATGATGAGAAAAAAAAATCAGTTTTACTGATCATTGTTTTAATAATGTTAAATATTTACTATGTATAGCTAAATCTATACTAACGCATCACTAACATTATCTGGCACATGATGTTCCCCATAGTTTAAATAGTTGTTTTTAAAATGCTTGGTAATGCTTGATGTCTTCTCAAGTGAGCAAGTGGATTACCTCACAGAGGTAACAGGAACTACTAAGGAGGTAATGAGGGATTTGGAAACTGCAGAGGGAGAAGTGCTGCTCTGATCAAATAGGCTGAAATCAAATAAATCACCAGGACCAGATAATATTTACCTTTGAGTTCTTAAGGAGGCTAGCGAGTAAATATATAAACCCTTGACACATAGTTTTAGGAAGTCACTGCACACTGGAGTGATTCTAAAGGACTGGAAAATGGCAAATATCATCCCATTATATAAAAAGGGTGACAAGGCAGATCTAAGCAACTACAGGCCAGTAAGTTCAACATGCATCACTGGAAAATTAATGGAAGGAATTATTAAGGATGAGATTGAGCAAACACCTGGAGCTATTCTGAACAGTCAGCATGGGGTCAGAAGAGGGAGGTTGTGTTTTACTGACATGCTGGAATTATATGAGGTGGCAACAAAAGGATAAAATCAAAGTGGAGGAAATGATATTATTTATCTTGACTTTCAGAAAGCATTTGATAAGATGCCACATGAGAGGTTGGGCATCAAACTAAACAAGTGGGAGTTCAGGGTGATGTTTTTAGATGGGTGAAGAATTGGCTCAGACACAGGAAGCAGAGTGTGATGGTGCAAGGAAACTCATTGGAATTGGCTAATGTTAAGAGTGGTCTCCAGCAGGGGTCAGTGCTAGGGCCTCTGCTATTTTTAATATATATAAATGATTACATAAGAATATAAATAAGAAGCTGGTTAAGTTTGCAGATGATATCAAGATAGGTGGATTACCAGATAATATAAAATCTGTTGTATCTTTACAGAAGGACTTGGATAGCATACATGCTTGGGCAAATTTGTGGCCGATGAAATTTAATGTCAGTAAATGTAAAGAATTACGCATAGGAAGTAAAAATGTTGGGTTTGAATACACAATGGGAGGTCTGAAAATCGAGAGTACACCTTATGAGAAGGATTTAGGAGTCATAGTGGACTCTAAGCTATGGACTTTCCGACAGTGTTGAGAAGCCATTAAGATGGTTAACAGAATGTCAGGTTATATAGCGCCTTGATGTGTGGAGTTCAAGTCTAAGGAGGTTCTGCTCAAGCTTTATAACACACTGGTGAGGCCTCATCTGGAGTACTGGGTGCAGGTTTGTTTTCCAAGCTACCAAAACAACAAAGCAGCACTTCAAATAGTCCAGAGTAGAGTGACTAGGCTGATTCCAGGGTAACAGGGGTTGAATTATGAGGAAAGATTAAAAAACCTGAGCTTGTTTAAGCAGAAGAAGATTAAGAGGTAACATAATTGAATTGTTTAAAATTATGAAGGGAATTAGAACAGTGGATCAAGACTGTTATTTTAAAATGAGTTCATCAGGAACATGTGGACACAGCTAAAAACTTGTTAAGGGTAAATTTCGCACAAACATTATGAAGTTTTTCTTTACACAAAGAACAATACACATTTGGAATAAGTGACCAAGTAGTGTGATAGACAGTAAGACTTTAGGGACCTTCAAAACTCGACTTGATTTATTTTTGGAAGAAAAAAAGTGGATAGAACTGCAAGCTTTGTTGGGCCTGTTCTCATCTAGATTGTTCTATTGTTCTAATGTTCTAATGAGTGATGAAATGCTTAGATGAAAGCTTTAGTTAATCCCAGGCATGTCCTAGTATTTTGCATTTTCTCAGTATACTAAAGACAATGCATCACTCCATTGCTGCATGTGTTAATAGTTATTTGGCAGCCTTAGTGAAAAGAATTGCATTAATGATTTCTGTTACTTGGCATGCTGTGTACACTCTGTATTAAACATGACTTCATTGCAGCTATCTTATTTAGGATTATCTTGCAGTCTTCAGGGAGATCAAACTTTGTGTAATATAAAAGTAAGACTTTTCAAAAGACTTAACGCCTCAGAAGTTACTTAAAGTCTATTACTAAATTTGACTGTTATGTTTATGACTTTGATTTTAGTCCTGCCACATGAACCTTGGCTGTTGATCACAGCTTCTATAGAACCAATCTCTGCTCTGTTTGACCATCCTCTTGACAGACATGTTAAAGGGCACACTTATAAATGAATGGCAATGAGAACTCTATAGAAGGTTCATGACAGTATTGTCACTTGTGGCGCTGGCATATAAACTATTAATAAATTCCACAGTTGGATTTTCTCATCATTATATTTATTTACCACTGGCTGTTAAATAGATAAGGATGATTACAATACGAAGAGTTCTGATTTTGTAAGAAGCCAAAGATTTGTTGTTGTGAAGAATTAAGTTGGTTCAGGATTAAAACACAACCACTCGGCACATATGGTCAGAGATGGATGAACATGTCCAAAATCTATTTAGTAATTCCTCCCAAAGTTAAACAAATGTGAATTATAATTATATTTATTTAGTAGGTGAATTGTTTGTCCTTAAAGTATGCTGTTTACATGATTAAGTTTCTGTATTTGAATATTTATATAATGTTTTGGTGTAGTTTCTAAAATTTAGAAATCTAAAATAAACTAAAGTATGGTTGAACACCATTTTTCTAGAGTTTCACACACATTGTTTGTATTAGAACTAAAGTACTATAGTTTCCTCATGTATAATATACATATACAATATATTAGGAGTGATTTATTTATTTAAATAGATTAAATACTTTGTTCTATATTCTAGTGTATTTCACCACCTAGTGGATAAATAAAGTACCGTCTTAATATTGTTAAAGTAGAAACATTTAAACCAAAGAAATTGTGATGGCTAATTTATGCCTAGTATTTACTTTAGACCATACCTTCACATTTATGTAACTTTGGAAATAATTAATAAATAGATTTTAGACAACTTCATCCATCTCTGACCGGATATATATAGTGGTTCTAATTTAGTCCCTATCCAACTTAGTTCTTCAAAACATTGACTGTTATGTACTAAAATATATACATTTGTTTTTTATATTGTATTGTTTCTTCTTTCACAACATGTGACAGCATGAGTGTGTCAAACCACACAGTCAAGTGTTATTCTAGTAGTCCTCGACATGCACTATTATCAAGGTGATGAGCCAAGGTATGACTGGACTTCGACATTGACGACAAAAGAAAATATGGATGCAATGAATCAAATGAAATCGATGAGTAAGATAGTGTGTATCAGAGAGATTAGTTATTTGTCAATTGGATCAATTTTTCTTAAAAAATTAATAACAAAAATAATAATTCATAATTGATTATAGCTGCATAGCACTCTTCTAACAACTCAAAGAGCTATACAGAGGCAAAGTGGAGCAACAGCGTTTAGAGGATTTGCAGGTTTTATGGTTATAGTCCACTCTGTAATTGTTAAGTGCAGCCTTACATAGATATAAAAACATAGAGTGGGGAAGTCGCCGTTGAAGTTAAAAGCACATCTTTCATCCTGCATAGCCATTATCAGTGGCTATGTTGTATATGATTGACAAAAAGACCAGTGTATTCTTGCTATGAATATAATTGAGAAAAAGATTATTGGCTGAGTGCAATAGATGGGAGAAAAAGCCTCTGAAGCCCCCCGACCCGATGCCACTTCAACCAATATTCAGCATCCACCAACATGTGTGCGACAGAGTTGTGTTCAACTATACTAATTACTTTCAGAATTTTAAACACTTCAATTATGTCACCTCTTAATTTACATTTGCCTGAACTGAAAAGCTCCCTCAGTCTCTCCGCATAGCTCACACCTCTCAGAATTAGGCTAACTGCTCTTCTCTGGACTCTCTCTAGGAATATTATATCTTTTCTTTTTTTGTAATATGGAGACCAAAAGTTCACACAGCACTGCAGGTAAATCCTCACTAGTGTATTATATAACTTAAGCATAACCACTTTTATTATGAACTCTACACATTGTGATATGTAACCCAACATCCTACTGATGTAGATTTCATGATGAGTCCACTATCACTCCTAAATCCTGTTAATAAGATGTATACTTTCCAGTTTTCAGAACTCCTATTGCTTATTCAAATCTAACATTTTTACTTCTTTTGTGCAATACTTTACATTTACTTACATTAAATTCAGAGAGGCAATAAGCCAGGTAAAAAGTGCCCACAGATTTTCACTGCTGTACTATTATTACAGTCTGTGTTAATAAAGGGGAAAAGGACATCTGTCACATTACAAGAAAAAACATAAATAAAGAACAAATGAAAATGTAATGTTTTTTAAATTGCTTTTTTGAAAAGTCAGCATAATATACATATCTATACTAATAAAAGGCAAAGCCCTCACTCATTCACTCACTCACTCACTCACTCACTCATCACTAATTCTCCAACTTCCCGTGTAGGTAGAAGGCTGAAATTTGGCAGGCTCATTCCTTACAGCTTACTTACAAAAGTTGGGCAGGTTTCATTTCGAAATTCTACGCCTAATGGTCATAACTGGAAGGTATTTTTCTCCATTAACTGTAATGGAGTTGAGCTGGAAAGACGTGGGGGCGGAGTTTCGTGTGACATCATCACGCCTCCCACGTAATCACGTGAACTGACTGTCAACGCAGTGCGTAGAAAACCAGGAAGACCTCCAAAAAGTGCTTAAGAAAACATGCATTATATAATTGAGAAGGCAGCGAAACAATAAGAAGCGAGCGAGTGGCATATACTACCATATTCATGAGTGCTGCTACCTCTGAAAGAAAGCAAGGTGTAAACCTAAACTTTAAATTAAGTTCATAGACAGGCTACCGCTGGCGTTTCACATGCCCACAGGTAATGCGGGATACAAGTTTAATGATAGGACGCAGGATATAAACGAGAGTTTTGATCACTTTGTAACTAAGTTAAAATTGTAGGTGAAGGGTGTGCTTATGCAAATTCAGAGACTGTGTTTGTGGGGATTGACAGTTAAGGCGGGTGGGGAGTCACGCCATCATCTCCCTCCCACCTCATTTCGCTCTGAGCTGAGCTCGCTAACGCCGTCTCCAAGCAACTCGTCACACTGCCACCAAATACTCACAGAAAAATCCACAAGTTAATACACACGCTGTCTCTAGAGTTTCCACACTGAATCCTCCAGGCACTACTTACAAAAGGTCACATTGACAATCGTGTTACGCTATTTTTAAAATCTTTCCTTTTCTTAGCACAAGCACAGCTGAGAAGCTTCGATGCATGTGCTCCATAACGCTGAAAAATAATGCATTTAATCACACTTTGCATTACAAGCAAAGGGAGCTTTTGTCAATGCATGATTTCCTGGTACACGATTACACTGATCAGCGCATCCCGATTCATTTTACCCTCGCACCACCTTAGTTTGAGAAGAAGTATGAAAAATATGAGGTTAACACAGAAAAACAGATCACCAATTCAAGCTTTATGAATAATATATATATATTACCATCAATAATTGTTTTGGTAAAGCCATCCTCCTTCCATTTTATAATTTTTCCGCCACTAGCCATGATTAAATGAACGGTAAATAAGTAAGAGCGAGGGTGACTTATTTAGGCAGGCATATATATGACAGCAACACTCATGACAATGTCAATCATGTTACGTTATTATTAAAATGTTTCCTTTTCTTTTCATTACTTCTTTAACACACTACTTCTCGCAGGCGCGGGTATTTTGCTATATATATAATATATGAATTACCTCCAAAGAGCGCTGAGACTTTTGATATCATGAACGTGTGTACAAAAGGGGTCTCCTGCCCAGCAAAAGTCGAGCAGCCAGCGCGCGTGCATAGCTGTGCCGGCCTTTGAGACGCTGACTGCGCTTCTGCCTTAAGTCAAAGTGAGCACTTTTAATTTTTTCATCCTCCCCTGAGCTATAGCCCAGACAAGTGCAAACACGGACCCCTTTTCTACACCACGGCAAAATAATATTAAGGCGATTCACACTTTCTTTTGCACGATACGATTATGAGGTCCTCAGCTCGGATTATGAACACACGCACGAGTGGAGGACTGACAGTGCCATCACAGCCGATTAATGGCGGGACGCCTCACCAGTCTACACAAGACCCACGCGACTGTCCCCAAAAGGCGATCATAACGTCAGCGAACACATCTCTATACTATATAAAAGAAAAGGCAACTTTCCTTTCTTTACACCTTTTTTCCTTTTATCCCAAACCAAAGCCTTTCTCTCTTAACACTGCAGAGGACACAAAAATAATTTTCTTTAATTGCCGGTAAGGCACATTACCAGAGGCACAAATTTGAACGTTCACATAGAAAATGTAATTTCTATACCACAGCTGTCGTGTAGCGCCTTTCAAAAGGGATCTACTACTGAGAGATGATCCATATACATTTTATCTGCTGTTAGTTACTTACCTGGTTTGTTACACAGTCTTTAAAATGTAGTTTACCCGCAACCACTCCAAGTAGTGCTCAATGTACCTGTACTTCTTAAAACGTTAATGTTTTGACTGTTTTACTTAGGACAAAAGTTAGATTTTTTTTGCTTTTGCTATCAAAGAAAAGTTGCCTATAAGAATGTATTCACTGAAGGAAAACAAAGTATTTCATTTTTAATGTATGTTCAACTTTACCAAAACTGAGCAACAGTGGTTAATATCATTGATTCATTGCAGCAAGTATCTGAGTTTGATTTCCAGCCTGGCCACTGTCTCTATGAAATTTGCATATTCTCTCTGTGCTTTAAGATGTGGGATAAAAACATAAGTGGATATGAAAATGATTTGAAAGACACGCATATCACAGTTTAAGGGAGTGTCCGTAAGTGTGGACCACATTAGTTTGGTGAGTTATGCAGTTTGGACAGCCTGAACCAACTGTAAAGTTATTTTGCAAAAAATAAAAAATAAAAATTGATGGATAATTTGAATTTTCATTGTATGTGCAATTTGAACAGACTTGGCTGCAAAAACATGTTAGTGAATGATGTGTGTGCACATAGTGAGTAGAAAGAATGAAAAACATGTTTCAATGCATTTCAAAACAATATATAAAATATAATTTCATCAGTTAACACTACTTGGAATATAAGCTTTAAATATTGACATAGAACTGGTCTTTAATGATTCTGATAGCTTCCACCCCAAGCATATAAGGCGCTCCATTATTTTCAGCCAAGCAATACGGTACAATCGTATTTGTTCAGACCCGACAGACCAGGATCAACAACTGCAGGGGCTCAGACAGGATTTCATCAGACATGGTTATACCCCCAAAACGACAGACGCTCAAATAAGAAGAGCTACTGCCATACCCAGAGAAAACCTTCTGGAATAGAAAAACAAAGACAACAAGAACCACATCCCCCTTGTTGTCACCTACAACTCACATCTTGAAACTCTTCAAAAAATTATAAACAGAACTTCAGCCAATGCTAAACAACGACCAAACACTGAAAAATGTATTTCCTGAAACATCCCCTCCTGGCATACAGACAACCACCACGTCTTCAGCAACTAATTGTCCGAAGCTCCCTAAATGAACCAACAGAGAATGGCACATCTCCCTGCCTACAGAAAAGATGTAAAACGTGTGCCCACATCTACAATACTGACTGTATAGTTATACCACACTGCTGATTTGAACATCACATAAAGGGATCATTTTCCTGCAGATCATCTAATGTGGTCTACCTAATTCTCTGCATGAAATGTCCTGACACTGCACTCTATGTGGGAGAAACTGGACAAACACTCTGCCAGAGAATGAATTTACACAGGTTCCACATTAAACGTGGCAACACAGATGTTTCTGTAGCCACCCACTTCACCAGCCATGGACACTGTGAGAGGGACTTTAAAGTCACAGTGCTTATGGGCAACTTCAGCAAAAGAGAAAAGAATGGGAAGTTAAACTCATGTTAAAATTAATACATTACAACATAGCTTGAATAAAGACAAGAGTTTTATAGCCATGTATGAAGATTGTTTGCATCTCTCAGACTGACACAGACAACCTGACTACAGACCCATATTGTTTTGAAAAACTCATTAGAAACTTCAAAGGACTTTGTTGGACAGGTATCTGATCCACAGATCTTGACCATACATTGTTCTATTCTCTCTTGTTAAATTAATCTTAGCCTGAAGGAATCTATGAATTTTTTACATTTAAGATTTTTCATTTAAAGATTTACCAATGTTGTTTCTTGTCCTAATGTGTGTATATAAAAACACAGGGAATTCCAGTTTCTGTATTACATCTTGCCTGAAGAAGGGGCCTGAATTGCCTCGAAAGCTTGCATATTGTAATCTTTTTAGTTAGCCAACAAAAGGTATCATTTTACTTGACTTTTCTCATTATTCTGAAAAAAATATAGTCATAATTTTCTAAGTATACCTCAGAAAAGAGATAAAAAAAAACATTTATGACACTACATTTTCAGTACAGTTGTAAGAATCACAAAACAAAATGTCCTCACCTCAAACTGAGATAGCTAAATTCTTTATTGAGCTAAGATGGCATGTTTCCTTCATCACATATTCTGTGAGAGGACACTGTCAATATCCAAAATCCTTTTATATAAAAGCGGTCGGGATTGTCCTTCCGTCCCGTGAGTGCTACGCAGGCACAGAGTTTTACACACGCCCTGTCCATTGTGCAATGCACGATGGGATTTGAAGTTTTGTTTTTCCAGGTAAAAGATGAATTTCTACTCCAGACTATGCGATATCTTCTTCTTCTTTCTTACTCTATAAAAGCAGTCGGGATTGTCCTTCCATCCTGTGAGTGGAAAGCGTAGCGGTATTCCGCTTATCACAGACTTACTACTTGCAGCTTGCAGTACGAAGAGACACGATGTGAGCAGAGTTTTGGTGCTCCCATCATTCCCTTGCTTTTGTGTGAGATGCGCTGGAAAAATAGAAAAAATAATGTCTCTGGAAATAACTAATGTTGATGGAGTACAAATGCCTCACCAGGTAGTAAATATCAGGGGAGTTCAAAAGGGCGACCTCAATATAGAAAAAAAGTTTAAATTTCATCACAAAAATAAAAAAACGATGAGTATTAAAGTAATAGCGCTCAAATGCAATATAACCAAATTAATGGGTTTGTATAAAATATCAAATTGATCTACATATGGAATTGCCTTAGGAAGTGGTCAACTTAAAAGTCGGTCGCCTTAAGAGGTGGGTCAGCCTAGTAAAAAATTAAAAAACGAATAAACTAAAAGACCATTCTGCTTATTACAACCTTCTTGAACCAGGGGGTGGCTTTAGTAAAAACTGCCTTCAAGAATTCAGAAAATATAACAGCATAAATAAGAGGATTTCTCTATGATTTATATGAGTTTAAGAAGTAATTTTACTTTAATAGTTAAAAAGTCTCCAAAACCAATTATCATTCAGTTATTTTATAAGAAAAACAGCATCAAATATTATGCAAAGACTTATGAGACAACAATTCTTACAATTTTTGTTTGTCTGATAAGGGCTGAGATGATGAAATGCTTAAGGATGAGAAGTAATAGAACTTGACAAAGGAAGTAAAAAGTAAAAGCAATTTTATACAGCGAAATAATCCACATAGGTATACTTTAAGTCTTATTTGAAAAACACCATAATATTTAGGTAACAAATAATAAAATATATGTATATAAAATATTAGAAAATTAGCATAAAATATATTTTAAAGGACACAAGAAAAACAACACTTGACACTTTCAGTTAACGTTAGTACTCCTATGTAAAGTCAACCATAGAAAACAAATCACTCACCATTGGTGCAAAATTAACTCCACTTTCGGAAATGACGAGAGTATTTCCATTGCTGCCCACTTCCATCACTGAATTCCGACTCCCCTCTGATCCAACAAACACAAATCGTTTTTCTGCTGCCTGGTAATTGTGACTGTAAAACAGAGATCCGCTCACTTCTGCATAATTGACGTTTTCTAAATATTTGCTCCTTAAGAAGTGTCCACGTGCTCTGTGGCACTGGATGGCAATTAGAGTCACTATGGTGATAATAAACAACGAAGACACGGAACTCAAAACGATAATTAAATAAAACGTATTCTTATTTCCTTCTTCTTCTTTTGTAATGCTTTTAATTTCAGATAAGGCATGCGCTTCGGTGTTTTCAGCTGCAGTGATGATAACAGTTGCTGATGCAGAAAGTGAGATGCTCCCGCTGTCTTTCACTAATATAATCATTTTGTGTACAATGGCATCAGATTCAGCCATAGCTCGACGAGTTCTGATTTCTCCTGTATATCGTCCCACACTGAAAAGTGACAGGTCTGTAGCCTCCTCCAGATAAAAAGAAAGCCAAGCGTTATATCCCACATCGGAATCATAGGCTCGGATTCTCGTAACCAGGTAACCTGCTTTGACATTTCGAGGAATTGTCTCTTCTACAACTGCAGTTCCATTCGTGGTGAATGGAAACACGAATACTGGAGGATTGTCATTTAGATCCAAAATAAAAACCGTCACTGTTACGATGCAACTGAGCGAAGGCACTCCGGAATCTATAGCTACAACAATAAAGGTAAAGCTTTTCACTTCTTCCGCGTCAAACGTTGTAAAACTAAACACCTGCCCACTGTCAGACATGATACTGAGAAATGGAACCATTGGTTTCTCCACGGTTTCTTTCTCCCGGAGATGATATGTTACAATAGCATTCTCGTCTGCATCTGAGTCAACAGCACTTACTGCTAAGATTGAGGCACCGGGAATGTTATTTTCCACAATGTAGAATACGTAAGGATCTTGCATAAATCTGGGATGATTATCATTCACATCCAACAAATTAACAAAAACAGTTTTTTGTGATGATAGAGAAGGATTGCCAAAATCTTTGGCGAACAGTGTTATGTTATACTGGCTAACGGTCTCCCTATCCAATTTTGAGATTGTTTTCAAAGAATAGAGATTTTCCTGAAAAGATGTCGTCAGTTCAAAAGGCAATTTACGAGATAGAGTGCATGCTATTTTTGAATTAACACCAGAATCAAGATCTGTAATACTAATAAGTCCGATAGTTGTACCTGGCTTTACGTCCTCTGATATTGAGCTAGTTAAAGATGTCACTTCTATAAATGGTGCATTATCATTCATGTCTTTAATTTCAATCAATACGGTGCATTCGCTACTCATTGGCACAGGCCCTCTGTCTATAGCTTTTACCTGAAACTCATAAAATGTTTTCTCTTCAAAATCTATTAATGCTTTAACTGTTATTTCACCACTATAAATATCAAGCTCAAACAAATCTTCGACATTATTCTTCATGGCGCCATCAAATGAATAAATAATTTCCCCGTTGCTGCCCTCGTCTAAATCTGAAGCGTTCAGCTTCAAAACAAGAGACCCTATACTACAATTTTCCTCTAATATTACAGAATATATGTCTTTATCAAAAATCGGTACATTGTCATTGACATCAGTGATCATTACAGTAATATTCATATTTGCTGATCTGGGAGGATTTCCCCCATCGACGGCTGTGAGCGTAAATTCATATTTTGCAATAACTTCTCGGTCCAAAGGTTTCTGTAATACCAAGACAGGAATTCTCTCTTTTTTGGTGCCTTCTTTAACTTGCAGGAGGAAATGTGTATTTTCACTGAGTTCATAAAATTTCAACGAATTAACACCATAATCGGGATCATAGGCCCCATTCAGTGTGAAACGCGACCCAACAGGCATGGATTCTGAGATTTCAACTATTCTTGTCTTTTCCTGAAATACCGGAGAATTATCATTTATGTCTAGAATTTCTATTTCTGCTTGATGTATTTCGAGCGGATTTTCAATAACAACCTTAATATTCAAAAAGCAAGGCTTCTCTTTGTCACAGAGCACTTCTCTATCAATGATTTCATTAACAAACAGAGCTCCAGTCTTGTGATTTACCTGCAGCAGCTGCTCTTGTGATCCAGAAATCAAACGAAAGCCTCGACCGTCGATGTCTTTTAAATCCAGGCCCATATCCTTTATAATATTACCGATCATCGTTCCCGGTATCGATTCCTCTTGAATAGAATAACTTAGTTTTGCAAACGCGTTATTCCAAAAGCACATAAGTAAGGCCGAAAGAATAAAAATCCGCTTGAAGTCACACGATCTTCTCATCCTTAGAAAGTTGTAGTAATCACAGATATTCATATCTTTAAACTTGAAATCTATACCAAAACAAAAGATACTTCTGACATTGAAATAAAATAAACACTGAAAAATAAATGAACCGAAGATTGGGGTCTTAAGGAAAGCACACGCACAATAGGGCTGGGCATTCTAGTTATTTATTTATTTATTTATTCCACTAAAAGAAAGCTGAAAAAGAAGAAGGCAGCGACACCTTGTGTTACTTTCTGAAACTGTGATGATTTAACATTTATGAACATGCATGGTTGTTCAGAGTGAAAATACTGTATTTATTATATTATTTGTTTATTTGTTTTTTTGCAAATCATTTATAGGTATTCATTCATAAACATAACACCCTTCCTGATCTGATAAACACTTCGGTTTCATTCTTTTTTAACTTCTTGTACAGTACTTCAGAGAGGTCATGGGTTTAGTGTTTCTGTTGTAAGGGAAACTAAGAGAGGTCAATAGGCAGTGTAAGATATTTGCATCAGCAAATTATAACTATGCCTGATTATAATTTATTAATAGGAAACTTACTTTCAACATTTTACTATATTGGAAAATGTACTAACTTGCCAATAATATATTTGGAAAATACATTAATCTGTTAATAATGTTATTAAAGAGTATTTTAGGTAGAGATGTTTTGCTTTGGGAGGCATGATGGCGCAGTGGTAGTGCTGCTACCTCGCAGTTAGGAGACCCGGGTTTGCTTCTCAGGTACTCCCTGCGTGGAATTTGCATGTTGTTTGCGTGGGTTTCCTCCCACAGTCCAAAGACCTGCAGGTTAGGTGGATTGGCGATTCTAAATTCTCCCTAATGTGAGGGTGTGTGTCCTGTGGTGGGTTGGCGCCCTGTCCGGGATTGGTTCCTGCCTTGCACCCTGTGTTGGCTGGGATTGGCTCCAGCAGACCCCCGTGACCCTGGGTTTGGATTCAATGGGTTGGAAACTGGATGTTTTGTTACAGAATATTTTAAATGAATGGTATTATATTAGAAAGCAATGGAAATCACAGTTATTCATAAATTATACATCAGTTTAGTTTTCTACCAATTATTCCTTTTTGTTTATATACAGATAGCTTAATTTAGGTGAGTTTAATTGAGTTTCAAATACTGTATACTTTTATTGCAGTGTGTAAATGTATACATTAATTAAGGATGATTCAGTTTTATTATGTTTTTCAAGTAGTCATCTGTAGGCTATATAGAAAGTGGTTCATTACTGTAATGACATTCACATATTCATAGTGACAATATAACTAAAACGCATTTTCTTTGATTTTGTTTTTTTTTTTTTTCCAATGTCTGGTTTCCACAGTGCTGGAGCCTATTGTATTATATTATAAGACATGCATAAAAATCCTGCAAAATATAATTTTATTGCATAACATACTTAAGGTTAGACCCATTTAAACACTGCATAAATTTTTACTCTAGAATTAAAATAAAGAATATGCATTAAACTATGAGAAAAAACTCAAAATAATAAAGAGCTGAAAACATAATTTTTACATAGACAGTGACTAGACCTAAATTAAAACCCACAATCTTAAAACTGTAGGTTGGCTGGCAGCAAACAAGTTTACAAATCTGTTGCTCAGCTTATTTATAATGTTATAAATAAAATAAATAACTTAACCTAATTCAAGTTTGTAGGGTTATTGAGCAGCAGAACTTATCAGAGCACAAAGCAAGAAATCAGTTCTCGTCAGGGGAACAGTCCAGTTTAAATGTGCACATTCATTTATAAATTATACGTATAAACACAATAAACTGTCTTACAGACTAAAAACCACCAAGAGCAATGGTTTATTATACTTATATTACACTAAAAATGAACATACACACACGCACATATACATATAGATACACATATATGTACGTATATAACTACCCATACAATCAGATTGTGATTCAGACTACGAATGCCTTGAATGTAATTACCCCGATCTATATACTGTCAAATAAACAAACCACACGCCATGGCACAACGCAAGAGGCTTCGCCTCTAGCGCTGATGTCTGAGGTTCGATTACCGAGAGGGGGTTAGTGTGTGTGTGTATGCCTGATGAGCCCAGAATTAGGGTGAAACACGTGCCACGTACTCTTTGCATTACTTGACAGTAAAACTATTTCAACCATATACCAGTACAGGAAAAAAGTTTAAACACACCTCCTCATTCAATGTGTTTTCTTTAGTTTCATGACCATTTACATTCGTCGATTCTCACTGAAGGCATCAAAACTATGAATGAACACATGTGGAGTTATGTACTTAACAAAAAAAGGTGAAATAACTGAAAACATGTTTTATATTCTAGTTTCTTCAAAATAGTGAAGGACCTCAGAGTGAAGGCAAAGGGGCCAACAAGTGCTAAACAGCTCTGGGAACTCCTTCAAGACTGTTGGAAAACCATTTCAGGTGACTACCTGTTGAAGCTCATCGAGAGAGTGCCGTGTGTGCAAAGCAGTAATTAGAGCAAAGGGTGGCTATTTTGAAGAAACTAGAATATAATATATATATATATATATATATATATATATATATATATATATATATATATATATATATATATATATAAGCATGTGAAGATTAATATGTCACACAACTAGATAATAAAAAAAAAATTTATGATGGAGTATTGTTTATAGACTACAGACCAGCAATTAACACTGTTTTACCATCAAAACAAATCACCAAACTCTTATACTTGGGACTAAATGTCACCATTTACAATTCAGTTTTGGACTTCCAAACTAGCACACCCCATGATATGCCAAGTATTACTTCCTCTCCACTGATATTCAATGCAGAAGCCCCACAAGGTATTGTGCTAAGCCCACTGCTGTTTTCTTTTATAATATAATATTGTGTGGTACCAAGTTCATCATTAAATATTTTTATGACATCATCTTCACAGCCATGATGGCCAACTATAATAATAATAATAATTCATTAAATTTATATGGCCAGAATCACCAAACCATGGTGGACAATTTGGCCAGGACATCAGGACACCCTGCTCTTTATGAAGGATGCATAGAGATATTTAATGAGCACAGAGAGTCAGGATCTTAGTTTTACATCTCATCTTAAGGATGGCACCATTTTTACAGCACAGTGCCCCATCACTGCACTAATGGAATTGGGATCCATATTCAGGCCACACCATAGGTGCCCCCTGCTGGTGTCACCAACACCTATTCCAGCAACAAGATAAGTTTATTATTGGATGGTCTCCAATCCAAGTGCTGGCTGGGTCCAAACATACTTAGCTTCAGGTGGATGACCTGTTCTGAAGTGCAGGTGGTATGGCTGCTGGCAAATGACCAGGTGACTAACAGAAAAGATATTTGCCTCTTGGCTAATCATTACTAATATGGTTTGTGCAGAATTGAATATACAATAAAACACTGTGTTTTCTTTTACAAAATAAATTACATTTTGCTGCCAGCAACATTTGAAGAAAGATTTTTAGTCCTGTTTGGAAGAATGTATGTTTTCACTCTGCATGGTTCTGCCTGTTACTTTGGTGAAAAAAAAAAAAAAAATCACTGGGCTCATTTTGTGTCATATGTAGTTATTTTGTTGAGATGCCAGACTTGTTCTGGTAGTACAATCTCAAATTTGTCAATTATGATGACAATCTTTACAAAACCCTAGAAATACATTAGAGAGAGAGAAAGAAGAAACTTTGAAGCTCTAAATAACTTGAATAGTGCATAGCCTTAACTCCTGCAGGAATCGTGAAACAGGACAGACCATTGCTAAGTAATGGTGGGGTTCTCCCATGTAGTAATACCTTCCTGTGAAGAAAACACAGTCATTCGCACAATGGTGCAGTTTAGTATGTCTTCATGTGGACAATATTCAGCATGTCACATTTTTAAAAATTAACAACTCTCCTCCACAAAGATGTCAAGAAAATGCAAAAACAGAAATTGACTTTACTGGTATACAGCAATTTCCATGCATCATACAGCTGCAAAATAGAACTCTGGTAAACATGGAAGTGTAAACGAGGCTTTATGGAGCAAAAAAAAAAAAAGTCTCTTTTTAGTGAGTTTCTCATTTCACTTTTGCCAAACTGTCCTCGGAACTCATTTTTCTGTGAGAATAGAAAAACTGCATGAAAATCAAAACTTCATTGTTTTACTCACACACTGGTGCCAGGATAACAATGCCTTCCCTTAATTAAATCAAAACTATATTGCTAAATTTTAGAAAGCATGAAGCAGTTAACATTCCCAACTATATGGAGATGATGTGAAGTGAAATAACCGCAGCTTTTAACATATTGTGGTTGATATCATTGACTACCGGACGCCAGCACTACACAATTATACCTAACCTATTGTAACCCATAAGAGAGGGCTGAATAACTCCCTCTGCACTCAGCAACTTCTACAAATATATTATAAAATATACCATCACCATCTGTGAAAAATCACGGAATGGTATCTATTTAGCTCCGTACCATGACTCATAATAGACAGGAGAGAAAATTGTAGATAACGTTAATGATACACATACCATTATGTCCAATATACAGTATATGTAACACATGCCATCTTAGAAGGGCAAACCTACTGAGATTATAAGAAAAGGTCTTCAGGTTGCTCAGTAGCCACTCTTACTGAAATACACAGTATTGTTTATATTGTTGCAATCACTGCCGTCTTTCTGTTGTTGGTATTGTCACTGGTTGGAGACATGCAAGTAAGATTTATTCTGTTATTCAAACATGACAGTAAACTAGAACTCTAAAATGCTGAAAACCTTTAGAGACACTGTGATGGGCTGGCGCCCCGCTTGGGGTTTGTTTCCTGCCTTGCACCCAGTGTTGGCTGGGATAGTCTCCAGCAGACCCCCATGACCCTGTAGTTAGGATACAGCAGGTGGAATGATGGATGGATGGATGGATGGACCTTTAGAAACAAGCACAGAGTGTCTGGAAATAACACAGACAGTGCTCACTTTGATAAGTTTGACAACACTTACCCATATACTGTAAGTGAAATGAGTCACTCTGAAACGCACAGTGAAATCACTTGCTTTGATAGACTTTGTAATAACTTAGATATCAATTCAATGTTTTAACTTCACTTTAGAGCACTATTTCAGAGTCATCTGCCCCACATGTGAAGTAACTGCAATGTGTTTACTATGTGATTTGTCATTTGTCAAAAAAACCCAAATTCTTCCATATCTTGCTTGCATATTCTAGATGGTTTCCAATGTAACACCTGCCTATTAACATTCACCCCACTAATGTTGAAATGCTGTATCTTTAAACTTGTATTTCTAATACACTGAAAAAAGTATAACATTGATGTTGTTCATTCAACGTAAATTTTCTCTTTCAAGCAACTTAAGATTAGTCATTTAGTGTCGTAGCTTGAAATATTTGGTTTCAGATCTCAATCAAAGTAAAAAAAAAATGTTTGTACCAAAATAAGTTATGGTGGAGGGAATAAACCTAAAAATCCTATTTCAGTTAACGTAATATTTTTGGTTGTTCGTGTGCTGTGTTTGCGGGGCCGTTTGTACATTCTTCTGGTTGAACTTTCCAGCATGATGGCTTACCAACTGCCAGAAAAGAAGAACAACTTAAAAAACAGATTAACTTCAGTAAAAAAAACAAGTGAATTGCACCCAATAATTCTAAATGATTTGCCTTAACTTAAAAATTATGGGGTCAATAAGCTAAAAAGAATTGTATTGGTTCAGATAGAAAATATTAAGTGTGAATAATTACCAAACTTTTTTCAGTGAGAACACATTGTGCTATTTGCTATTCAGCTATTTACACATTACCTGAGTAAATTTCATTCACAATTACTTTTACTTTGCCCCACTACCTTTTTAGGTCAACTAGCCTATTTTTTCCTTTATTTTCCAGCAAGTTCTTGATACTCGTTACCAAACAATTTTAAATTCATAAAAGAGACTTATCAGGTGTGTTGTCACCTTACATTATTGTTGAGTTTTGCTCAAATATAGCCAATTGAATTTTGTATATCATTGAAAAAAACTAACAGTGTTGCAGCATGCCATCGACTGTTCACTTAGTAGGTCCTTCCCATGCTTCCTTCTAATTGTTAAGGCAAGAGAACTGAATGTGCATTTCCCCAATGGTCGTACTGAACACTGTGTTCAAATTTATCAAGTTGCAAAGGTGATTCCACTACAATGCAGTGTATTCTGTGCCTGATACCACCTAAAGAAATCTCTGCTTCACGAATTCGCCTTCCAATTTATAGAAGCATGCTGAAGTAAATGTTATGGGGCCCCTGATTTTCCAAAAGGAAACATTTTAATTTTGTACAAACAATATTTTATGGGCAGAAATAATATCTTGAGGCCACAAATTATATATTCTGTAAACAACAACCATATGACATATACACAAGATATTGAATCTTATAAGTCCAACTGCTGAAACGATAGAGTGAGCCCTGCCATAAAAGTCGTTGTTTAACTCTAGGCTTGAGCAAAATCTTATGGACTGCAAGAGTTCAGAATTGTTCCCTGTACTTGGACATCAAGGTTTTGCTGTTGCTTGTTATGTAAGCAGTAACAAAAAAGGTTTTTCAGTTTTCCTGCAAGTAGAGATAAGAACGTTTGCTGCTACTTTATAGAATTTGAAATTAGGAAAAGTTAACTACACTGCCATGATGACCACAATCTTCTCTAGAGTTGCAATCACTAAGAAAAGAACAGCTGACATTTTAAGTTAAAATTCAATTTTTTTGTAGGAGAGTGAACTTTAAGCAATATGTTGCACATCTGTTATTTTATCTTTAACTTGCACATCTGTTATTTTATCTTTAACTGAACAGAAAAGTGTTTGAATTATTTTATCACTGAGCTGTCGTTATTATTAATTCTGTATGCGATTCGAGAGAGGGTATTTACATTTAACAGAATGTCCGGAGCATTCTTCATTTTAGTATTGACTGTCAGATTTGTATTTGCAATTTTATTTTGCTGCATTCAAGTTGAATTATTGTAGTGTAATATTAATGCAAGATGGTTATGTGTGGAAAAAATTTATTCTGTGGAATTTTTTTGAGAGCATTAGAAATATGAATAAGCGTTATGAGACTGTATTGAGCAGGGGATGCTCATTCTCCCCTGGGAGTTGCCAAACAGACAATAGCCACTACCCATCCCTTTTGTGACCATGGCGGAAATAATCTGACGAGTGAAAAATGATCTGTAGTAATCTCAGTAATTAAGGTCCTTGTGGACAGTAGCTCTATATTTCAAATTCCTGAATTTGTATAAAGTATAGTACAGTGTGATACAATACAAAAAATGTCTTCGTTGAACAAACTGAGTTTAAAGTATAACTTTATCAAAACTATCAATTACATTCTCTGATTCATATCGATTCTCTAAGCCACCAAAACCAATGTACGCACATGTAAGGCATACTATTTGTCCTGAGGAACAAGAAACAAATTTTGTGGCAACACAATAATAAAAGGTATATCAGCAATAAATATATACTTTAAAGAAAAAAAAAATCTAAGTAAAATTTTATATAAATACATTTTAAAACAGTTTCCTGCTTCTCTTAGCCTTCTTATACAGGTTTGCACGCTGGGGGACCTCAGCCACTCATCCACCACATCACACTGAAATAAATAATTACAATTTACCTTCCACCTCCTGGTTTTCTCTATTTCTCTCTGTTCCTCTCAAAACATTTCTGACTTTCTCTTCTTATCACAAGTTCAATTTTTCTCTAAATTATCTCCTGACTCCAAGTTCAGAGAAGTATTGAGAGTAAGGAGCTTTAAAGTCCCTCCCAGGGTTCATTCCCTGATTAATGCTTTCCCCCATTTCTGAGATGATGAATGCCCTCTGGAGCTCCTTGGGTCACCTATGTTAGCCTTTCTCTAGTAGTTCATGATACTGCTGTCGTCCTCAGCCCCTCTTTGTTTTTAAAGGTGTCAAATACATTAACACCCCTAGAAAGTCAAGGCAAGGGCCACGCATAACATAATTGGCCGCTCAATTCTGGTACTTATCAGTCTCCGGAGCTTTTTCTAAACGGCTACATCTTTCCACATGACTTGCTCATACTCTTATATCCCTGGAGTACCTCTTTCAGGACATTATCTATGCCTGTGTCATATAATGCTTATTCATTTATTTTCCTGAACCCCTCTTGTCTGAAATGCCATTGCATTTCAGGCATGGTGGAATATTTAATAGAAAATGTGAACACAGCTTGCTTGCGTGTTAAAAGGATTATGATGATGATGATGATGGATTTTTGAAGATCTTTAAATTATTCTTGATAATTGTTTTGTGATTATCCAATGAAATTACTGGTGAGTTATGGAAAACATAAATCACTTTGTTTGCCAAATACAAGAGCCAGTTCCTTCTTACACTTGAAAAGATTTACATTTCAATGTTCATGAGGATCATGAGTTGAAAAAACATCTCTCAATCTCTTTTCATAACTCATACCTCTTAGTAATAGAATCAGTCTCTCTCTCTCTTTTTTTTTTTTTTTTTTTGTAATATGGAAACAAAAATAAACCTAACATCCCTTAACTTATACTCATACATTGCACTACATAACCCAACATCCGATTAGTCATTTGCATTGTTTTTATCTTTATGTAGATACTGATGAGTTCACTTTGGGTCCCAGATGCTTCTAATGCCTTCAGGTTTCCTCCACATTTGCATTCAAATCAAACATTTCTCATTTATATATTTAATAATATACATTTACTTACATTAAACACAGAAAGGAAATATTAGGGAAGACGAACACAGACATCTATACTTTTATTATAGTCAATACTAATCAAAAGAAAAACTGATGAATATTAGATTGAAACAAAACTAATAAAATGTATGGAATGAGGGATCATTCCTGATCCCCAGTTCACCATTTTGTTTTGTTTTGTGTTTTTTTTACTCTTTAATCATTGCAAATACAAGCAGGGCTCTTTGTCTGCTTTTTTTTAAAACAAATGTTTTAATTTTTAAGCACTGGTAAAAGATGAAAGGTTGACTAAAATGTATTCATGGATGAAACTCAAGTGCTTATATTTTGTCTTAATAGTCAACTATTCCTATGCACAGTACTTAATGTAACTGACTGGCTTCAAGAATCTGAATTTGATTAATTCCAGCCTAGTGACTGTCACTGCTAAATGTGCATATTGTTTTTGTGTTTTGGGATAAGATTAAAAAATATACATACGTATGAATTCATATTAAAAGACATGCATGTGAGAGTTTGAGCATGCGTGTGGGTCTATAAGTGAGGGCCACGGTGGGTAGATGACTTCTACAGCAAAGACTGACCACAGCTAACTGAAAAGCTAAACTGAAAAAATGGTTTTTGAAGTAAGATTAACAGTTTTTTTTTTGCCAGTTTGCATATCATAAAGAGGCACTCGTGGGCATGCTTGTGAAATGCGTATATATTGTGTGGGCACAAAGCTTGATAACACATACCTCAACATATTTCAAATCAATAAATATAATCTCAGCAATGTACCTCTAATCTGAATGTGGTGACATAGAACTGAAAGTATCCTTTATGACAATTTATAATCAGCACATATCTAACTACCATAAAACAAATGCCATCACCTCATAATTGAGATAGCTCCATTTTAAGGACACTAAGGGAGCATGCTCCCTTTATCACAAAGTTGTGAAACCACACACATATATTTAATTAACAAAATATTTTCATTCCTGTGAGTTAATAGAAAAATAAAACAAATTAAGTTAACATAAAACTAACAGGAAAAATTAAATGTTAAAACCTAATATATATTTTGCGGGACACTACAAAAACAACACTTCCCGTTTAGTAAACCGTAGTACTCCTATTTGAACTAGAAAACAAATCACTCACCATTGGTGCAATATTAATTCCACCATCGGAAATGACGAGAGTATTTCCATTGCTGCCCACTTCCATCACTGAATTCCGACTCCCCTCTGATCCAACAAACACAAATCGTTTTTCTGCTGCCTGGTAATTGTGACTGTGAAACAGAGATCCGCTCACTTCTGCATAATTGACGTTTTCTAAATATTTGCTCCTTAAGAAGTGTCCACGTGCTCTGTGGCACTGGATGGCAATTAGAGTCAGTATGGTGATAATAAACAACGAGGACACGGAACTCAAAACGATAATCAAATAAAACGTAATCGTACTTCCTTCTTCTTCTTCTGCATTGCTCTTAATTTCAGATAAGGCATGCGCTTCGGTGTTTTCAGCTGCAGTGATGATAACAGTTGCTGATGCAGAAAGTGAGATGCTCCCGCTGTCTTTCACCAATATAATCATTTTGTGTAGAGTGCCATCAGATTCAGCCATAGCTCGACGAGTTCTGATTTCTCCTGTATATCGTCCCACACTGAAAAGTGACAGGTCAGTAGCCTCCTCCAGATAAAAAGAAAGCCAAGCGTTATATCCCACATCAGCATCATAGGCTCGGATTCTTGTAACCAAATAACCCGCTTTGACATTTCGAGGAATTGTCTCTTCTACAATTGAAGTTCCGTTTGTAGCGACTGGAAACACAAATATTGGAGTATTGTCATTTTGATCCAAAATAAAAACCGTCACTGTTACGTTGCAGCTGAGCGAAGGCACTCCGGTGTCTTTAGCTACAACAGTAAAGGTAAAGCTATTCAGTTCTTCCGCATCAAAGGTTGTAAAACTAAACACCTGCCCACTGTCAGACATGATACTGAGGAAAGGAACCATTGGTTTATACACGGTTTCCTTCTCCCGCAGATGATATGTTACAACAGCATTCTCGTTTGCGTCTGCATCAACAGCACTTACTGCTAAGATGGAGGCACCGGGGATGTTATTTTCCTCGATGTAGAAAACGTAAGGATCTTGCAAAAATTTGGGCTGGTTATCATTCACATCCATCAAAGTAACAAAAACGTTTTTTTGAGATGAGAGAGAAGGATTGCCAAAATCTTTCGCGATTATTGTTATGTTATATTGGGATACGGACTCCCTGTCCAATTTTGAGATTGTTTTCAAAGAATACAGGTTTTCCTGAAACGTTGTCGTCAGTTCAAAAGGCAGGTTGCGTGATAGGGTACATGATATTTTAGAATTAACACCAGAATCAAGATCTGTAATACTAATTAGTCCGATAGTTGTCCCTGGCTTTACGTCCTCTGATATTGAGCTAGTTAAGGATGTCACTTCTACTGATGGTGCATTATCATTCACGTCTTTAATTTTAATTAATACGGTGCATTCGCTGCTCATTGGCACCGGTGCTCTGTCTGTAGCTTTTACCTGAAACTCATAAAATGTTTTCTTTTCAAAATCTATTAGACCCTTCACTGTTATTTCTCCGCTATAAACATCAAGCTCAAACACATCTTCAACTTTATTCTTCACCGAGCTATCAAATGAATAAATAATTTCCCCATTGCTGCCCTCATCTAAATCAGAAGCGTTCATTTTCAAAACAAGAGACCCTATACTACAGTTCTCCTCCAATATTACAGAGTATATTTCTCTATCAAAAATCGGTACATTGTCATTGACATCAGCGATCATTACAGTAATATTCATTTTTCCAGATCTGGGGGGTTTTCCTCCATCAATGGCAGTGAGTGTATATTCATATTTTGCTTTAACTTCTCTGTCAAAAGCTTTCTGTAACACTAAAACAGGAATTTTGTCTTTGTTGCTACCTTCTTTAACTTGTAAGAGAAAATTAATGTTATCACTCAGTTCATAAGATTTTAATGAGTTAACACCATAATCGGGATCATAGGCTCCTTCCAGTGTGAAACGTGACCCAACAGGAGTAGATTCTGAAATTTCTACTATTTTTGTCTTTTCTAGAAATACTGGAGAATTATCATTTATGTCTAAAATTTCTATTTCAGCTTGATGTATTTCGAGGGGATTTTCAACAACAATTTTAATATCCAGAAAGCAAGGCTTCTCTTTGTCACATTGCACTTCTCTATCAATAATTTCATTAACAAACAGAGCTCCGGTCTTGTGATTTACCTGCAGAAGCTGCTGTTTTGATCCGGAAATCAAACGAAATCCTCGATCTTCGACGTCTTTTAAATCCAGGCCCATATCTTTTATAATATTACAGATCATTGTCCCCGGTATCGATTCCTCTTGAAGAGAATAACGCAATTTTGCAAACGCATTTTTCCAAATGCACATTAGAAAACCAGAAAGAAAGAAAATACGCTTGAAGTCACGCAATCTTCTCATCCTTCCCGTATAACGTAAAACAATACTTTTCTGACAAAGAACGTCGTAGTAATCTTGAAAACCGTACAAAAACAAATATTCTCCTGACATCGAAGTAAGAATAACAGAAAAATCATCCACAGCTTTGTGTCTAACGGAGAGTACGCAAATAGAAACAGGGATGGGCTTTCTACTTATTTATTTATTTGTACACCTAAATAACTGCAGAAAAACTAGAAAGCAGCGACATCTTGCGTATATTTCTAAAATTGTGAAGACGTTAAATATTTTTTTATGCACATGGTTGTTTAGAGACAAAATACAGTTCTTGAAATAATGTAATTAATAATATAGAATACAATATTAAAAAAGAAACATTTTAGCAGGATTAGATTTTAGATTAGATCACGTAACATGAAAGGTAGGCTATTCTTAATCTGGACTGTTGTGATTTAAATTAAGAACATCCTATGTGGATTGTTTAATCATTACTTTACTTATTAATTAATTATTATTTTTTTAAAGTTTAGTTTATTTTAGTTTAGTCTGGTATTTTTTATTTTTTTCCCTTAGTTTAATCATTAAAGGTTGCCTCCTCAGCCTGTCATTATAAACGTATTCTACATAGCAAGACATAGAAGAAATATAATGAGTTTCAGGTTTGTGTTGGAAGAGCAAGTAAAATTTGGTCAATGGATGATGTAAGATATTTTCTTAGCAAATTATAGTCACAGTTCAATTTAATTAATTAACATAACAAATTTGTTTAATGTATTTTTCAGCTGTTTTACTTTGTAATGCATTTTACTCTGTTAATTTATTTGGAAAACTAATTCATCGGTTAATAATTTTATTTAAAGAGCATTTTGATAAGGCATGTTTTCCATGGTGATATTTTTAATGAATATTACACTATTACTATATTCATTAAAAAAAATACCGGGTTGGATAATGAATGGATGGATTACACTATTACAGAAATATACATGACAGTTATTTTTATGAATGGTGAGTTCAGTTTTCTGCTGATTATTCATTATTCTTTATTAATAACTAACTCGATTTAGGAGAGCCATGGAGATACTTTATATACCTTAGCCACTGTCGGGAAATGTAGTTTGCAAAATATAATCAAAATTAGTTTTTGGCAACTTGAACAAGTTAACGGTAATTATCTGTGATTACAGTGTGAGATTCATTCCTGTAGCTTCATTCACATGCATAGTGAGAACATAACTAAATTGCGTTTTATTCGGATTTGATCATTTCCCTATCCATCCATGTCCTTATTCAATTTTTTAATGTTCTTGTTATCCAAAGAGCTGGAAAATATTTGTCTGTCATGAGATAGACATTGAAACAAGTCTTAGGCAAGATATCATTTTATTGCAAGACATGCTCAAGATTATAACCGTTTAAATACATGGCACATTTCATTTAACTGATAAAAAAAGGCTTGACTAGACCTCCATTAAAACCTGTAGTCTGGAAACTCTTGGGGAGCAGCACAAGGCAGCGTGCCAGTCTGCATCTTGCTTAATATATAAATAAATAAATTACATATCATTACCTTTTAAACACAAGGTTATAGGGTTGTGGGGTGGCAAAGATTATGACAACACAAGGTAGCATGCGGTGCTGGTTGGGCATCTGTACGTCTCAACATATTCATTTCTAAATTATATATATATATATATATATATATATATATATATATATATATATATATATATAATTTAGAAATGAATATGTTGACTACGTGTCTGTCCTGGTGGTGGGTTGGCACCCTGCCGGGATTGGTTCCTGCCTTGTGCCCTGTGTTGGCTGGGATTGGCTCCAGCGGACCCCGTGACCCTGTGTTTGGATTCAGCGGGTTAGGAAATGGATGGATGGATGTATATATATATATATATATATATATAAAATCACCATTGACTGACTAACAGATAAAGAAAAATGTACACCAATGGTTTAATATCACATGTAACACTATCAAAATGAATAAATACATATTGATAAGCCTGTGATTATTAATGACAGATAATAAAAATTGTTATGCTAAAGTATTGATTATACTGTAGACTAAAGCTCAACATTAAACATTGTTGTACCATCCAAGCTAATCACCAAACTCTTAGATCTGGAAGTTAATGTAACCATTTTCAATTTAATTTTGGATTTCCAACCTGGTAGACAATATGATATGCCAACTGGCAGTATCACTTCTTCTGTAGAAATCTTCAGCCCTGACACCTCAACAAGGAAGTGTGCTGAGCTCACTGCTGTACTCTTTGTTAACCTATGGCTGTGTCACGCAGCGCTATCATTAAATGTATTAATGAACAACAATGATGAGAAAATATAGTAGATTTAGTGGTGAACAAAATGATAGCCAAAATTGAATTTACAGTGAAACTGTATGTTTTGCTTCACAAACATTTTGCAAATAAATTGATTTTTGCTTCTAGCAAAATTAATGCCATTGACACAACAGGAAAGATGTTTTGTCCTGTTTAGAATCAGTTAGATGTTAATTCCCTCTGAGTGTGCCTTTCAATATTTAAATAGAGATCTGTAGTGAAAAATTCAATAAATTAATAAATATATACATGCACACATAAATACATTTGTAAAAAAAATCTTTCAACTTAATTCCTGTCACGTGTGCACCCTTTGCTAACCAGCCAAACTTGTTCTGGTAGCACAATACCCATATGTTTGGCAAATGCAATCCTAAAGATACATCAGAGAGAGAAAAGATATTTGAAAATTCCATATCCTCAACTTCTGCAATATAAAAGAGACAGGAGAGGATCAAATGGTGAGGGCCCCCTGTGCAGTATGATTTTATTATGCAAAAATACAGTAATATATACAATAGTGGATTTTAGTGTGTCTTTATGTGGCAGTGTGTCACATTTTTTTTTAAATATATTGCTCTTCTCCATGGTTATGTCAAAGAAATCTAAAAATAGAAATGTATTTTACTGGTATACCACAAATCCAATGCATTACAGAGATACAGAAAAGTAAAAAAAGTTGTGAATGATTCTTAGAGAGCAATATTCCCTGCTTTCCACCCCAGAAAACCTTCAAAACCTCCAAAAATAAACTTTTTTCAGTAAGTTTCACATTACTAAAATCACCCTTAAAACTAATTTTACCGTCTGAATCATGAAACTGCATGCATAGCCAATTTTCACTCATTTTTCACTCTTTCATTTATCAAGATGCTTAACATATTGCCAAGTGTTTGGACAATAATACCCTCCCATAATTAAACCCGAGGAAGAAGTCTAGATTTTAGGAAGCATCAGGCAGTTTACAGTCTTAACTATATCTGTGTAGATAATGTGAAAATAATTAGCAGGTTTTATTGAAATGGAGTCAACATAATTGACTAAAAGAAGCCAGCACAAAACATCTTATCTATTGTCAAGGAAGCTCAACAGAGCCTATCGCTCCTTAGACAACTGAGAGCAGACGGGATGTTTCTTTCTCTGAAACTCAGAAACCACCTTCCGCAACTGTATAATATCTGGCACATGTACATATTCAGCTCAACATCACAAATCATAACAGAGAGAAGAGAAAATGGCAGACATTATTACTGGTTCACAAACCATTATGTCAAATTGATGTGTAACAAATGTAAATATTATTGAGTTTTTATCAAGAGGTTGTCAGGTTGCTCAATAGCTGATGAAAAAAAAGTATTTTTTAATATATTGTACTCAATGTATCCAATTTTTTTGGTATTATCACTGGTCAGAGACATGTAACAATTTTGTTGTGTTGTGCACAAATGATAGTAAACAAGAATTTTCAAAATCTGAAAAACCGGAGCGTAGAGAAAAAAACCTCACAGTGGTCGCTTTCATATGTTCTGGATTACTTACTCATGCAAGTGAAATGACTCAAGCAGGAGTATGGAGTGAAGTCATTGGAATGGTTATACTCAGTAGTAGCTTAATTCATAATTCAATGTTTTACACTTACTTTACAGCACTATTTTATAATAATCTGTTATACATGTGAATTAACTACAATGTGTTGATTTCCAATTTGAAAAAAATTCCCTCCTTATCTTCTTTATATTTTCTTGATGCTTTCTAATGAACGTCTTGCCTATTAGCTTTCATTCCAACTGATTTTAAAATACTGCATCTTTCAGCTTTTATTTCTACAAGAAAACACATCATCGGTGGATTATATGCAGCTAAACATCATGGGTTTATGATTGAAGAAAGGTGACAGACAGTCATGCAAAAGTAATTCATGCACACTACACCAGCATGTGACTTAAGATGTTTTGCAACAGTGCGCTTAATAAAAAATCAAGGTCACAACATGGCATGAAAAGAAGTCACACAGGAAGTAATCACTAAAGATTTATACCAAGACATGCTACTATTCACTATGGAGAACAAAGTATTATCCATCCATCCATTTTCCAACCCGCTGAATCCGAACACAGGGTCACAGGGGTCTGCTGGAGCCAATCCCAGCCAACACAGGGCATAAGGCAGGAATCAATCCTGGGCAGGGTGCCAACCCACAGCAGGACACACACAAACACACACCAGGGCCAATTTAGAATTGCCAATCCACGTAACCAGCATGTCTTTGGGAGGAAACCAGAGTGCCCAGAGGAAACCCACGCAGACACGGGGAGAACATGCAAACTCCATGCAGGGAGGACCCGGGAAGTGAACCCGGGTCTCCTAACTGCAAGGTAGCAGCGTCACCGTGCCGCGCCACAAGGTATTACAGAAATAAAATATATTTTAAATTATAAAAATCAAAGGATAAATAGAAAATACAAAATAAGTTACAATGTCTTATCCTTCCTATACAGGATTTCACCCTGTCTTTCAGGTGGGGAACCTTAACCACCCACCACATCACATCAATATGAAACACTGCATGTCACCCTCTACCTCCCCTATCTCTCTCTCTCTCTCTCTCTCTCTCTCTCTCTCTCTCTCTCTCTCTCTCTCTCTCTCTCTCTCTCTCTCTCTCTCTCTCTCTATGAAAACACTTTTAACGTTCTCTTTCTACCATCATCAAAGTCTTTCTTCTAGTCTGCCCCTGACTGCAAATTAAGAGACATACTGAGTGAATGGAGATTTAAAGTCGAGTAAGTATTAACTCCTGGGTTAATGCATTCACCCATTTTCAAGATGAGAAATGCCCACTGAAATATCTTGGGTCATCCATTTATTCCTCTCTTTAGAGTAGCTTATGTATGCTGTTCTCAGTTCCAGTTAATTTTAAATAGCACGTTAGAACATTCCCAGGAAGTCTGTCCAACAAACCACATAATGAGAGCCAAACATAAGATAATTGACCTCAAAGCTGGTACCTTTTAATCTTGGAAGCCTCTTTAAATTGCTATGTTTCTCCAAATGACCTGTTAATGCTTTCATGTTCCTAAAGTATCTCTTTCAGGGCATCCTCCATGCAAATTGATTTTAGAAAACAGACATACAGCTGGTTGGAGATGTTCTAATTTTCACTGAACAACAATAACATTTATTTCTATAGCACATTTTCATACAAATGATGTAGCTCAATGTGCTTTACAAGATGAATAAAGAAAAGTTTACAAAAAATAAAAATACAAACAAAATATCATTAGGCAATACTAAATAACAAAGAAAAGACTAAGGTCCAATGCCGGGTGGACAGAAAAAACAAACAAACAAACAAAAAATAATCTCCATAGGGTTAGAGAAAGTATATCTATCTGCATGGGCGGCACGGTGGCGCAGTGGGTAGCACTGCTGCCTTGCATTAAGGAGACCCAGGTACTTCCTGCATGGAGTTTGCATGTTCTCCCCGTGTCTGCGTGGGTTTCCTCCAGGTACTCCGGTTTCCTCCCACAGTCCAAAGATATGAAGGTTAGGTGCATTGGCGATTCTAAATTGTCCCTAGTGTGTGCTTGGTGTGTTTGGGTGTGTGTGCCCTGCGTTGGGTTGGCACCCTGCCTTGAGTTTGTTTCCTGCCTTGCACCCTGTGTTGGCTGGGATTGGCTCCAGCAGACCCCTGTGACCCTGTAATTAGGATATAGCGGGATGGATAATGGATGGTTGGATATCTGCATGGTTTCCAAGGCCACGAAACCACCCAGCCCCCACTGGGCATTCTACCTAACATAAATGATGTAAATCAGTCCTCCTGGTTTTAGGCTTCACACAGACAAATTTGATGATGATAGTCACTGAAGCAAACAAATGATGTTAAGTTGATGAAAATGAAGGAATTTTGAGGATTTTTTTTAATTGTTCTAGAAAACCAATTTATGATTTTTTCAATGTATTAATATGAAAAACACAAATTACCTTTTATGTCAAACAAAAGAACCAGTTCTTTCTTTCACTTGAGAAGATTTGCATTTCACTTTCAATAGGGATCATGAGTTGAAAACACTCAAATCCTTCAGTTTCTCTTCATAGTTTGTTGTCCCATAAGCAGTTGTTTTTTATGGACTTTCTCTTTGGTTTTTTTTTTTGTAATATCGAAAACAAACCAATAAACCTGGCACTCCCAGTGAGACCTGACCCAGGGACTGAAGTGTACTGGTAGGACCTTTGCTTATTTTGGTAAAGACATACCAGCAGATTTTGGAGCATGCTGGCATGTTTAACATATACCTTTTCTCTCTAAAATACAAGGGGGAACCTTAAAACTTCCTAGACTAAAATAAAGTCAGTATATCCCAGCATTTGACATTCTAAGGGTGACACCTTACCCCCACCCTCCAAACAAATGCATGTACTGTATATCAGAGAGCAAAAGTCCATGGGGAGACTGCCAGGGCTGTCTTAACAGCATTATAGGTCCCTGGGCAAAGCAGTGCACTGGGGTCCCTACCTACACAACTGCTCAGCAAGTCAGAACATACATAGATTAGCATGGGGCACCCAGGTAACAGCACAGCGAGCCCATGCGTTAAGTCAGCCCTGGAGACTCATCTTTACTCAAAAAATTTCAGACCTCAGCATAGAGTACCAGCACCTGCATATCTCCACTCCACTGGCCTTAATTGTGCTTTATATAACTTAAGCATTGCCTCCCTTTACTTTTACACCATACACAATAATACATAACCAAACATATAATTAGCCTTCGTGATTGCTTCTGTACACTCTCTTGATCTTTTGTCACAAGATGTACTTTTAGGTTTCAGACCTCTCATTCAGCATTCAAATCTAACATTTCTACCTCCAATGTTGTAATATCTTACATTTTCTTATATTAAATTCATAGAAACAGTAATAAGTCAGAAATAAAAATAATCTACAGATAATCAATGCTGTTGCTACATCTACTCTGATTAAGTCTTCCTTAATGAAAAGGAAAAGAACAATTGTTACATTACAAACACATAAAACTAAAATATATATTTTTTAATCTATCATTCTAATGTGTTTTTTTCTGTATCTTTTCCAATGAAAAATGCCAACAGCAGCTCCAGCCAACCAATACATCCATCCGTTAACCAACCCAATATACCCTAACTACAGGGTCACGGGAGTCTGCTGGTGCCAATCCCAGGGTGTAAGGCAGGAAACAAACCCTGGGCAGGATGTCAGCCCACCACATGGCACACACCAGGGACAATTTAGAATCGACAATGCACCTAACTTGCATGTCTTTGGGTGGAATCCAGAGCAAAAGCACACAGACACAGGGAGGACCTGGGAAGTGAACCCAGTTCTCCTAACTGTGAGGCAGCAGCGCTACCCCATGCGCCACCCCAGCTGCAAGACAAGAGAGCTTAATGATTTTCATTAAATTTTGGTACTTTAACATCAGTGTGAATAAAGAATTGGTCACCTGCACAGCAAAATTTAAAAATGAGAATGATAGATCATTCCCTGCCCCATTGTGTTTAGTGTAGAGCTTTTATAACTCATTAACCGTAAAAATATATTAGCTGTTTAGGGATTCTTGTCTGCTTTACTTATGGCAAATATTTCATTTTTGGCACTACTAAAAAAAGAAAGTTTACTTAAGAGATTATTCATGGAGAAAAACAAGTGTTTCTCTTTTGTATTAATGGTAAACTTCATTTATTGCTTCATCGATTTGAGTTTGATTTCCAGCTTGGTCTCTGCCCCTATTAAATTTGTGTATGCTCTCTATGTTTGGGATGTGAGAAGAAATAAAAGTGCCTATCTATCTATCTATCTATCTATCTATCTATCTATCTATCTATCTATCTATCTATCTATCTATCTATCTATCTATCTATCTATCTATCTATCTTTCCTTCTTTCTTTCTTTTGAGATTTACCATAATGTCATAATTTTAATTTGGTATCGCAAAAAATGTTTCCAAAAGCAATATATCATCGTTCAATGAAGCATCAACTGTTATGCAAGGACATAGAAGCACCAACCCTAAAAGTACTATCTGTTTGATGATTCACACAATAAAAGGATTCAGAGGAAAAAGAGCTCTTGTGTTATTTAGGAACTTTTATCATTTAGAATTTTGCCATAAGAAGTAGAATGTAAAACAAATATTGCATGACAATGAATTCAAACATACACAATTTTATAACAATACATTTTCAACCTTTTGCAGTATTAAAAGACGATATACTAATATTTAGATAATATGCCAAATATTTCGAGGGGAATTCAACTGAACAAGTTTAGTTAACTTTAGCTGTCCGATTTAAAGTTATCCATAAAATCACTCACCATTGGTGCAATATTAATTCCACCATCTGAAATGACGAGAGTATTTCCATTGCTGCCGACTTCTGTCATTAAATTCCGACTCCCCTCTGATCCAACAAACACAAATCGTTTGTCTGCTGTCTGGTAGTAGTGACTGTGAAACAGAGATCCGCTCACTTCTGGATAGTTGATGTTTTCTAAATATTTGCTCCTTAAGAAGTGTTCACGTGCCCTGTGGCACTGGATGGCAATTAGAGTCAGAACAGTGATTGTAAACAAGGAGGACACGGAACTCAAAACGATAATCAAGTAAAACGTAATCTTATTTCCTTCATCTTCTTCTTCTTTTGTAATGCTTTTAATTTCAGATAAGGCATGCGCTTCTGTGTTTTCAGCTGCAGTGATAATAACTGTTGCTGATGCAGAAAATGAGATGCGTCCGCTGTCTTTCACCAATATAATAATTTTTTGTATATTTACTTCAGAATCAGTCATAGCTCGACGAGTTCTTATTTCTCCTGTATATCGTCCCACACTGAAAAGTGACAGGTCTGTAGCCTCCTCCAGATAAAAAGATAGCCAAGCGTTATATCCCACATCAGCATCATAGGCTCGGATTCTTGAAATTAAATAACTCGCTTTGACATTTCGAGGAATTGTCTCTTCTAAAACTGCAGTTCCATTTGTGGTGACTGGAAACACGAAAACTGGAGGATTGTCATTTTGATCTAAGATATAAACAGTCACTGTTACGGTGCAACTGAGTGAAGGCACTCCGGAATCTTTAGCCACAACGTTAAAGGTAAAATTTTTGCTTTCTTCTGCATCAAAGGTTGTAAAACTAAACACCTGCCCACTGTCAGACATGATACTGAGAAATGGAACCATTGGTTTCCCCAGGGTTTCTTTCTCCTGCAGATGATACGTTACAATAGCATTCTCGTTCGCATCTACGTCCTCTGCACTTACTGCTAATATTGAGGCACCGGGGATGTTATTTTCTTCTATATAGAATACGTAAGGATCTTGCAGAAATCTGGGATTGTTATCATTCACATCCAACAAGTTAACAAAAACAGTTTTTTGTGATGAGAGAGAAGGATTGCCAAAATCTTTGGCGAGTATTGTTATGTTATACTGGGATACGGACTCCCTGTCCAATTTTGAGGTTGTTTTTAAAGAATACAGATTTTCCTGAAAAGATGTCGTCAATTCAAAAGGCAGGCTGTGTGATAGGATACATGATATTTTAGAATTAACACCAGAATCAAGATCTGTAATACTTATAAGTCCGATAGTTGTACCTGGCTTTACGTCCTCTGTTATTGAGCTAGTCAAAGATGTCACTTCTATAAATGGCGTATTATCATTCATGTCTTTAATTTTAATTAATACGGTGCATTCACTGCTCATAGGCACATGTCCTCTGTCTGTAGCTTTTACCTGAAACTCATAAAATGTTTTCTTTTCAAAGTCTATCAAACCCTTCACTGTTATTTCTCCATTGTAAATATCCAAATCGAACATATCATCGATTTTATTCTTCACCGAGCTATCAAATGAATAAATAATTTCCCCATTGCTGCCCTCATCTAAATCAGAAGCGTTCATTTTCAAAACAAGAGACCCTATACTGCAGTTCTCCTCTAATGTTACAGAGTACATTTCTTTATCAAAAATCGGTGCATTGTCATTGACATCAGCGATCATTACAGTAATATTCATATTTCCCGACCTGGGAGGATTTCCCCCATCTATGGCTGTGAGAGTAAATTCATATTTTGCTTTAACTTCTCTATCCAAAGCCTTCTGCAATACTAACACTGGGATTCTGTCTTTAATACTGCCTTCTTTAACTTGTAGGAGAAAAGGAAGGTTTTCACTCATTTCATAAGATTTTAACGAATTAACGCCATAATCAGGATCATAGGCTCCTTCGAGGGTGAAACGCGACCCAACAGGCGTTGATTCCCATATTTCAAGTATTTTTTTCTTTTCCTGAAATTCCGGAGAATTATCATTAATGTCCACAATTTCTATGTCAGCTTGATGTACTTCGAGCGGATTTTCAATAACAATCTTAATATTCAAAAAGCAAAGCTCTTCTGTGTCACAGAGCACTTCTCTATCAATGATTTCATTAACAAACAGAGCTCCGGTTTTGTGATTTACCTGCAGCGGCTGCTGTTTTGATCCAGAAATCAAACGAACCCCTCGACCTTCGACGTCTTTTAATTCCAGGCCCATATCCTTTATAATATTACCGATCATCGTCCCTGGTATCGATTCCTCTTGAAGAGAATAACGTAATTTTGCAAACGCATTTTCCCAAAAGCACATAAGAAAACCAGAAAGAATGAAACTCCGTTTGAAGTCACGCGATCTTCTCATCCTTAGCGTAATGCAAAAATTCTTTCCAGACAAAGGAACTCGCAGCAGTCTGATAAATAACATTTAACAAGAAAACTATGTAAAACAAAATATTCTACTGAAATCGATGTAAAGTTAGCATAGAAAAATATGAACAGAAGCTTTGTGTCTTACGGAAAGCACGCACATAAATAGGGATGGGCTTTCTGTTTTTTTTTTTTTTCTTGCACTACAGCTGAAAAAGTAGACAGCAGCGACACCTTGCGTTTCTATCTGAAACTGCGATGAATTTGACGTTTCTCTGTACAAGATTGTTTGGAGAAATGGCAGTGTTTGAAATAATCTGTTAAATATCATACAATAAAGTATAAAAACACCTCATCGTAAATCGGTTTATATATGTTAGGTGTATTTTATGTCTTAGTTCAGAAAGAGTGTTTGTAAATCATATATAATTTCATTGAATATCTTTCCTGTTTTTCCTAGTTGTATACACTTTTTTTCCTTCTTAATCTCTTATTATGATCATTTTATATAGCCGGACAAGGGACACACAAGAGAGATGATGGGTTTTAGGGTTTGTGTTATAGGGGCAACAAAGACAAGTGAAAGGATAGTGTAACATATTCCTATAAGCAAATTATAACCATATTTAATTTTAAATAATTAACAGACTACATTTATTTCAATTGTTTTCTTTGTAGTATTATTTTATTTTTTTGCAATACTAATTTAAAAAGCATTTTGATAAGGCATGTTTTCCTTTGGGATATTTAAAGGTATTTGTAGAAATAGTGAGTTAAAGTTTTTTGCTGATTATTCTATTTATCAACAACTTGGTGAGCCATGCAATTATTCTTTTTACTCTTGTTGCTGTATGAAAATAAAATATGTAATACAAAATAAATTTTGAATTAGTTCTGATAATACCTTTGTAAAGTTAATATCATTCATAAATACAGAGTGACAACATACATAAAATGTGTTCATTTTTAATGTAGAATTTCCCTATGTCCATTAATTTCTATATCCCATTTTTTCATGCTCTGGTTTCCAAGGAGTTTCAGCAAATTCTTCTGCCATTAGGCACACACAGGAACCAATCCATGGCAAGATATCATTTTGTTGCAAGACAGCTCATACCCATTTGAATATAGACAAATTTTAATTCTGAAATTAAAACAGCCCATATGTTTTAAACTATATAATAGAAAACTCAAGAAACAAAAATGCAGAAAATTCACACTCCACAGGAACAGTGACTATAGATCTTGAGTAAAACATATAATCTTGAAGTTGTGAAGCAATATCAAAAATTAGTGTATCACTCAATCTTCTTCTCCACACTTTACAATATGTAATTAAATAAAATAAATAACATAACTTTGTCAAATGTAATCAACTTTAATCAGGGGTTGAAGGATTGTGAAGAAGTAGAGCTTATCACAACGCAAGGCAAGAATCAGTGTTGGGTAGAGCATCAGTCCATCTATAATGTACACATTTATATATATATATATATATATATATATATATATATATATATATATATATATTGTGAATGCTGGCCTGGACACACACAGACAGACATCTTAAGTTCACCCAACACACTGTTCATTTACAATATTTACAATAATAATTCGTGCATCAACCCCAGTGCCTCTTGCACCGATTCACCGATTCCCCCGAAGTCCAGGGCTCACAGTCACTGTGCCTTCTCTTCCTGGCCGCCTCCAATCCTCTGCCCAGCTCTGTCTCGCTACCTCCCGACATCCACCAATGACTGGAGGGAGGCGGCCCCTTATATAGTGCTCCCGGATGAGCACCAGGTGTTCCCGGCATTCCCTCCTTGGCCACACCCCAGCATGGCGGTAGTGTCGGCTGTCCTCCTGGCATCTTTCCAGGCGCCACATAAAGTCTTCCCCCCAGCACTTCCTGGTGTGGCGGAAGTGCCGGGCTCTCGGGATAAATAGGCACTGGGGCGCTGCCTGGCGGTGGCCACGGGTCCCTACAGGGCTGGGCTTCCAAGCCCCCTACCCGAGGCCTCCTGCATAACCAGGACGGATGCCCCCTCGCGGTCTGGAGGAGGCACACGCCCTCCTCTGGTACTCCAAGGCGTCCCGGCCGGGCTCCAGCCCCGGCCGAGGACCACACGGGATAAACTGGCATCGGGGCGCCGCCTGGCGGTGGCCACGGGTCCCTACAGGGCTGGGCTTCCAAGCCCCCTACCCGAGGCCCCCAACATAACCAGGACGGATGCCCCCTCACGGTCTGGAGGAGGCACAAGAACTCCTCTCGTCCTCCTGGGCATCCCGGCCGGGGACCACAATATATATATATATATATATATATACACACACACACAATATCACATCACACTCAAAGCCTGTTTGATCCTGAACAGGTCGTGGGAGGCTGGAGCCTATCCTAGGAAACATAGAGCTCACAAGGCAGGATCAATCCCTTGGGCAGATCTCCAATTCATCACTGGTTGAACACACACATACACATCAAGACCAATTTAGTAATACCAATCCACTTAGCCTGCATGTCTATGGATTGTGGGAGAAAACTGATGAGCCCAGAGAAATCTCACCCAGACACAGGGATAACAAGTAAACACTACAGAGATGACCTGGGATGCAAACCCTGGTCTACTTACTGCAGGGCATCAACACTTCCAATATACATGTATAAATATCAATACATATTAGTAAGCATGTGATTATTAATTAATATGTGACACACCTGCAAAATTAAAAGTGCTATTCTAGAGTATTATGTATGCACTACATCCTAGCACTTATAAAGTTGCAGCATCACAACTAATCACCAAACGTATTGTTACCATCTACACCTTAATTATGGACTCCCAAACAGCAATGTACACAATGGTGAATTTTAGTGTGTCTTCATGTGGAAGATATGCAGCATGTCTTATTTCAAATAAATAACACTATGGTGATGTCAAGTAGACAAATTAATTAATTCTATTGGTTTGTGACTCATTATTTGCATTATGTACACCAGCAGACAAGAAAAGGTAAACCTGCAAGTATGAATGAGGCTGTAGTGAGCAATATTCCTTAATTTTCACCCCAATCACTCTTTAAAACCTCCAGAAAACTTGTTTTTGTATGTTTGTTTGGTGCTTCAATATTGCAAAGTTGCCATCCAGCCAAATATTATTGTCAGTTTATGAAACTGAATGTGAATTGAAACTGGCCTGTTTTGCTCATCACTGCTCGTGATACAGTGGTGTCAGGACTAAAACACCTTTCTTAATTCAAGCAAAACCAAGGCAATTGTTATACTACAGTCTTTAGTAAACGTGAAACATACTGTTTTCTTATCTCTATATGTGAATAGAATTAGCAGCTTTTGCTTTCTTGAAGTTACCATCATTGACTACCAGAAGCCAAAACAACACATTTCAGCAATCCTCAAGAAAGCTCTCCAGTGCCTATCCTTTTTTAAACAACCAAGGAAAGACAAAATGGTCTGAACAGAAATCACTTACTCAAGCAAGTGAAATACTTGAAACCAGGACACAGTGAAATCAATGTAATGGGCAGATGTGTTTTACAATATAATTTCTCATTTGTCCAAAAAAAAAAAAAAATTGATTTCCATATAGTCCCTGCATTTTTTAGATATTATCTGAAGAAGAGCAGCTCTTTCCCATGAACTTTCATTCCACTTAATTTATAAATACTTTATCATTAAATGTTTATTTCAAGTTGAACACATCATGGGGGATTATTTTCGACTCAGTGACATGAGTCAGTGCTTACAGTAAGGTAATAGATGGTCGTAAATAAAACCTATATACACACTACTCTTCCACAGATGTTTTGTAACGGATTTCTCAACAAAATCATAGTCATATCATAGTATGAAAAGAAGTCACATAGGGAATGATTTCATATATATATATATATATATATATATATATATATATATATATATATATATATATATATATATATATATATATATATATATATATATATATATATATAACCAACCAACCATTATCCAACCCGCTGAATCTGAACACAGGGTCACTGGGGTCTGCTGGAGCCAATCCCAGCCAACACGGCAGGAACCAATCCTGGGCAGCCAACCCACCACAGGACACACACAAACACACCCACACACCAAGCACAATTTAGACTCACCAATCCATCTAACCTGCATGTCTTTGGACTGTGGGAGGAAACCCACGCAGACATGGGGAGTACATGCAAACTCCACGCAGAGCGGACCCAGGAAGCGAACCCAGGTCTCCTAACTGCGCGGCAGCAGCGCTACCACTGCGCCACCGTGCCACCCACATATATACACTAGCTCTTTCAAAAGATAGGGAGGCAGTCTCAAATTATTCTTAAAACCATAAATAAGGTTAGCACCCTGTCTCTCAGATGGGGATCATCAGATATTTACCGTATTTCCTTTCACCTGCCATCTTTTTACTGTCTTTTTTTTTAATCTGTTTCTGTCCCTCTCTTGCTCAAAACATTTCTGATTCCCATTCTCACTGCTAGTTGAATCCATTTCCTAATCACCTCCTGAGTTTTCTGGAGTATTGACTTAAAGACAGTTTACAGTTCCAGCCACACTCATTTCTGAGTCCAGGAATGCCTTCCTTGAAATCCTTGAGTCACCCTTCTAGCAGCACCTGGCACCCACAAAGTTTTTTAGAGGAGCCATTATTAAAACAAAAAAACAAAAATAAAAAAATAAATAAATAAATAAAAAAACCCTAAAAAGCATATTCATCATGATATATAGTAAGGGCCATGACTTATATACTGGCAAAACCTTAAAATATATTTAACCATTGTTTTTATGATGTGCTTTTAATCTTTTAGCAAAATAATAGTTTAAAATGTTTTATATATATATATATATATTTTTTTTTTTTTGTAGATTTTAAGCTTTGTAGAGGCACTATTTGAAACCCACATTATTTAAAAGTTTTTTTTTTTTAATGCAAATGGAACAGATTTTATAACTATATTGTGGGATTTTTAAAAATTGAGCTCAGCAATTTTTCAAGTGGATTTTTAAAATTTGTTAGGACAATTTTGTTCAAAAATTCAAGAGAAACTACTTAAATCCTAAGTGATTGGGTAAACTTTGCATAGTCCTGAATTTAACTTTATAATTTTAGGGTAAATGAGAAAGTCCCTTTGTGACTGGAGACAAATATTGTTTGATTAACAACCTCCCAAATCTAAACCTAAGCCTAACCCTAACCCATGACAAACATTATATAACATAAAATAAATATAAGTTAATACTAATACAATAAATTTGGGCAACATGCCTTCCAAGAGCAGAACTGAAGAAATTGATGAAAAAATAAAGATCCTAGTCTTTGTTGTTCTATCTTTCTCACAAGTCATCAATTTGTTTTCAGAAAATGTAAAATATTATGGCTACTTTTTTTGAAATTTCACAAAATATCAATTGGTTTTCAAAAAAATATAAGGTATTATTGATACTTTTTATGAAGTATAGGATATAACTTTTGAATAGTACTCAGTAGTGATAAATAGTCTATCTATCTATCTATCTATCTATCTATCTATCTATTTACAGGACAAAAAAATAATTTTATCCCTGAAAATACCACCATGTATTCTTTAAACCCTTGAAAGCACTGATTCCTAAAGCCACCACCTGCTTAGGGCTGATGTGACATGTGGATTGGAGGAATGCTTTTTTAATTTTCACTTAAGTTATATATAATACTTTTTGGCACAAAATCACATACACTTTTAATATTTTAAAATAATATTTTAAAAAAGCTTGTTTTGGTAAAAATCTTCCTTCCAGTCTGAGATCAACAAAGCTTGATCACAACTCAGTATGAAACATGCAAGCTACATTGACTATAGTAAGTCAGTGAAGTCACAAATACAATTTTTCATTCTGTGTTCCCCAGTACATACAACAAAGTAAAAATACAACCAAGACATACTCTTGTGAACATGTTGACTATAAGAAAAATAAATTAACATTTTGTGCATAATGTTTTTGTTCTATGTCCTGGTCATTACGAAGATTAAGGTATAATAATATTATTCAGTAAGAATACGTAAAAATTACTCAGATTTGTTCAGTAACAATACGAATCCGAAATGAGTCGAATGAATTAAGCAGAATTAGAAATAATTAAAAATTTTAAATTCGTGGTAAGCAATTTTTTTTTTTTTTTTTTTGAAGGATGATGCTAGGTATTAAAGAAAGTTAAAATATAAAAGCATCTTCACTAAAAACTTGTCTGCGTTTCTGTTATGTCACCATAATTAGAATTAAGCGCAGGTTCTGACACAGTGATTCAAGAGCAAGTATATGACTGAAAACTAAAAAGTTGAAAATGGAAACTAAAATATTTTGGTTAAAATAAAGTCAGATTAAAATAAAAACTCACCGTTTCTGTCGTTTTAAATCCCGCATCTGAAATAAGCAGAGTATTTGCATTGCTCCCCGCCTCCATCAAGGAATCTCTGTCCATACCTGGCTTAATAAATACCATTGTTTTTTCAGCTGTCTGATACTGATTACTACGAAACAGGGATCCGCTCACTTCGACATAGTTCGTGTCAACAAAATACTTGTTACGTATTATATTTTTATGTCTTCTGTGACACTGTAAAACAATGAGAGTGATTATGCTGATTATGAATAAAGATGTCACCGAAATCAAAACAATTATCAAATAAAATGTCAAATTGTTTTCTTGCTGTTCTTCTGTCTTGCTGTTTTTAACTTCCGAAAACGTAAGTGCTTCCGTTTTATCGGCTACTGTAACAACCACTGTTGCAGATGCAGAAAAAGAAATGCTTCCATAATCTTTAACCAGTATCACCACTTTTTGTATAGAGACATCAGACTCCGTTATACTTCTGAGAGTCCTAACTTCACCTGTATAGCGCCCCACAGTAAAAAGTGTGGGATCAGTAGCCTCTTGCAGAAAAAAGGAAAGCCATGCATTATATCCCACATCGGCGTCGTATGCTCGGATTCTCGTCACCAAATATCCTGATTTTACACTTCTAGGGATCGACTCCTCCACAACTGCGGTTCCATTATTTGTTAGCGGGAACACCACTACCGGAGGGTTGTCATTTTGATCCAAGACAAAAACGGTCACAATTACGTTGCTGTTGAGAGAAGGCACTCCTGAATCTTTAGCTATGACGCTGAATGAAAAGCTTTTCACTTCTTCAAAGTCAAATGCTGTAAAGCTGCATATTTGTCCATTTGCAGAGTTGATACTCAGAAAAGGCACAATCGTTTTTTCAACAGAGTCATTCTCTCGCAGATAGTACGTGACAAGAGCATTTTCATTCACGTCGACATCCACTGCACTAACTGTGAAGAGTGCAGCTCCAGGGGTGTTATTCTCCTGTATGTAAAATGTATAAGTGTCTTGTAAAAATCTGGGAGGATTATCATTTACATCCAGCACGTTCACTACGACTGTTTCATAGGATGATAGAGAAGGATAGCCAAAGTCCTTGGCAATTATTGTTATATTATACTTGGGTACAGATTCTCGATCCAGTCGTGAATTGATTACTAAGGAATACAGATTTCCCTGCAATGATGGCTTAAGTTCAAAAGGCATCATCTGTTGGTCGGATAAGGTACATGCTGTTTTAGAATTAAGGCCTGAATCGAGGTCTGTAGCACTAATTAAACCGACTGTTGTCCCTGGTTTTATATCCTCGAGAAGTAAGTTCGTTAATGATGTTACTTCAATCAGAGGTGCATTATCATTCATGTCTTTAATTTTAATGAATACAGTACAATGGCTACTCATTGACATGAGCCCACTGTCTGTGGCCTTTACGTCAAATTCATACAGTTCTTTCTCTTCGAAATCGATCACACCTTTAACCGTTATCTCTCCAGTATACATATTCAGCTGAAAGAGTTCGGTGACTTTAGATTCAACTGATTGCTTAAACGAATAAATAACTTCGCCATTACTGCCTTCGTCTAAATCTGATGCTTTTACTTTTAGAACCAGTGTCCCCAAGGGGGCATTTTCTTCTAGCGTAACACTATATGTTTCTTCAAGAAAAACCGGTGCATTGTCATTAATGTCACCTACCGTTACACTGATATTTATATTTCCAGATCTCGGCGGATTACCCCCATCAAAGGCTGTCAACAGAAAGTCAAATGTTTTTTTTATCTCTCTGTCCAAAGCTTTTTGAAGAACTAAGACGGGGATTTTATATTTCTTGCTGCCTTCTTTTACTTGCAAAACGAAATGCTCGTTTTGAGTGAGCTGATAGAATTTCAAAGAATTCGCTCCTGAATCCGGATCATAGGCCCCATCTAAAGGAAAGCGCGACCCAACCGGGGTCGATTCTGGAATTTCCAAGCTTACGTTTTTGTCTTTAAAGGCAGGAGAATTATCATTAATATCTGTAATTTCAATTTCAGCTTGATGTATTTCTAAAGGATTTTCGAAAACAATTTTAATTGTAATGAAACAAGCCTCGCCTCTGTCACATAATACTTCTCTGTCAATGATTTCATTCACAAAAAGCACTCCGGTGTTGTGATTTACCTGCAGCAGCGGTTGTTTTGGCCCAGAAATTACACGAAATCCTCGACCTTCAAGATTTTTAATGTCGAAGCCCAGATCCTTTATAATGTTTCCAATAATCGTTCCCGTCTTTGACTCTTCTGGGAGAGAGTAACGTAGGAGAGAAAAGGCATTCTCTGAAAAGCACAAAAGAAAGCCCGAAAGTAAAAGCATCCGTCTGTAGCCATGCAGTGTTTCCATGGTTGTTTTTATCACATGTACAAAAGCTCTGACATTTGCACAGAATCGTTTTAATTATACAATCTGTAAATCCATCGTTTCTGAATCCTCTTCATGAAATTAAACAGTAGGCCGGTAAGCAGAATAAACAAAGAGAAATCGTCTCAATGCTTTTGTAGACAACGCACAAAATAAGGGGTAGAGCTTATACTTTATTTATTTATTTTACGCTTAAATGTTGCAAGGTTGGAAGGCAGTGACACCTTGTGATCGTTTTGGAAATTACAATGGAATTTGTACATAAAGTGTAAGTGTAATGAAATCAAAATGAGTACTTTAAAATTAATATATCAAGTACATTGTTTATTTCAACAGACATGCTTCAGTTTTCATGTATTTCTTTGCAAAGTACTTTATTTTAAACTGAATGTGCGATAAGAAAATGAGCATGAAACGTAATACTGTATGTATTATAAAAACTGTATTATATTTGGATCAATTTATTTATTTTGGTATTCTCTATATCAAGCAATACTTGATACCCAAAAATGACTTTGCTAAAACAGGATTTTACGTTTTTTTGCTCAGTACTTCATTAAAGCACTTTTGACAGCAATTACAGCCTGGATTCTTCTTGGGTCTGACGTGACAAGTTCCACACACATAGATTTGGAGATTTTCTGTCATTCTTCACAGCAGATCATCTCAAGCTCTGTCAATGACCCAAACAAGTAAAGAAGATACGATCTGAAGGCATTGTATTGAACAGATTAGTGGAATGATATTAATGGTGTGATATAAACACCCTTTCCATATGCCATCCTTCCATCCCCATTCATTATCCTAACTACAGGGTCACGGGGGTCAGCTGGTGCCAATCCCAGCCAACACAGGGTGTAAGGTAGGAAACAAACCCTGGGCAGGGTGCCAGCCCACCGCAGGGCATTTGCCATATGCCAATACACATGTTTAATGTATAACATTAATTTCTGAATTTGTGTTTCTATTGAGAAAAGAAAGTAAATACTGAAAAATTCCGGAAAGAATACATCCATTTATCAATACATTTATACATATTCTGTTCTTGCTAGCAACAACAAGTATATGAGATCTTGGTGGGCAGCACTCAAAACAGGGAGATGTTGTGTTGTATCCCTGGACATAAGCGGACATTGCTGAACATAAATGCCACAGTTGTTTCAATGTACAACTATACTTTTGTATTTACTAAGGTATAATATTCATTAGTTTAAGTAAGCAGAATATTCAATACCAGGTATCACTTTAGAATCATAGTGGCACAATGGTAGTTCTGCTGCCTTGCAATAAGAAGACCAGGGTTTGTGCCCCAGATTCTCCCTGCGTGGAGTTTGCATGTTCTCCTCCTGTCTGTGTGTGTTTCCTCCGGGTCCTCAGGTTTACTCCCACATTCAAAAGACATGCAGGTTTGGTGGACTGTCAGTGCTAAACTGACTGTAGTGTGTGGTTAAGGTGCATATGTGTGTGCATGTATGCCCTGCAATGGACTGGTGTCATGTCCAGGGTTTGTTCCTATCTTGCACTCTTTGCTAGCTGGGATAGGCTCCAGGAAACCCACCCTGTTCAGGTCTAAGCTTGTTAGAAAATGACTGACTGACTTTAGAATAATAGATACAACATTGATAGATAGATAGATAGATAGATAGATAGATAGATAGATAGATAGATAGATAGATAGATAGATAGATAGATAGATAGATAGATAGATAGATAGATAGATACTTTATTAATCCCATGGGGAAATTCACAAGTGCTCTTTTCTTTAGTAACAGCAAAAAAAATTAAACACTACAGTTTATTTTCTCTTTTTGTTTTCCTGTTATCATTGTGATTATTTTTTCAAAGGGAAGACTATGACAGATTACCTCAGCCCTTATATTTATCAATGGTATTAATCTGCCCACCACATTAGATGCAACTATCAATTTAGATGTGTTAGGGGCTATGTCTAACAGTATAATGATGGCCAAGTTGTGTAGGTCACTGAAGAAGACTCTTCTACAGATATAGGTGCTGATGGACACATGTTCTAACACCTCAACGTGTGGCACTCAGTTCCTCCCTAAAAGAAATCTGATTGTTACAGTCGTGTAAAGACAATTCAGGAATATTTATAGCCAACTGCACCATAGCAGTTGGCATTAACTTTAACAATGTTTTCATCAAATGAAGCCTATAACAAGCTGGATCTGGGTAGTGTAAGAAGTAGGACCAGTCTAAATGATAACTGTGGCAGAAATCCACAGTTGAATTTTTAAACCAGGAACATCTTACCAAGATAAAAAGACCTTCTCCTGTATTTTTTGTCTAAGTGACTAATTCATTTTCTTGATTGTGTTGTACCACCTGTCAGTGGAGGTAATCCCAACTCAAAACTTGTGTGAATTTGTCTCTTTGTCATCAGAGAGTGGTAGATGGCACATTAATGGTCTCAAAATCTTCATTACTATAAGACAGTAAGAATTTTATCAAGACCTGTAAAGCTAAGACAATACTTGATTTTGGCAACCATTCAGAGCATGTTTGATTGTTTATGCACATTTTTTTCATAGACTCTTTGTGGCAGGATGATGTGGTTTAGTGTAAAAAGTTATAATTAATTAGCATAGTGAATGGTGGCAAATTTCCATAAAACAAATTGAGGCCCAATGTCTCTGATAAGTTGTTCTGGGGAAACATAAAGACTGAACAATCCCATTAACTTCTTGATGACTTTGTTAGCCACTGTGGAACACACAATAGAAACATCCCGCCATTTACACTGGATGTGCTGATGATTGTGACCATTATTGTTTCAAAACAGTTTACAAATCCACACTCATATATGTATGTATTTCCAAAATATATTTCTCAAACAAGATCTAATGGTATTGTGATTCTAGCTTGTAGAACCTCTTTTGTGTAGTGCTCATTTTGGACATTTTCGTCCCTCCAACAAAACTCCATCCTTCCTTCATCTAATACGGCGGTTCTCAACCTGTGGGGGTTTGAAATAACAAAACAGGGGGTGCGAAGATGTGTAAAAAGAAAACAAGAATCGAAAATATGAAAAATACATCTACTGAAACCAAAACAAATTAACTTCAACTACATTCTGATAGCAGAAAAATAAATATAGAGTTAGATAAATGTAGATAAAAATTAAGTATGTATAATTAAACTTGTAGCGGTGTATCAGCAGCAAAAAATATAGGAATACATTTTATTAGGGTTTAAAAAAAACATTAAGGGGCGCGATTAAAACTGTTATGAAAACTTGGGTCGTAAATACTTAAAGTTTGAAAAACGCTGAGCTAATAAAATGCCATCCACCGTATCTCAATATTCTGCACTGCCTCAGAGTCTATACTTCCTCCTACCAATGCCAACATGGCATCTTCCCTTTAAACAAAACTCCTCCCCCATCTAAAAAAACCTGCTTTCCACATTTTGTTAGAGGGAGGAGGATATCCTAAAATGGACACAAAACATTTGATTTTCCTCTTCATATGTGTAACCATAGTATCTTCCACATAGCTATCAAAACTAGGTTCATGCAGTCCCATTTACGTGGACAATGCCAGCATAACTTGCAAGAAGCCCTTAAACCACAGAATGACTTCTTCAAAAGAGGTAGGCTTTTAATTTAGGTGTATGTCCCATTCATTCTTTCTGTGATAACTAAATAGGGAAGAAAAAAAAATCACTGTCAACAGACAGCTGAAAGCAAATAAATTAAACACCAAAGTATTCCTAAAGGAAGTGGAAAATGAAGTTAAAACAAGATGGGTGTTCCTGATTTGACTATGGGAAAGTTATACAATATATATGTAAGTTGTTTGTTGCATTGAAGACTAAAAAACACCTGGGTCTGAGGAATTTTAAGTAAAATAACAAAATACATCATTTAGCGGATCATTATGACAGTTTTTTTTTAATCATTGTTAAAGGTTTTTTGAATCATTATTGTCACACATCTGCGGTGGGTTGGCACCCTGCCCAGGATTGGTTCCTGCTTTGTGCCCTGTGTTGGCTGGGACTGGCTCCAGCAGACCCCCGTGACCCTGTATTCAGATTCAGCGGGTTAGAAAATGGATGGATGGATGGATGAATTATTGTCACACATACAGTACATATTACAGTGAACTTTCTACCTGCTTAAATCTTTACAAAGTATATTTTGGCAATCCTTTCAGATATATGTAAATATTAATAATAATAATAATTATTATTATTATTATTATTATTATTATTATTATTATTATTATTATTATAGGAAACATGCCTAATGACTGGAACATTGTCCATATCAGTCCACTCTACAAAGAGAGATGAAATGAATCCTAGTACAATACCATTCTTATAATTTCTGAACAAGTTTGCAAACTATCATCAGAAATAAAGACTAGTATAAAGATAATAAACCAAATTATTGCCTGATAACACAAGGGAAAATGTAGCAAAACAATCTGGAAGACGTTATTTTATTGAGGGAGTACATTTTAAGTGACTAGTGAGTTTAGAGACTAAACTTAAAAATTGTGAGTTTTATTAACATTTTTAATGAATTGCCCACACTATATACCACCACAAATGCTGAGCTTTTTAATTTGGACAGACTCTAAATGATTGTTACCTATGGGAAAATCGCATACCTTAATATAATTAGATTTAAGTTGGAAAGGTTTGAAAATATATTACTGCATATTTTTGTGTAAATATAAAGCTGCAAATAATGTACTCAGGCTTCTTCATGTAAACAGTTGTTTTTAGTATAAAGACTACAGTCTTTTGTGAATTAGTAAGTGTAGACTAATAGTTAAGGCCATAAACTACATTTTTAGTAATTCAGACCCTCACATTGTTTCCTTAGCGTCTATGCTCAAGTAAGTCTATTAAACAGCCAGTTCTTCACAAGTAAACAATGAGAAAGCACAAAGCATAAGACACAAAAATGAAATTCTACTGCCCTTCTTAGCCTTTATTTGTGTATAACCTTCTCTTATTATCACTTGGGATCACTGCACTCACATGCCCACTTCTCATGTGAGACACCAAATAGTCTCATCTTATGGCCAGATTTCTCTCTCTCTCTCTCTCTCTCTCTCTCTCTCTCTCTCTCTCTCTCTCTCTCTCTCATGACTTTGACTTCTTCATATTTAAACCTATTCCCCTCTTGCCAAGTGACTAAATTGCATACAGAGAGTGCTTTCTTCAGCAGTACCTAATGTCATTGGAACCTGGAGAGCCCAGGAACCCGTAAAATGATAGGTTTCCAAGCTAGCCTCCTTACCACCTTTACTTTTCTCTTTGGCGGTAGACTTCTATTTGCCAATCTGCACCTGAAGGTATCCTGGAAACCTGCAATTTGCATATAAACTGTTTTCTTATCTCTGATTGTAATGTTAAACTGTGTTCTCCATACTCTACAATATTCTGGAGACCTATAGTACACAGGCTGCCAGCCTTTCTTTCTTTTACAGATACCCGTTATTCACTGTTCATGTAAATCTCTGCAACCTCATAGCCACCCAATGATTTCCTACATTGACATTGACAAGTTGCTTTGTTCCCTCCTGTGTGATTGTCTTTCTTGTTTTCTTTATTTTTATTGTTTGTTTGCTCTCTTTCAACTTCAGCTTTTCTATAAGTGTATTTGTATCTTGTGGTCTTTTGTTAAGGAGTTTATTTGACTTCGGTCTGGTATTTTAACACTTTGCCCTATTCTTGACCTTGTATCTGCTCTTTTGGCATCCTTTTAGTATCTGAAAAAGCTAAAATGTGCTCCTAAGAACACTTTACAGCTAAGATCTTTACCCGCATTGCTCACTATGACTTTGGCATGTGTTTCGGAGTACTCAGTTCATATTTGTCTGTCTTTTATTATCTGTCAGTTAACTTTCATTTTGCTTCTTGTACTTTTCTTTAGATTCAAAGTAGAAGTAAAAGTTCACATATTTCATGTTGGCATAAATGTATACAAGACATAACTAGGAGAAAGAACTGGAAAAAAAAAAACTCCTCAGTTGATATAGAAGGAATTCAAGAAACCGACATTAATGCAAAGGCTAAAAATGTTCACCAATTTAAAATATAACTTAAAACTGTCTCAATAATACAGGTCAAGAGTATAATAGTGTATTATGATCAGCAAAAAGTATCACATATATGAAAAAGTAATTATTTGATGCAATAAGTTAGTACTTTCTGATAAATTCAAATACATTGTTAATCTTAAACTTAAAAAAATAATTACAGTAAGCAAAGACTTTCTGGGATTTTAAAACCAAATAAATTCTCCTGAACAGACATTTGTTTAAAGAAGGTAGAGATTACAAATGCAAACACTTAAAATTCATGTTTAAATGAAATTCTGAATGGAATTTTAACTAGCAAACAACATACAGTACCACCATTTACAAAAAACTTAAAACAATGGACATCATTAGCAAATAAATGGAAACAGATTAAAAAAAAAGAATAAAGTACCTAGTAAGGTATGTTTGTACAGCATAAATGTGAGATTAGATATTAAGAATTGTGTTTTATTAATATGCTTGTGTTTAATTGTGAAACAAGAAAAAATAAAAAGAGAAAGAACATATTATTATTATTATTATTATTATTATTATTATTGTTGTTGTTGTTGTTGTTGTTGTTGTTCTTGTTTAACACATGGGGGTGTACAGTATTGCAGAAAGCTTTTTTACACAATACATTAAAGATGATTCATTGAACTAGAACATGCTATTGTGGGAAGCAGTGCAAAATTACTTGAGGTCAAAAGTCTCTTTATACATAGATCAGCACTTATGTCTTTTTTTTTATTTATAAAAATAAATGTAATAAAGAAATAAAATGCATTTCTGGATGACATAAAAGTGAATTTAGAAACAGTTAACAGAATCCATTAGTAATTCAGGCATGGACAGAAGTCTGGTTAACAAAATTTAATACAAACAAATGTAATTTAATTCTAAGAATGTATACAGAAAATTTGATATGGCACTGAAAAGTAAACCTTAAGAGAAAAAACTTTAAAATTAATTACAAGACAAAATAAGAAAGTTCACGCCCAAACTGTGTAACGTGCCTGAATGTCAGTTTTAATGCACTATGTGGGTTTTATCTCCAAATTGCAATTTTTTTTTTCTGGAAATGCATGGTTAAGAGAAAGAGACAGAAAGAATGGAATGTTTTAAATGATATTAAGATGTGATGCGATTAAAGTGTGATAAGGAGTATTGATGTCTGCCCTTATTTTAACAACTATTCTTCATCAAGAATATGAGGACACAGACTGAAGTTGTTTAAAGGCTAATTTAGTACAAAAATGAGAATATTTCTTCATAAAAGAACTACTGTATAATCACCTTAAACAAATTACTAAACAGTGCTTCAGTGACCTTTCAGTGCCTACTGACTTTCAACACCCTTAGTTATAAATGATGTCACTGTCAATAGGGTGGAATCATATAAATATCTAGGCACAACTATCACTCACAGTCTGAACTGGGATGAAGACATAACTACTCTTGTCAAAAAAGCTCAGCAGGGGATTTTTATTTCCACCAAATTAAACAGTTTAACCTGCCCCATTTAGAGCTGATACAGTTTAATAGAGCTGTTAATGATAAAAATCTCACTCTCTCCTTAGCAATCTGGTATGGCTGATCAGACAGCATTCAGCTGTCAGACAGCAGAGATGAATATTGGCCTAAACGTGGACTCCATTGAGGTCCTGTTGACATCACAGGTCAGGGAATGTGCTGGAAACATAATTAAAAACTACACTCACCATAACCCACCTCTTTAGTTGTTACCATAGAGGACATGCTAGCAGTCACTAAAGGAAAGAACTACTAGACATGTTAATGTCTTTCTTTCAGATATTGTGGTTACACACAGTCTTCGACTCATCTCTGTCTTTTCCTGGTTTCTAAGCTCCTTAATCCTAATATCCTATACATTTTATTGCTATTTATATTATAAGAACTTACTTGATATATGGGAGAAAGTACAATTCTGCTTTACTGTATTGTTTTGTATATTTGTGTTTTGTGCAATATACAGTATGTTTTTATTACTGCTGTATACAATCTTGTTATGTCATCAAATATTGTACATTATGTTCTTTAACTGTATTTACCTTCTTATGTCTATGGATGTAACACAATGAGAAACTCTTAGCAACTGTGTTGGTTGGCAATAAAGTTCAAAAGTAAGTTAAATTTGAGTGCCAATCAGAGTTGCTTTTAAACTTAGTATTCTTAACAGTCATGTGAAAAGCTGCCAGTTAGAAAAACAGAACATTGGCATTTACAGGTTGACAGAAACTGACTTGTTATTATTCATGTCATGTGTCTGTATGCATTGTACATTTTCCAAAATAATGAAATAAAAACAGTTTCATCGGGCATTAATCCTTTCTGATCATCATGCAATATTAAAATAACTTCAATAGATAGCTGCCCAAAGACATGAAAGGAATACATTTCAGACAATCTGTTTGTAGTCTGACCTCCCTCATAACTACCATGCTAACAGCTTTACAAAGAACAAGGCACACATCATAACAATAGACATCTTTTACAACAAATTACCCTGAACACACTCTCACAGATGTAACAGACAAATCGAAATAACTTTTGGAAAATTAATGTAATGTCTAAAAGATCCAAGGAAAGGTTGGGGGAAAAATTAAAATCACTTTTTGCCAAAGAATTCTTATGAAGATATCACAAAAACAAAGATCATTGACAGGATTAAACAAAGTGTGCTTGAGAGATATCCACACAGGAATCAAAAAAAAAAAACAAAACACAAAACTGCTTAATCCAGGCAGGAGCCATCCCTGTACATTGAAAAAATCAGAAGTGTTGAATTAATTCTAACAGTATTAAAGTAAACTCTCAAATGCATATCTTTTGATTTTTCATAAAATATTTACAATTAAAATGTTAACTTTCTGACTATTTAACTGCAGAGAGAAATCAAGCAAAATGACACCTTTTATTGACTAACTAAAAAGATTACAGTATGCAAGCAAGGCTCCTTCTTCAGGAAACATGTAAGTACATTACATTACATCTGATTATATTTTGTCTGAAGAAGGGGCCATGAGTTGCCTTGAAAGCTTGCATATTGCAAACTTTTTAGTTTAAGGTGTCAAAAAGGTGTCATTTTGTTTGACATTATATTCATAATGGCTAACGCAGTATTCAACACCTTAGTACTACTGACTAATAACTGAATTAATTCTATTCTGCATCGAAAGCAATGCTAGTTCCTGTGGTGCCATATTCTCTCTTACAAATGAAGGTACCAAATTGTTTTTTCAGAGCGAAGCCATTGGGGCAAAATTTTTGGTCCACAAAAGAACCATCCAGTGGAAGGTTTCAGAAATTACCTTTATTTATGGACATCTGTAACCGGTTCCATAACTACCATGAATACACGATAACGGATTTGTGAAATACTAATTGATTTCTTGGTTTAAAAAGTACTCTTGATGCATACAGCAATGGAGGCTAAGTTCTGGTCTTATTGATTTTACAGTACCACGCCCGGTAGCTGAAACACATTTAAGATTACTGTATTATCAATAAATTAGTACAGTTTTCAAAGTCCAAAGAACCTTTTACAAAGAACCCTTTAAGGATGAAAAATTAGCTCTTGGTCAGGTAATGCTTTTGTGAGGGACAACACAACCAAGTAAAGATTCATTTTAGAAACGTTATTATTAAGGGTCCTTTCTGACAAATGCATTTATTTTTAAAAGTTAGTCCACAACTTTCAAGTTTAGCATAAAATGTCTTCATCTCACTATAGACAGATAAATTATTTTCAAATGCCTTCTTTATAATGTTACTAAAAGTAGATTATTTTACAAGAAAATCAAGCAACTGCTAGAAGTGAACGGGCCTACTAAACATATAAAACGCAATGAAGAGGTAATATCGCTTACCATACGTGCAATTTTAATCCCACTGTCGGAAATGATCAGAGTATTTCCGTTATTCTCTGTATCCATTGCTGAATCTCTGTTCATTTCTGGTCCAAGGAAAACGAACTGCTTTTCTGCTACCTGGTACTGGTCATGAAAAAGGGATCCAGTCACTTCTGCGTAATTTGAGTCGCCCAAGTACTTGTTACTTATTAAATCGTGTTGTGTTTTCCAACACTGACAGGCGAAAAGAGAAATTACAACAACTAAAAATAAAGATGACACTGAACTCAAAACGACAATCAAATAAAATGTCAACTTATTTTCCTTGTCTTCTTCTATTGTGCGTGTGTTGATTTCAGACAATGCGTGGGCTTCTGTTGTTTCAGCGGTGGTGACTATTATTGTGATCGATGTAGAAAATGAAAAGCTCCCGCTGTCTTTCACTAAAATTACCATTTTGTGAACAGTCATATCAGACTCCGTAATCGTCCGAAGTGTCCTTAAATCCCCTGTATAGCGCCCCACACTGAAAAGTGACCGATCGGAGACCTCATCCAGAGAAAAAGAAAGCCAAGCGTTGTATCCAACATCAGCGTCATATGCTCTGATTCTTGTTATCAAGTGCCCCGCTTTCACGTTTCGTGGGATTGTTTCTTCTCCAATTGCACTTTGATTTGTGGTGAGGGGAAACACAACAACTGGCGAATTGTCATTTTGATCCAGTATAAAAACCTTCACAGTTACGTTGCTGCTAAGCGAAGGCACTCCCGAGTCTTTGGCTACAACGATGAAGGTGAAGCTTTTCACTTCTTCAAAATCAAAGGTTACAAAACTAAAAACTTGACCATTAAGAGAATTGATACTGAGAAAAGGCAATAACGGCTTATCCACAGCCTCGTTTTCCCGCAAGTAGTATGAAATAACTGCGTTCTCATTCGCATCTTCGTCAGCTGCGCTTATTGAAAAGACACAGGCTCCTGGAATGTTATTTTCTTCGATATAAAATACATAAGGATCTTGTAAAAATCTTGGATGGTTGTCGTTTACATCCAACACGTTAACAGTAACAGTCTCATAAGCTGTAAGAGAAGGCTGTCCGAAGTCTTTGGCAGTTATTGTAATGTTGTAGTAAGATGTTGATTCACGATCCAGCAGTGAGGTTGTTATTAAGGAATACAGATTTTTCTGCAAAGATTTCTTTAGCTCAAACGGCAGGTTGTCGGACAATATACACGTTATTTTAGAATTAACACCAGAATCAAGGTCTGTAATACTGATTAGCCCGACTACTGTGCCGCGTTTTACATCCTCAGAAATCGAGCTCGTTAGGGATGTTATTTCAATCATAGGTGCATTATCATTCATGTCTAAGATTTTAATTAATACAGTGCAGTGGCTACTTAGTGGTATCTGTCCTCTGTCAGTAGCCTTAACGTCAAAATCATAAAATTCCTTCTCCTCGAAATCGATCACCCCCTTAACTGTTATTTCTCCTGTATACATATCAAGGTGAAATAATTCGCCGTCTTTATTCTGAACTGACTGCTGAAACGAATATACAATTTCGCCATTAGTGCCTTCGTCTAAGTCTGAGGCGTTTACCTTTAGTACAAGGGTCCCCACGCGAGTATTTTCCTCTAATGTTACACTATACGTATCTTCAAGAAAAACAGGATAGTTGTCATTAATGTCGCCAACTAATACACTAATATTCATATTTCCTGATCTCGGAGGATTGCCCCCATCGAAGGCTGTCAGCAGAAAGTCGTACTTTTCTTTCATTTCCCTGTCTAAAGCTTTTTGTATCACTAAAACTGGTATTTTATTTTTCTTGCTGTCTTCTTTTATTTGTAAAATGAAATGATCGTTCTGGTTAAGCTCATACAATTTTACTGAATTCACACCAGAATCGGGATCATAGGCCCCTTCCAAAGGAAAACGCGATCCCACTGGACTCGATTCTGAAATTTCCAAGCTTAATGACTTTTCTGGAAAGGTCGGTGAATTGTCATTTATATCTAAAATTTCAATTTCAGCTTCATGAATTTCTAAAGGATTTTCAATGACAATCTTAATGCTGATAAAACAATCTTTGTTCCTGCCACATTGCATTTCTCTGTCAATGGTTTCTTTTATAAACAAGGTTCCGGTCTTGTTATTTACCTGAAGCAGCTGTTGTTTTGATCCAGAAATCACCCTAAATCCTCGTCCTTCAAGATTATTAATGTCAAACCCCAGATCTTTTAGAATATTTCCGATAATCGTTCCAGATGTTAATTCCTCTTGAACAGAATAACGTAGATGTGAAAAAGCATTTCCCCAACAGCACCAAAGAAAAGATGAAATTAGAAAAATCCCCTTGTAGCCTTGCATTTTTATGTAGTTTTTTACAGTAAGCATATTCCTTTTTGTCGCATATAATTGTTTATAGAAATTTCCAGTAATTTTAAAAATATATATTTATAAACCCGTGCAATATGAGCAGTCTGAAACTCGGAAACAGTGTTGTTTTCTTTGTGGAAACGGAATCAAAATGAGCAGAAGGGCTTTGCCTTTTTTTTTTTTTAATAATCGTTTAGGAAGTATTGAAAAGCTGGAAAGCAGTGACACCTTGCGTTCATTTTAGAAACTGTAAAATTTTGGATTATGTAATTATTCATAGTAAATGTATGAATTGGTCCAATTGTCCTGTATAAAAGGGCAATATAAAATATATTGAGAAACAAAATCTTGTTTTTCCTAAAATCATATGCATCATTTTACAATTTATGTTGAACAATGAAAAGAAAAAAAAAACAAAAAACTTGCAATTACATTCATATATAGTAAAACTGCAGGTGAAAAATGCAATAATAAACAATGCAATGTTTATTTCCGCTTCTTAAACAAAACCAAAGCTTTTGTTCCAACAAAGAAATGTTGTCCATGACAAATTCATTTTCATTATTTAGATAAATTATGTTATACCAAACATTGCAAGGAATGAGGGTGATAATACAATTAAAATATCTTTATAACAACATATTTAAACTCATATCAACCTCTGCTATATTGTTTATATTAGGATTAAAATATAAAGCAGCAAAGTGAAAAGACAAAAGTACTGCTTGTTTAATGCCCCAGCACTGATACAACACAACCCAACACATCTATAATTACGTTAAAAAAGGTACAGAAAGTGATGTTTTAATTATCCACATACAAAATTAAACAACACAGTCAATAGATGTTCAAACATAGCATAAAAGGAAGAAAACACATTTTAGAAAGTGTTAAGCAGAAACTCCATTTGTAATTCATAGCATGGTAATTTAAAATTAAGGAAACATTCTTACTCACACGAAAATTACACTTTAGAAACATGGCTTAGACTAATGGTGATAAAAATAAAATAAAAATGAGCATTCAGAACGTGCATTGGAAAGTTTCCAGTGTTGGTAAATTAAAAACAGTTCATTAATATGTATTAAACTTAGTTGTCAATTAGGAGTGGCAAGCTTGATTTCAATTTCTAGTAATATCATCAGAAAAAAAAAAATCAATGATCGTCTGAAACAATAGGAGCCAGTAGTATGTATATTTTTCCCACATGCAATGGATAATAATAATAATAAACCAATAATGTTTAAAATCTATAATAATAATAATAATAATAATAATAATAATAATGTCTTCTTTTGCTTTTCTTTATTTCGTTTTAGGATAAAACATATAAAAGGTACATGATTTAGATCATATTTATGCAGAACTAGAGAAAATTGTAAAAGTTTACAAACCTTCTAATACCACGGTAAACCGAGCTTGACAGACTAAACAAAGAACATTTTAAAAATAATATAAAAACAATGGAGGTCGGTGCCTACTTTCGGGATTTTTTTTTCAAATGTTACTTTGTCCAAAGACATGCAGGTTAGGTGGACTGGCGATTCTAAATTAGACCAAGTGTGTGCTTGGTGTGTGGGTGTGTTTGTGTGAGTCCTGCGGTGGGTTGGCACCCTGCCTGGGATTGGTTCCTGCCTTGTGCCCTGTGTTGGCTCTGATTGGCTCCAGCAGACCCCCGTGACAACAACAACAACAACATTTATTGATATAGCAGATTTTCATACAAACAGTAGCTCAAAGTGCTTTACATAATAAAGAATAGAAAAATAAAAGACACAATAAGAAAACAAAATAAATCAACATTAATTAACATCGAATAAGAGTAAGGTCCAATGGCCAGGGGACAAAAAAAAAAAAACTCCAGACGGCTGGACGTAAAAAACAAAATCTGTAGGGATTCCAGACCATGTGACCGCCCAGTCCCCTCTGGGCAGTTTTTTTTTGAAGAATGTTTTGTTTATTCTGATGTACAGATAACAGCCCATAATCAACAATCCATTATTCATAAGAAGTACTGCCCTCTTCCAGTCAGTACATGACCCCTACCTACAAAGTCATGACCCTTTTCTTAAGTCAGTCCTCCTTCTGTGAACGCTTCTCTGTAGTGTGGCAAATTTAACAAGATTAGATAAGCAAAAAACACAGCTTAAGTTTTAGAAAAGCAACGACACAAGCATGCAGAGATTATGCAGTATGAATCATACACAGAAAATACATAATGTGAGATAGGTGCTACTCAATCATGGCTAGACATTTGAAAAATTGCATAGCTTTTCTATTATTAAAATAAAAAATTTCCCTAAGTGCATATTTGGATGGGACAGCTAAAGACTATCCCAGGTGGGAAGGTCACTTGGTGTAGCGACTGAGGGGCTGCCTAAGCTGCACACATCTTGACAAAAGCACCCTGTCCTCAAGGCCCATCTAGTTTTAGTATGCTAAATTGATAGAATGACACTGGTCCACACTCATGTTAAAATAATAGTTTAGAAATGATAGATGAAAGCTCAAATAACATTGAAATCCCTCAAAGAAGCAACAGTATACACAGTTAAGTCTGTGGAGAGTGAAGTCCAGGCTTTCCAGTTTACAGTCCTACACAAGAGAAACACTGGCAACTATATAAACCCACTGTGGAAGAAAATAGCCCATAAAAATATATATACTGTATATAAAAAAGGTCTGTATTCGGATTCAGCGGGTTGGAATTGGATGGATGGATGTTACTTTGTCATAAAAAATGGTTTGTTAATGTATTTAGTCTTAATTTGAAAAATATAAAATACACGCCACCGTTAAAGCTGCATTTTTTCAGTACCATGGACAGCAGACGTTTATTGACGCCACATTTAGCAAAGGATAGACACCAACTTTAATTTCAGTTCATGTAAAACCTATTTTGTAAATATTCAAACACTAATAGGTATTATCATTAATAACTTTAATGCTAGAGGAAATGATTTAATCAGTATTCTAGGTCTTAACAAATAGGAATTCTAAAAATGAAACAAAAAAATAACAACACATTAATGAATGACATGGATGGAGATTATTATTATTATTATTATTGTTATTATTATTATTATTATTATTATTATTATTATTATTATTAGTAGTAGTAGTAGTAGTAGTAGTATTACTTTTAATTTTGGAGAAATTAGAAAAATGTCTGGAAACTAAAATAAATGAACAATAAATCCACAGAGTGCTAAAATATTCTACTTTCATCTTCTCAGACTACAAAGCTTTACTTGGTTACATGGTTGTTGGCTGAATCAAATTAATATGATTCACATCCAAAGAGAATATGAGTTTTAAATGCTCAATTAAATAACAATGTTCATTATTAAACTGAAAAAATCTTACACTGACATACAAGATCTTTTGCCATGCAGATCCTCAGTTCTAGGTTCATTTCCGGGTATCTGTTTAGTCTGCATTTAGTATCCTTGCTCCCAGCATATTCCCCCTCATTCTTAATATATCCATATTAAACTGTTCGACAACTTTATATTAGCCCAGAGTAAAGAAGACAAGGTGGAAAACTGAGTTGTGCCTTGCACTTTTCATAGTTATATTCTAATCAACCTCCTCATTTTGAGATTTCAGCCAGAGGAGAGTAGGTTGTCCTCTGAGATCTGTCTATATTGTACAGTATTCATTTTTCTACTAATTCCTGCAATATTGTCAGTCACTTCTGTTGAAAGGCATTACAACAGCATGATGTTGCTACTGTCCAACATTACCGTGGGGAGAATGTTACCTGACTGATATGCAGTGTTTGATTCACATCATGCAATGAGTGTTCAAGGATAAGTATTCCACTTTAGTCTTCTTAGACCACCAGACGTTTTACTAGACTGCTGTATCCACCAAATGATGTTTAGAAGATTCTTAATGGGCAAGGACTTTCTTATTCAGCCATGGCTTCTTTCTTGTCACTCCCCCAAAAACAAACTTTTTGTACAATGCTTTGGATGCTGTAAAGTTTTGAATATAATCTCCAATCACAGTCACTGACCTCAGAAACTCAGTCACAATGTGAAATTATGTTGCAGTATCCTCTCTAACAAGTGGAATTGTTGTACAGCAACTAAGTTTAGAGGAACAGCTTGAACTTAGCATTGTGGTTGTAGTTAAATTATTTTTCTAATTCTGTATGATGGGCTGCAATGAACTCTGAGGTGTATTCAATGCCTATTAGAGGGTCTTGTATCCTTCCACAGATCTGTCTGTGCCTCTCTAAATAGACACACATTTCTGTTCTTAATTTAATTTTTCTCTTTGTACAAACTTGATTGCTTTCTATGGATTGTAATAAAATTATTAAAAAATAAATAAAATTTAAAAAATATAATGACACACATTAGGTTTTTATTTTTGCATTTGCTCTTTTCTCCTCAATTTGGTTTGCTTTGTAGAAAGGATAAGGATGAAAGCATGCAGGGTCATGAAGGGATGGTTGGAATGATGGATGGGAGGTATTTATCATAATATTTTTTTCTTTTTCAGTTAATTTCAAATGTTTCACAAATTGGTTCTTTTGATTTGACATGATTTGCCTTATTTTGTGCATCATCTGGGAGATGTTGTACCTCAATATATTTTAAGTTTTTAATTTGAAACACTAAAATTTGTAGTGCTAAATATATTTATATTTAATATGCTCTGTCATTGCATGATAGGTGATATGCTGATGCACTGTTCTCAGTGAGGGGCACTATGTAAAAAGAAGAAAGCATAAAACACTCAAAAGATTAATGGATTGAAAACTTAAGCTAATCTACAACTATAAAAGTTGTTCCAACTAGAAAGCATTTTTCTGATATCAACCATTAAGTGTTATATTATTTCCACTGGCAAAATGTGTGATATTATAACAGAAATACTGAATGCAGCCATTAATAGGTCATTGTGCTTACTTTAAAAAAAAAATGTCACTCACCATTTGTGCAATTTTAATTCCATTATCAGGAATGATTAGGGTGTTTCCATTACTCCCCACATCCATTACCGAATCTCTGTTAACTTCTGGTCCAACAAGTATGAGTCGATTTTCAGCTGTTTGGTAATGATGGCTGTGAAAAAGAGATCCACTCACTTCTGCATAGTTGGTGTCATCTAAATAGTACTTAGTTAAAAAATCTTGATTTGTTTTCTGGCATCGAAAAGCGATGAGAATAATTATGGAGATTAAAAACAATGATGAAACTGAACTCAATATGATGATCAAATAAAATGTCACATTATTCTCTTTTTCTTCCCGTGTCCTGCTGCTTTTAATCTCAGAAAACGCATTGGCTTCCATGTTTTCAGCTGTTGTCACGATTACAGTTGCAGAAGCACTTAATGAAACACTGCCACTGTCTTTCACTAGTACCACTATTTTTAGTACAGCGACATCGGACTCGGAAATCGCTCGAATAGTCCTAATTTCTCCCGTATAGCGCCCCACACTGAAAAGTGAAGAGTCGGTAGCATCGTCCAAAGAAAAAGTAAGCCACGCGTTATATCCAACATCAGCATCATAAGCTCTAATTCTCGTAACAAAATATCCAGCCTTTACATTTCGGGGAATCGTCTCTTCGACAACTGAGGTTCCATTTGTGGTAAACGGAAAAACAATAACTGGCGGATTATCATTTTGATCCAAGATAAAAACGCGCACAGTGACGCTACTACTAAGCGAAGGGACTCCGGAATCCTTAGCTATAACAGTGAAAGTAAAACTTTTCATTTCTTCAAAGTCAAATGTTGTAAAACTGAACACTTGTCCATTCTCAGAATTGATACTAAGGAAAGGCACAACTGGCTTCTCCACGACTTCAGTTTCCTTCAGGTAATACGAAATAAGAGCATTCTCTTTGGCGTCGGCATCCACTGCACTAACTGCACATATGGATACTCCAGGAGTGCTGTTTTCCAAAATAAAGAATATATACGGGTCTTTCAAAAATTTGGGATTGTTATCATTCACATCCAATACATTAATTAAAATAGTTTCATGCGACGACAGCGAAGGAAGACCAAAGTCTCTGGAAGTTATTGTTATATTATACTGTGATACAGATTCTCGATCCAGTCGTGAGCTTGTAATTAAAGAATACAAATTTTCCTGCAATGCCGGCTTCAGTTGAAAAGGCAGTTTGTCAGGTAAGCTACACGTTATTTTAGAATTGACACCGGAATCAAGGTCAGAGATACTAATAAGTCCAACTACCGTACCCGGTTTTACATCCTCGAAAATAGAACTTGTTAGCGATGCTACTTCTATAAGAGGTGCATTATCATTTATGTCTTTAATTTTAATTAAAACTGTGCAGTGGCTACTCATTGGCACGTGGCCTTTATCTGTAGCCTTTACTTCAATTTCATAAAATTTCCTCTCTTCGAAATCTATTAAACCATTCGCTATTATTTCCCCTGTGTAACTGTCCAGTTGAAACAAACCGGAGATTTTATTCTTTGTGGAATCCTCAAAGGAATACACAATCGCTCCATTGATACCCTCGTCTAAATCAATCGCATTTACTTTTAAAATAAAGGTACCTAAAGGAACATTTTCCTCTAATGTTACATGGTATATTTCTTCAGCAAACACCGGCGCATTGTCATTAACGTCACTAACTATTACTGTAATATTCATATCTCCAGATTTTGGTGGATTACCGCCATCAAACGCAGTTAACAAAAAATCAAAATTTCCTTTCACTTCTCTGTCCAGTGCTTTTTGTAACACCAGCACTGGGATTTTATTTTTCTGGATATCTTTAACTTCTAAGACAAAATGATCGTTTTGACTCAATTGATAGAATTTTAAAGAATTAATACCAGAATCAGAATCAGCTGCTCCCTCTAGTGGAAATCGAGCCCCAGTTTGCGTCAGTTCTGAAATTTCCAGTCTTTTCTTTTTGTTTTCAAAGGCCGGAGAATTATCATTTATATCTAGTATTTCAATTTCTGCTTGATGTATTTCCATCGGATTTTCCATAAACATTTTAATGCTGATAAAGCACCTCTGATCTCTGTCGCATAATACTTCTCTATCAATCATCTCGTTTACATAAAGATCTCCAGTTTTGAGATTTACCTGCAGAAGCTGTTGCTTTGATCCAGAAATCACACGAACACTTCGCCCTTCCAGTTGTTTAATGTCGAGACCCAAATCTTTTATAATGTTGCCAATAATCGTCCCAGATTTCGATTCTTCCAGTACTGTATAACGTAGATGTGCGAATGCAGTTTCCCAAAAGCACATAATAAAAGCGAAAAGCAGAACAACACGATTGTAGACAAGATTTTTTCCGTGTTCCGAATAGACCATTATTATTATTATATAACAACACCTTCGCGCCAGGTATACTCCTTTCAAATCCTCAATCTGTATTCAAGTGATTGTGAATAAAATTGATCTCGAACGGGAGGAGCGGCCTTGTTTGAACCGAGAATTAACAAAGAAAGCTCAATTCACTCTGTTTATCTCCCGGAGAACAGGAAAATGAAAGAGGCAGGGCTTATTAATAACGATTCTTCTGAGCCAGAAATGGGGGTAAATTGGGAAGCAGTGACACCTTGTGTTTCTTTCAGAAATTTCGAAGAGATTTTTTAACTGAATATGTTTATGCTGTTATAGGTATTTCTTGTTTTTGTTTTTTGTTTTTGTCGGATATCTGCCTAAATACATAATCAACTAATTTATATCATACACTCACGTATTTGTTCCTTAAAAGAAAATCACATATATCCAAAGAAATTAACAAATAACAATTAAGGTTAAAACAGATGTAATTTAATTTTCTTTTAAATTTTTAGAAAAAATAGTTGTACACTGCATTGTATTTCTATTTGTCCTTTTGTAACCATAAACTGAAGCACAGCAAGAGATGCTTCAGTCATTTGAAGTTTTATCATAATTATCTGGGGGTTCATATATTTTCTGCTTCTTTAGAAAGAAAGAAAGAAAGAAAGAAAGAAAGAAAGAAAGAAAGAAAGAAAGAAAGAAAGAAAGAAAGAAGCATATACACCTTGGAAACAGTGGACTCCCAAAGCGTGTGTGGTGTGGTGGCACAGCGGTAATGCTGCTGCCTCGGAACAAAGGAACCATGGTTCAAGTCTTCTGTCCTTGATGTGTGGTGCTTGAATGTTTTCCTTGTGTCTTTGTGGGTTTCTTTCTGCAGTCTAAAGACTTAAAGGTTAGGTGGACTGGTGCTGCTAAATTGGCCCAAATGTATGCGTCTGTCTGTGTGTTTAAACTACAATGGATTGTCATTTTTCCTGTCTTGCACCTTGGGCTTGCTGGGATAGACTGCAGTTTCCCTACAACCCTTCTTAAGATAATGCATATTTTAAAGATGACTAGATGGACTCCCAAATCATGTTCTTATTTAATCACTTGAAAATTTTTGTATAATTTTGCAAAAAAAAATGTAGTATACCACTTATATAGGAATAAATAAAGTTATATACACATATGCCTGAGTTAATAATAACAGTTTTTAGAGAGAGTGCCATTGTTTACACATACAGAAAGTTACGGACTATACTAACATTACTGTGCCCATGGTGAAGTTCTTCTAGAGACACACATACACTCACATTTTTTGTCCATTCTGAGATACCAGTTAATTTAATTATCTGTGTCATTGAGGCATTGGACCAAACCAAAGTGATTGCATGTCAGCTCCACACAGGCAGTTACAGTACCAGTAACTGGGCCACCATCCTATTCTATACACACAAATCAATAAAAATAACTTTTCTTTGTTGTAAAAAATAAAATAAATGTGTTATTAATTTCCTTTAGGATTTAATTTTTTACATGTAGGTTTGACTATGTGTCCCTAACAAAATTAAGATATGAATAAAGATGTGCATGTAAAACACTTTCATCTTTTAATAAAAAACGATATGCACCTGCATTTACTTGAAATATTCCAGAGGGGCCAAGGTAGCCAATTTGTCTTTTACTGCCAGAGGGTTAATCTTTACAAAAATGTATGTGCCTCTAATTTTCTTTCTTTTTTTTTTTTAAATCATGGTATTTGCTTTAGGTTTCTCATTTTAAGATGTTTTGTTTTTTTAGAATTTGTATATTATTGATGGCTTGAGTTAAGTTGTCTACTTATCACACTGACTCAGTTCTCAATGAAGTGCGAATGGTGAATAAGAAAAGAACATTTCATCTTATTAGAAGGAACATGGTGATTTGTTTTTTTTTTTTCTAATTAATTGATGATGGAAAATGTGTTTCATAAAAGGCCTGTCCTAAACTATATTACTGGATTCTTTGTGAATTACAACTTCAGTGTTGAATTTGACTTTACCTCAGCTGATTAGTCTGCTAAACAATCGTATGGGCATGTCCTAATGTAACCTTTAATATTAGGAGAAGTATTGAGATGAACAAGTGTTCGACAGCAGTGCTTTAAACCATCTTGTCATTCTAAGACGTTATTTAAAAATGTTACCTCTTCATCATTATAGTAACTTTTTAATGTTTTTAACGCGTTTTTTTGTGCTGATGATGAACTCGTGATTTTTTTCAATTGTCAGAATGTTTTTGAGACATTGCTTATTTTAATTTTGTAAGGTAAAGATGAATAAAAACTCTTTCATTCAAAACCTGTATTGTTCATCCTCAAAGCAATATAAGTACTAGCTGAACTGAAAGAAAATTAAATGGAAATATGGTCCTTTATTTTTGAAGCAGCACCATTAACCATGATTTCAAAGTGTGGCCCATTTCCAAATACTGCTTTACATTTTGAAATTACTAAAATTAATTTTTTCCTTGTACAATGTCCTGAGAAGTACATTTTTCTATAAAGTAATGTGTTCACTCTTCCTGTGTTTGTGTGGTCCTTTCCCTGAATAATTGATTTTTAATCAACATAACAAGGATACATGTTACAGGTTAATAACTAAATCTAAGGTTTGACCAAGGTAAGTTGTGGGTATGTGCATAAGTGCCCTACCCAGAGTTAGCTTCTCCAGTTGTTCAGTGCTGCAAGAATAGACCTTAATCATTCTCTAATCTGATTAAACTGATTCAGACAATGAAAGGATAGAAGAATGTTTAACGTGTACCTAACAGAAACATTCAACTTAGATAGATAGATAGATAGATAGATAGATAGATAGATAGATAGATAGATAGATAGATAGATAGATAGATAGATAGATAGATAGATAGATAGATAGATAGATAGATAGATAGATAGATAGATAGATAGCAGAACCAACTTCGATTTTCTGATTTTTACAGTATGATGAATATCACATATGAATAAACATTTCACCCTTAAGAAAATGTTTTTTGGAAAATACAAACAATTATGATGGTTTTTCTGGATGGCTTCAAATTTCAAAGCTCTCCATTGCCACTATCCATCTAAAGAGTCATCCATAAACTCTTTTCTTCTTCAACCTAATTGTGATTTAGACCAGATTGTCTATACTCTACAATGTTCTGGAGACATATGTCTTCATACAGGTTTCCACTCCCTTGCCCTCGCACAGATACCCCATCCAGTTGTACCTCTCGACCATCATTCATGACAATATTTTAAATTTTCTTACTTTAATTTTTCATACACTGTCAATTTGCTGTGTGACTCTGTTATTTTATTTTGTGATCTCTATAAACTTTAGCTTTCATTAAGCTAAAAGGCTCAATTGATGGTAATTCTTTGCCAAACCATGGTATGGCAGAGTGCACTAATCTTTACTCTTTTTCATTGACAAACCAATCACAGGAAATTCTGATTGGGTCTGATGACATCAGTCCCAGCCCCAAGACCTTACTTCCGGTTCTGACCCCGATTTTTCCCGGAGTCATTCATCTCGCCGACTACGCCACTCTAATAGATTCCACACCACAAAGAAAGAGGTTTGGGGGCAGCCGCCTGTATACTTGAATTCGAATGCCAAAAATAGCAAAGATTGTGGTTCAGTGTTACAGATTTAAGTCCAGAACAAACAAACGCAAACAGGCAAACATGGTGGTTATAGAATGAGATACAGGAAATGATGTCATCAGACAGGAACCGGAAATGATGTCCTTTATGCCAGGTTGGGAAGTGACATGGCCAGAACCAGAACTGACATCTTGGAGCCGTGATTGACGTCATTGGAACCAAGCAGAACTTCCTGTGATCGGTCTGTCAATGAAAAGAGGATTAGCGCACTCTACCATCCCCTGGTTTGGCAAAGAATTACTGTCAGTTGAGCCTTTTAGTTGCCTCCCATGCGCACGTGTGTGACATTTGGTACATTTGACGTCTGTCTGATTTTATAACCCTATTCGCTGTCTCTAAGCATGTCTCTTTTTGGGTCTGTCTTTTGTCACACTTTAAGTGTTAGAAGAAGCCTAAAGGAGCTTCCAAAAAGACTTTCATGTTAGGACTTTTACCTGCTTCATTCACTGTAACTTTGGCATCTGTTTCTGGGTAATCTGCTCATATTCTTCTGTCTCTCAATATTATCTGTCATCTAACCTTCATTTTGTTACTTCTACTATCTTTAGATTCAAAGTACATTTCAGTAGATGAAAAAGCTTACATCGTTCAATTAAGCATACATTTATACCAAAAAAAAAAAGCAGGATTTGACAAAATCTTTCCAGTTGATTATTAAAGAGTTCAGGAAAAGAAAAATGTCTATGAAAACCTTAACGACTGTTACCATAAAATACTACCAATTGTTAGCAATTTAAAATATAACTTAAAGAAGTTCTTCCAATATTACAGTTATAAGAAGATGCTCAAGAGTAGTTGAAGTGTATTATGATCAGCAAAGGGTGAGATGGAAAAATAAATATCAGATGCTTCAAATTTATAATTTCTGAACTTTTTGGAGCGGTATCACCGTTAAAATTCTGAAATTCAATCGAAGGAGGTTTGTACTGGGGCTGTATGAAGCTTAAGGTGCACAATACACTTTCATCAAGGAACCGTGGATGAAGACCTTCATGAAACTTCTAGGGTGGTAATATGGTACAATTCAATTCTAGAATGGAGGGTATGGGCTCCAATCATTAATCTTCAACCGCCAGATGTGTAACGGTACTCACCGATAAACCAACTATTGGTGTGGTTACAAACTCAAAGAGTTGACTTCAAGCACTGGTAATGCCACAACCGTAATGTTTTTGCATGTTATCTTTAATATTCTGTGTATTTTCAGTTCCCAAATTGAAATAAAGCATGACAGCATTAGAATTAGTGCCATCAGCTCAGTTGACTAAGATTATTCTAGAACTGTAAAGCATAGCCTGTGAGGACAGACAGACAGAGTGGAATATTTTCAAATATACAAAATCATGACATGATTGATGTAAAGTAAGGAGCATAGGTGCCACTCACTTCCATTATATCTGTTCTTCAACAAGAATGTGGGGGCACAGATGGAAATAGTTTAAAGCAGTGGTTCTCAAACTGTGGGGCAAGCCCCCTAGGGGGGCGTGAAGTAACAAAAAGGGGGGCACAAAGATTTAAAAAAAGAAAACAAGAATCAAAAATATGAAAAATACATCTATTGAAACCAAAACAAATTCACTTAAACTACATTCTGATACTAGAAAAATAAATACAGAGTTAGATAAATGTCGATAAAAGTTAAGTAGGTATAATAAAATATGCATCTACATTTCAAAAAAATGTTAGGGGGTGCGCGATTAAAACTGTTATGAAAACTCGGATCGCAAATACTTAAAGGTTGAGAAATGCTGGTTTAAAGATTCATTTTGTTCAACCATAAGAAAAATAATTCTTTACAAAGTGAACAAACTCTTAAAATATATTATTAAGTAGTGTATTCATAAACAGTACATCTGTGGCATGCGAGTTCAAATTCTTATTTTGTTATATAGGACATGACAAGCTCTATTGATTTCAAAGGCCTGTTTTAACCTGAGCTGGTCTTAAGAATCATATGAAAAGTTTCCAGTTAACAGGAACAGAACAATGTGCTATAGATTAACTGAAAATAAATGTAGTCTTGATGTGACAGAACTAATAATAGCAGAAAAGTACAATAAAAGGAGTAAGCAGGACCACGCAGCCTCCAAAACAGTGAAACAAAAACAATCTTATTTGGCTTCAGTCCTGTCTGAGGATGATGAGCTATAAAAATATTTTTTTTTATATAAATACTTGCTCAAAGACGCCTTTGAAAATGTTTACCTCAGGTAATTTATCTGTAAGATGACCTATCTAATCAGCTTAACAATAACCAACAAAGCACACCTCTACAACTTTAGCGATCCTAGATAACAAATGCATTCACACCTATGAAACAAACTGAAAAAAAAAAAAACTTAACGAAGTTAATTTATTACCTAAACGACGAAAGGACTGTATCGATAAATATGCAGTCATTGAAATTTATGTCAAAACATTAATATAAAACTATCACAAAATGTATGTATAATTGGCACGATGAATCAAACTTATCTTTAACAAATTGTCCACCTATCCATCTTATTAAAAAAAATAAATAAATAAAAAGGTAGTGTTAAATTACCTGTAATATTATGCAAAGTTAGCTATAAAATGTATTTATTTGGAAAGCGTTATTTCTATTTTTACACTCTCTTTGTTATTGCTATTTGAGTTAAAATGACTAGAATGTGTTCTAAAAACATTTTTTAATAGTAAGTGTGGCACAATTTGTTTTGTCATGTAAACCCACAAATTTATAATTATTGTTTTATTTGATAACTAGTTTTCAATTAGTATCAGCTCATCTATTTGGCATTCAGTTTACTACAAGTTTTCCCATAATTTCAACTCACTCAGAGAATAAATTTCTGAATTTGGTTATTGTTTATGGCAAGATTGCTGCTTAAAAATAATATTTGTTTACTATATGTGATTACACTATTTAATTTTTAACGTGATGAAATTATTAAATCAGTACATTGATCAGTACAATAGTTCATAACAAAGTAATGACATTTGACGTAAGATGCGTAATATATACTTAAAACAGTCATTTATAATATCACAACAAACAATAAAGCATAAAAAACACCTACTTATTTCAGCTGATATTTTAACTTTTCATGGAGTCTTAGCAATAATTGTTACCTTTGTATGAGAAGCAAAGAAAAATATACTTTTCTGATACAGTGTGAGTTCCCCAACCACACAAAATCCACGGCATTCAGAGAAAATAATAATAATAATAATAATAATAATAATAATAATAATAAAATAATAATAATAATAATAATAATAATCATCTTTCTTTACAAACTTTTCTTTCAACTATCTTTGCAACTGTACAAATTGTGGGGATCTCTATGACCCTAATGCAACAAAAGGGGCGAGAGATTAAACCAGCTAAATTCAATTTTGTATTGGGGAAATTGTAATACCATGTTTTGAGTATTAACAAATTATTTATTTTGAGTAAGATTAGCAAAATAGGTGAGGTATGACAACAGTCGCTGAGTCTGATTATGCTTCTGTTAAAAGAAATCAGTTCAACGTTTGTTTCAACATTAATTAATTGTCTTACTGTGACGTCTAAGAGAGTTTTGTAATACCAGCCAGCTAAGTTAAATAACCTTAAATTAGATACATAAAATGAACGCCCCTCCGTAAAGTTTTTTTTTTTTTTGTTTTCAGTATAGCCAGCATCGTGAAATCCTATGCTACCATGTTCCTCTCTGAGAAATTTCTTTCAATTTAAACCTCAGGTTAGAACAGGAAATATAGAAATCATTTCCAAATCCCTTCTTGATGCATTGGATCGTTTTAAAAACGAAATCATAAAATTGCTATAGAAAGTAAATAGCGATAGTAAACATGCAAAGAAAAAAAGTATTTGATTTGAAAGTATGACTCACCGTGCGGCCAATTTTAATCCCACTATCGGAAATGATTAGAGTATTTCCGTTATTCTCTGTATCCATTGCTGAATCTCTGTTCATTTCTGGTCCAAGGAAAACGAACTGCTTTTCTGCTACCTGGTACTGGTCATGAAAAAGTGATCCAGTCACTTCTGCGTAATTTGAGTCGCCCAAGTACTTGTTACTTATTAAATCGTGTTGTGTTTTCCAACACTGACAGGCGAAAAGAGAAATTACAACAACTAAAAATAAAGATGACACTGAACTCAAGACGACAATCAAATAAAATGTCAACTTATTTTCCTTGTCTTCTTCTATTGTGCGTGTGTTGATTTCAGACAATGCGTGGGCTTCTGTTGTTTCAGCTGCGGTGACTATTATTGTGACCGATGTAGAAAATGAAAAGCTCCCGCTGTCTTTCACTAATATTACCATTTTGTGAACAGTCATATCAGACTCCGTAATCGCCCGAAGTGTCCTTAAATCCCCTGTATAGCGCCCCACACTGAAAAGTGACCGATCGGAGACCTCATCCAGAGAAAAAGAAAGCCAAGCGTTGTATCCAACATCAGCGTCATATGCTCTGATTCTTGTTATCAAGTGTCCTGCTTTCACGTTTCTTGGGATTGTTTCTTCTCCAATTGCACTTTGATTTGCGGTGAGGGGAAACACCACAACTGGCGAATTATCATTTTGATCCAGTATAAAAACCTTCACAGTTACGTTGCTGCTAAGCGAAGGACCTCCCGAGTCTTTGGCTACAACGATGAAGGTGAAGCTTTTCACTTCTTCAAAGTCAAAGGTTACAAAACTAAAGACTTGACCATTAAGAGAATTGATACTGAGAAAAGGCAATAACGGCTTATCCACAGCTTCATTTTCCCGCAAGTAGTATGAGATAACCGCATTCTCATTCGCATCCTCATCAACTGCACTTATTGCACAGATGGAGGCTCCAGGAGTGTTATTTTCTTCGAGATAGAATACATAAGGATCTTGTAAAAATCGTGGATGGTTGTCGTTTACATCCAACACGTTAACAGTAACTGTTTCATAAGTCGTGAGAGAAGGCTGTCCGAAGTCTTTGGCAGTTATTGTAATGTTGTAGTATGATGTCGATTCACGATCCAGCAGTGAGGTTGTTAGTAAGGAATACAGATTTTTCTGCAAAGATTTCTTTAGTTCAAACGGCAGGTTTTCGGATGATGTACACCTCATTTTAGAATTAACACCAGAATCAAGGTCTGTAATACTGATTAGCCCGACTACTGTGCCGCGTTTTACATCCTCGGAAATCGAGCTCGTTAGGGATGTTATTTCTATCAGAGGTGCATTATCATTCATGTCTAAGATTTTAATTAATACAGTGCAGTGGCTACTTAGTGGTATCTGTCCTCTGTCTGTAGCCTTAACGTCAAAATCATAAAATTCCTTCTCCTCGAAATCGATCACCCCCTTAACTGTTATTTCTCCTGTATACATATCAAGCTGAAATAATTCGCCCACTTTATTCTGAACTGACTGCTGAAATGAATAAACGATTTCGCCATTAGTGCCTTCGTCTAAGTCTGAGGCGTTTACCTTTAGTACAAGGGTCCCCACGGAAGCATTTTCCTCTAATGTTACACTATACGTTTCTTCAAGAAAAACGGGGGCGTTGTCGTTACTGTCCCCAACTAATATACTAATATTCATATTCCCAGATCTCGGAGGATTCCCCCCATCGAATGCGGTCAGTAAAATGTCGTATTTTTCTTTCAGCTCCCTGTCTAAAGCTTTTTGGAGCACTAAAACTGGAACTTTGCTTTTCTTGCTGCCCTCTTTTATTTGAAGAATGAAACGGTCGTTTTGACTGAGCTCATACAATTTCAACGAATTCACACCACAATCGGGATCATAGGCCCCCTCTAAAGGGAAACGCGACCCCAATGGACTCGATTCTAAGATTTCTAAGCTGATGGCCTTTTCCGGAAAGGCCGGTGAATTGTCATTTATATCTACAATTTCGATTTCAGCTTCATGAATTTCTAATGGGTTTTCAATGACAATCTTAATGCTGATAAAACAGTCCTTGTCCTTCTCACATAGTACTTCTCTGTCAATGATTTCATTTATAAACAGGGCCCCTGTCTTGCGATTTACCTGAAGCAGCTGTTGTTTTGATCCAGAAATGACACGGAATCCTCGACCTTCAAGATTTTTAATATCAAGACCCAGATCTTTAATAATATTTCCAATAATTGTCCCAGATGTTGATTCCTCTTGTATAGAATAACGCAGGTGAGATAATGCATGTTTCCAACAGCACCAGAGAAAAACTGAAATGAGGAAAATCCGCTGGCAGTGTTGCATTCCTTTCATTATTTGCAAGTACGAAGAAAAATCCCGTTTTGAATATACAGATTTGTATCCCCAATATTTCAATAGAAATATCCCTGCAAATTAAACACTTTACTACAGCGTGCGATGATTTTCCTGTGAGCGACTAAATCAAAATGAATAGAAGGTCTTTACGTCGATTCTTTTTTTTTTTTTTTTGTTAGGAAGTATTGAAAACGTGGAAGGCAGTGACACCCTGTGATCGTTTTAGAAACTGCACAACCGTGTTTATTTCATTATTCATACTGATTGCATAAACATTTTCTGTAAATCTTTTTTATATTAACAGAACCATATTTTCATTCAATGTAATGAATCTCTAAATATTTATACTGAGGGCAACACTCAAAATCTGCATTGTCTTTTTCCAGAAAAAAATATCTATCTCGGATAAATTTACAACTTATATGCATGAGACAATGCACAAGCAAAATAAACTTTAAATTAAATTCAAACACCCGGGAACCAGCATTGAAGTGGCTGATTTCAAATCTTAGAAGCTATAGTGATGCCTAAAACTTGGTGAAACTGAAAAGATTAAGGTTTGTACATTATCCATTCATTTTCATTATTAAGAGAAAACAAATTATACCAAACATTCAGTGTGCTATGGCGTGACAGTATAATTAAGAATAATTGCATAACAACAACTTCAAACCAGTAAAAACCTCAGTCTAAATCTGTAAATTGGGATTAAAATGTTGCTCTGACGTCACATCTGATGAAGACCATGGAGCGGCTGCTGCTTCACCACCTGAGGCCACAGGTCCGTCACGCCCTCGACCCTCTGCAGTTCGCATACCAGGAGAAGGTGGGAGTGGAGGATGCCATCATCTATATGCTACACCGATCCCTCTCCCACCTGGACAGAGGCAGTGGTGCTGTAAGAATTATGTTTTTGGACTTCTCTAGCGCCTTCAACACCATCCAACCTCTGCTCCTTGGAGACAAGCTGACTGAGATGGGAGTAGATTCACACCTGGTGGCATGGATCGTGGACTATCTTACAGACAAACCTCAATATGTGCGTCTTGGGAACTGCAGGTCTGACATTGTGTTCAGCAATACAGGGGTGCCGCAGGGGAGTGTACTTTCTCCAGTCCTGTTCAATCTATATACATCAGACTTCCAATACGACTCGGAGTCATGCCACGTGCACAAATTCGCTGATGACACTGCTATTGTGGGCTGCATCAGGTTTGGGCAGGAGGAGGAGTACAGAAAGTTAATCAAAGACTTTGTTAAATGGTGCAACTCAAACCACTTACACCTTAACACCAACAAGACCAAGGAGCTGGTGACGGATTTTAGGAGGCCTAGGCCCCTCATGGACCCTGTGATCATCAGAGGTGACTGTGCAGAGGGTGCAGACCTTTAAATATCTGGGAGTGCAGCTGGATTACAAATTGGACTGGACTGCCAATACAAATGCTCTATGTAAGAAAGGTCAGAGCAGACTATACTTTGTGAGAAGGTTGGCATCCTTCAACATCTGCAGTAAGATGCTGCAGATGTTCTACCAGACGGTTGTGGCGAGTGCCCTCTTCTACGCGGTGGTGTGCTGGGGTGGCAGCATAAAGATGAAAGACGCCTAACGCCTGGACAAACTTGTTAAGAAGGCAGGCTCTATTGTAGGATTAAAGTTGGACAGTTTAACATCTGTGGCAGAGCGACGGGCACTAAGCAAACTCCTGTCAATCATGAATAATCCACTGCATACACTTAACTGTGTCATCTCCAGGCAGAGTAGCTTCAGTGGCAGACTGAGGAGATCGTTCCTCCCCCACACTATGCGACTCTTCAATTCCACCCGGGGGAGTAAATGCTAACATTAATTTTATTTTAATTTTTTTAAATTTTTTTCATTTTTATTACTATTTAATTTAATATTGTTTCTTTGAATCAGTATACTGCTGCTGGATTATGTGAATTTCCCCTTGGGATTAATAAAGTATCTATCTATCTATCTATCTATCTATCTATCTATCTATCTATCTATCTATCTATCTATCTATCTATCTATCTATCTATCTATCTATCTATCTATCTATCTATCTATCTAAATATAAAGCAGCAACGCTAGAGCTAAAACAAAAACACTGTAAATATCCCAGCACGAGTAATTACCAAATATTACATTTATACCATATCATATTTGAACTCCACTTAATCCTGAGAAGGGTTGCAGGAACCTGGAGCCAATCCCATCAGGCACAGGGCACAAGTCAGGAACAATTCCTGAAGAGGGCGCCAGTCCATCACAGAGTGAACACACTCACACACAACACACACCTACTAGGACACGGGTGTCGAACTCCGGTCCTGGAGGGCCGCAGTGGCTGCAGGTTTTCATTCTAACCATCTTCATTAGTGACCAGTTTTTGCTGCTAATTAACTTCTTTTTCCTTAGTTTTAATTAACTTGACTCAGCACCCTTAGTTGTTTCTTTTTTCTTAATTAACAGCCAAACAATAATGAAACACAAAACAAGCTGTCACACAACCTGCTCATCTGTGCCCATCCCCCATGTAGAAGGATTTTTTTTTATATTAACAGATAATAGCAAATTAACATATAGCTTCTAAAATATTAAGATTAAGCATAAATTAGAATGATTAAGCAAATAAGATAGGTCTAGCAAATAGTTAACTAAAAATCAGTTATATTGCATTATTTTTTAGGCTTACATTAAAATTTCCAAAGTAAGAAAAGAACAGCTAATTGATACACCGAGACTAGCTTTGGACAGGATAAGAGTTTGAGAACACCTGTGATTCAAGGATAGGAAGAGATAAAAAAGAGAAGATGCCTCTAAAAGGCTCCTATCAAGGGGCAGCTGGGCTGATGAATCAGCAGAAAGGCAACAAAAGGCTTTTGCTGTAAGCAGGGTCATGCTGACATAATGCATGAAGAGAAAATCTTAGTAAATTCAGGCATTAGCAAAAATATTAGAAGAATATATTAGCAATTAACTTTAGTGTAGAAATTAAGACAAATCAAGCATGCCAAGCAATGATCAAATGAAAGCACATACTATACTTCTTTTTAATCAAAGCTTAAGCTTCAGGTCATAAATTGTAAAAAGTTTGAAAGGCTTAAGAGAGAAAACAATGAGAGGAAACCCATATATGGAATTGAAGCCTTGGCCAGTTAGAGAAAATGGGAACAGCATAGAAAGATAACAAATTCCATAAGGGGGCCAGTGATAGTAAAAGTAAGGAGATAATAAGGGTTCCCATGGAAACTCAAAGTTCGGCCAGAAAGTACTAGAAAGGAGTCAGAAGTGGGATGGGCAAGACAGCTCATTATAGCAAGGTCAGAAAAGATAGGAAATTACATAAGTATAGCCCAAAGATGGTAAAAGGAAGCCATCCACCAAGTCTTAGACCAATCAGAATAAGCCGAACAGACACCAAGAGGAATAATGGACAGTAAAACCAGGTGCAGAATGAGCTAATTGAATGAGGTAAAAATGATAAGAAATTGTTATAAAAACTTCAATTGTTGTAATGATCAGGGCTCAATCTCATTCGGCCGAACTGGATTGAGTCCGTGTGGTTGATTTATTGCAATAAAGCCTTAAAACTCTGTCTGTCTATCTCGAGTCCTAATAGCCTTTATTTTTAGGTAAAAAGCCTTCTGACGATGAATTTTTCGCCACGACACCCAATATCTGAAAATAAAGAATGGTGAAGGTCTCAGTAAGGTTGACCACTCCAGTAACTAAAATGTTTTGATGGTGTTCTTAGAAAAAACAGAAAAATCAACAGTTTTAGAAATGTCTGCTGTGGCAGAATGAGAGCGGCAACAAGCCATGAAATTAATTAACAGCAAGAACTGGCTTCTCATTAAGAAACTAGTTGTAGTAAAATTGGCTTAAATCTGAAGCTCCAATTTAGCTGGTAATCTGTTGGCTCTTTTCACGTTTCATTTCTGTTTGTCTGTCATTTAATGAAGAAAAGAATACATTCAGAGGACAGAATCCTGAAAACAGGGTATTAAAATGAAGGGTAAAGAACTTAATTAGCACTGGAAACTGATTAGGAAAAACCTGCAGCCACTGCGGTCCACCAGGCCCAGAGTTCGACACCCCTGTCTAGAGTAATTTAGCATCACCAGTCCACCTAAGCTGCATGTCTCTGGACTGGGAGAGGAAACCCAGACGGACAGAGGAAGAGTGTGCAAACACCATGCACCCAAGATGCAAACCCTGGTCTTTTTTCTGCAATGCAAAAGCACTAACAGTGTGCCACCATGCCACCCATCACATTTATAATTTCATACAGTAAGTTTAGGCAATAATGTATTGTTTTTATTATTAACAAATGAAATGAGAAAACAAAGTCAATAGTTAAGAAGAAAAATAGTGCTTTCCTTTTATCCTTCTCCTAATTCCTCCTCCCATTTGATTTTTTTAGCTTAGATGGTCTACAAAAAATGTTAAAGAGAGAAAAAAATATGTATCCAAGCATTAAAAAGTGGAAAGCAGAGAATACTCCTAGATGGGAGGCATGTTAAATGAATGTTACAATTACACAAACATCCCCACTCATAGAAAACTTAATAGGAGTTATCATATTATTTAGAAACATCGCTTAAACTAATCTAAACAATGTTGAACACACAGAAGTTATAAAGCAGTATACATATCTTCTTCCATATTTAAAGTGTTCTGGCAGAGGGTGCAATATTAACCAGTTTTAAAGATACACTTTTGTGTATTGTTAGGTTAACATCAATGAAATTAGTTTTCAGGTTTTATTTTCATTCTTTTTTAATTTCACAAATGTTATATTTCCACTTCTGTTTAGATTTTCCATATTTGCATGATGCCATCTGGAAACATCTTGTGACATTAACATCTACTGTTATCATATAAGTGAGGCAGTATAGAGTGGTCATTGTAATATGCCTAATTCCTCAATGGATTCTCTCCACTAAAAAAATAAAAGATCTCTTACTGTAGTTTATTTTTCTTGTTGGTCCTAGCACTCTTGGATTGTGATTCTAGTTTGTGTAACGCCTTGCTCTTTTCTTCCCCTGGTTTTCTAGTTATTTCAGTCTCGTGGTTTTTACTCTTTACTTTCCCAGATTACATCTCTGCCTTTGCTAATCAGCTGTTTTTTATTTACTTACTCACAATAATAGTACCTGCCCCATAACAGAGGAGGGAAAAAGGTTTTTCTCCTATATGTTTCTGTAGTGTCCAGCATATATACTGCTCAAAAAATCAGATCTCAATGTGAAAAAAATCCTGCTGGATATCTATACTGCTACGGACTAGGTAATGTGTTAGGAATGAAAGGGTGCCACATCGCTTGGTGGAAATGAAAATTATCAACCTACAGAGGGCTGAAATCAAAGACACCATGAAAATCAAAGTGAAAAAATGATGTGGCAGGGTAGTCCATTTTGCCGAAATATCATTGCAGCAACTCAAAATTGTACTCAGTAGTTTGTATGGCCCCCATGTGCTTGTATGCATGCCTGACAAGGTCGGGGCGGTGGGGGGGCATGCTCCTAATGAGACGACAGATAGTGTCCTAGAGGATCTCCTCCCAGTTCTGGACCAGGATATCACTGAGCTAAGCATTGGATGGACTGAAACATAATGTCTCAGAGGTGTTCTGTTGGATTTAGGTCAGGCGAGCATGGGGGCCAGTTAATGGTATCAATTCCTTTATCCTCCAGGAACTGCCTGCCACATGAGGCCGGGCATTGTCGTACACCAGGAGTAACACAGGACCCACTGCACCTGCATAGGGTCTGACGATGGATCCAAGGATTTCATCCCGATACCTAATGGCATTCAAGGTGCCATTGTCTAGCCTGTAGAGGTCTGTGCATCCACCATGGATATATCTCCCCAGAACATCACTGACCCACTAAAAAACTGGTCACGCTGAACGATGTTACAGGCAGCATAACATTCTCCATGGCTTTTCCAGATCCTTTCATGTCTGTCACATGTGCTCAGGGTGAACCTACTCTCATCTTTGAAAAGCACAGGGTACCAGTGGTGGACCTGCCAATTCTAATATTCTATGGCAAATGCCAATTGAGCTCCATGGTTCTGGGCAGTGAGAATAGGGCCCACTAGAGGATGTCGGGCCCTCAGGCCACCCTCATGAAGTCTGTTTCTGATTGTTTGGTCAGAGACATTCACACCAGTGGCCTGCAGGAGGTAATTTTGTATGGCTATGGCAGTGCTCATCCTGCTTCTCCTTGCCCAAAGGAGTAGATAACGGTCCTCCTGATGGGTTAAGGAACTTCTATGGCCCTGTCCAGATCTCCTACAGTAACTGCCTGTCTCCTGGAATCTCGTCTATGCCCTTGAAACTGTGTTGGGAGACACAACAAACCTCCTGGCAATGATACGTATTGATGTGCCATCCTGGAGAAGTTGGACTACCTGTGGCAGCTCTGTAGGGTCCAGGTATCGTCTCATGCTACCAGTAGTGACACTGACCGTATCCAAATGCAAAACTAGTGAAATAACAGATGAGGAGGGAAAAATGTCAGTGGCCTCCACTTGTTAAACCATTCATTCCTGTTTTGAGGGGTCGTCTCATTGTTGCCCCTCTAGTGCATCTGTTGTTAATTTCATTAACACCAAATCAGCTGAAATTGATTAACAACCCCCTCTGCTACTTAACTGATCATATCAATAGTCCAGAAGTTTCATTGACTTGATGCCATACTCTGGTTAAAAAGTGGTCCATTAACTTTTTTGAGCAGTTTACTTTCCTTTGGACCCCGACCAGATCTTTACAGCAGAACGCTTCCTCGTGCATTACACGGCCACCACCACATTTTACAGTGGGGAAGGTGTTGCTTACAGATGTTCAGTGTTAAATTTGCAACATGCAAACCACTAAGGATTCAAGCTAAAAAGTTCCACTTTAATCTCATGCAGCCACAAAACGCTCTGGCACATCTTTGCATTATCTTTTAAGTAATGTTTTGCTAATTCCTTATGGACAAGAACGTGTACTTTTTTTCTTTTCCCTCCCTTGATACTCTTCCATTAAGGCCCACTTTGTGTAAAGCCTTAGAGATTGGGAAGCTGTGAACCTCCTCTTCAATTACAGCCACACATTCTGGAATGGCAGTCAGAGTGACAGTTGGTATCACTGTAGCCATTCTGACAAATGCCATTCTTGCTCAGCAACTATATTTAGAGCATCAGTCTGACCTTGGCAGTATGGCTGTACTTACATGCTTCTTCCTCATCCGTATGATGGACTACCCCAGCGTTTCTCAACCTTTAGGTATTTGCGACCCGAGTTTTCATACCAGTTTTAATCACACCCCCTTGACATTTTTTTGAAATGTAGATGCATATTTTATTATACCTACCTAACTTTTATCGACATTTATCAAACTCTATATTTATTGTTCTAGTATAAGAATGTAGTTTAAGTTAATTTGTTTTGGTTTCAACAGATGTTTTTTTCATATTTTTGATTCTTGTTTTCTTTTTTTCACATCTTTAGCGCCCCCCTTTTTGTTACTTCGTGCCCCCCTAGGGCGGTCCGCCCCACAGGTTGAGAACCACTGGACTACCCTGAGCTCTATATGTTAGTACTTCTGAGATGGTCTAATACCCCTCCCTAGACTTGAGCCCAATTATATTCCTAACTAGTTTCAATGTTTTAATGATCTTTTGTCATCAATTTGGTTTGCATTATAGAAAGGTTTTTTTAACATTAGCATGATGGGAGATTTGGGAGGGACGGTGATATTTATTTCCTTAAATCAACTGAGAACAGGCCATTTCCTACATATTAGACCACATCAACAAGTTGAACTGGCAGAGAAATGCACTGCACATGAGCAAAGTTTGCTTTAAATTTAGAGTTTGAATACTTCTTAAATCTTATCATTTAGATTTCTTTTTTATCATTTTCAGTAACTTTGAAGTGTTTCAGAATTTATTTCTTTTGCTTTGACAAAAACTTGTTTTATATATCAGATATAAAGATTCTTATTTTAATATTCTATAAGTTTTAAATCTTAGGAAATAAAATACATTTTCCATAGATACAAGTTGAAGTGTTAGCTATCAACATAGACCTCAGCATATTCAATGTTAAAGTTTATAGTGCACCATCTATTGGAATGTATTCTGTAATGCATGTATAATGAAAAGCATTGCATTTTTCATTCCAACAGATGCCGCATCATAAACATCAGTACCTCTTTTACAAATCCCATACTAAATGGCATATAACAAAGACACAGCAACAAATAGACACAGACACTGTTGATTTTATTTAAATATATATCATTGCGAGTAAGACCTATGAATGTAACAATTCGATCTTTACCCTGTCAAGTAAGCAAACCAGCCGTGACACACCGTCAGATGTTCAATCCCTGTAAAGGGGACAAAGGTGTGTACAGCTGAACCCAATTAGGGCAAAACACGTGTCGTGTACTCTTTGAACTATTTGGCAGGTACTTTATTACATATCTATAATCTGATTCTCGCAACTAAGAGGACATGGCAGATGTTTGCCAACTGGCCAACCAACCACGATACCTGGTAACCATCCAAAAAAATAATTGGATTGGGATTCATACCTTCAGAATGAACATATATATATGTGTGTGTGTGTGTATGTGTACATAAGATGGCACATATCTTCTGTAAATGTCCCATTACATTCATTTTAGGCATTATAGCATGCTGCACCTGCACTCAGAAGAGGGTATGAAACAAAAAACAAACGGTGAATTCCAAAATTGAAAGCTGAAAATCTACCTCTTAAAAGGAATTATTCAAACAAATATAGTTTAAACCATTGACAACTGAAACAAATAATAATAATAATAATAATAATAATAATAATAATAATAATAATAATAATAATAACAACAACAAAATGTACGAGATCTGCCAGTTACATATGGTTTTAAAATTCAGTCCTTTAAGTGTTCAGTTCTTTACAAGGACAAAACTTGTCATAAAAATGGCAACGAATCAGCCGTTTGAAATTCAGTAAACAGGAAATGAAATATATTTTTAAAATGTCACTCACCATTTGCGCAATTTTCATTCCATTATCAGGAATTAGTAGGGTGTTTCCATTACTCCCCACATCCATTACCGATTCTCTGTTAACTTCTGGTCCAACAAGTACGAGTCGATTTTCAGCTGTTTGGTAATGATGGCTGTGAAAAAGAGATCCACTCACTTCTGCATAGTTGGTGTCATCTAAATAGTACTTAGTTAATAAATGTTGATTTGCTTTCTGGCATTGGAAAGCGATTAAAACAATTATGGAGATAACAAACAATGATGAAACTGAACTCAATATGATGATCAAATAAAATGTCATGCTGTTCTCTTTACCTTCCCGTGTCCTGCTGCTTTTAATGTCAGAAAACGCATTGGCTTCCATGTTTTCAGCTGTTGTCACAATTACAGTTGCAGAAGCACTTAATGAAACACTCCCACTATCTTTCACTAGTACCACTATTTTTTGAACAGCGACATCAGACTCGGCAATTGCTCGAATAGTCCTAATTTCTCCTGTATAGCGCCCCACACGAAAAAGTGAAGGGTCGGTGGCATCGTCCAAAGAAAAAGTAAGCCACGCGTTGTATCCAACATCAGCATCATAAGCTCGGATTCTTGTAAACAAATGTCCAGCCTTTACGTTTCGAGGAATGGTCTCTTCTACAACTGAAGTTCCATTAGTAGTGAAAGGGAAAACAATTACTGGTGGATTATCATTTAGATCCAAGATAAAAACGTGCACAGTGACGCTACTACTAAGCGAAGGGACTCCGGAATCCTTAGCTATGACAGCGAAGGTAAAACTTTTCACTTTTTCAAAGTCAAATGTTGTAAAACTGGACACTTGTCCATTGTCAGAATTAATGCTGAGAAAAGGCACTACTGGCCTCTCCACGACTTCATTTTCCAGCAGATAATACGAGATAAGGGAATTCTCTTTGGCGTCATCGTCCACTGCACTGACTGCAAACATTGAAGCTCCAGGAGTGTTATTTTCCAAAATAAAGAATACATAAGGGTCTTCCAGAAATTTGGGATTGTTATCATTTACATCCAGTACATTAATAGAAACCGTTTCAAACGACGACAGAGAAGGATGACCGAAGTCTTTGGAAATTATTGTTATATTATATTGAGGTACAGATTCTCGATCCAGTCTCGAGTTTGTAATTAAGGAATACATATTTTCTTGCATTGTCGGTTTTAGTTCAAAAGGTAGTTTGTCAGATAAGGTACACGTTATTTTAGAATTTACACCTGAATCAAAATCTGTGATACTGATAAGCCCGACTGCTGTACCTGGCTTTACATTCTCGGAAATTGAACTCGTTAATGATGTCACTTCTATTTGGGGCGCATTGTCATTCACGTCTTTAATTTTAATTAAAATTGTGCACTGGCTACTCATGGGTACATGTCCAGTGTCTGTAGCTTTTACTTCAATTTCATAAAGTTTTGTCTCTTCGAAATCAATCATACCATTCACCGTTATTTCTCCTGTAACACTGTCCAGTACAAATAGTTCAGAGATTATGTTATTTACAGATTCCTCAAACGAGTACACAATCTCACTATTACTGCCCTCGTCTAAATCAGTAGCCTTGACTTTCAAAACAAGAGTGCCTAATGGAGCGTTTTCTTCCAATGTTACAGAATATACTTCTTCAACAAAAATCGGCGCATTGTCATTAACGTCACTAACTATTACAGTAATATTCATGTCACCAGATTTCGGCGGATTACCGCCATCAATCGCCTTTAACAAAAAATCAAATTCTCCACAAACTTCTCTGTCCAAGGCTTTTAGTAGCACTAACACTGGGATTTTATTTGTTTTGCTATCTTCCTTTACTTCCAAGCCAAAGTAGTCATTTTTGCTCAATTGATACAATTTTAATGAATTTACACCAGAATCTGGATCAAATGCCCCTTCTACTGAGAAACGAGACCCGATTTGTGTTAATTCTGAAATTTCCAGGACTTTTTTCTTGTTTTGGAAGGCTGGAGAATTGTCATTAATATCTAAAATTTCGATCTCTGCCTGATGTATTTCTAGAGGATTTTCCATTATAATTTTAACGGCAGTAAAGCATTTCTGATCTCTTCCGCATAACATTTCTCTATCAATTATCCCATTTACAAAAATATCTCCAGTTTTGAGATTTACCTGCAGCAGCTGTTGTTTTGATCCAGAAATCACACGAAAACCTCGCCCATTCAGTTGTTTAATGTCGAGCCCCAAATCCTTCACAATGTTTCCAATAATCGTTCCAGATTTTGACTCCTCTGGAAAGGAATAGCGTATATGTGCGAATGTATATTCCCAAAGGCACAAGAACAAAGCCGAAAGGAGGACACTCCTCTTGCGGCCATGAAATCTTCTGTTTTCTAAACTGTCCATAATTACTATTTTATACAGCAAAATGCCACAGAAGACTAACGATTCTTCAAAATCTTCAAATTGTGTTCCAGTGATTCTGAATAAAATGTATCTCCAATACGAGGTCAGGCCTCTTTTGAAACAGAAGCCAACAATGAAAAAAATCAGTTCACGCTGTCTGCTGAAAACAGGCAAATAAAAAGGCAGGGCATCTTTATTGATGTTTCTTCTGCTACAGTAGCGGCGGAAAACTGGGAGACAGTGACACCTCGTGTTTGTTTAAAAAAAATCAAAATTATTTTTTTTTTTGTCTTTGGAAGAGTTTATATGATGATTAAAGTCATGAATTTACATATTCAGTCCTTAAATGGAAATCATATATATCCACGCAAATAATTAATGACGTATGCCGTTAAAATAGATGTTAACTATTTTAATATGAAATGAAAAATGTGATACAGCGCTTATACCGCTGAGGTTGATAGGAGTTTTCATCTTCATTTACCTCCTCTTTTTTCTTTTCCAAAAGTAAAGTGAAACACAACTTCTGTGGTTTACAATGAATGCCTAAATTATTTTAAATCTCATTATAATTTGCTTGAGGTTTTGAAATTTACATATTTTCCCTAAATGTACATTTCCCCCACTTTCTTAATAATAATCAACCATATACTTTGGATGGATGGATATACTTTGGAATTAGAGAGTGCCAGTTGTAGTGGGAGCAGTTGAAGTACTGCAGAGTAATCCTATTTATTTAAATCAAAAATATTATTTATTGGGAATTTCTATGGAAATCGATTTAATTATAAATGTTTAATCCATTTGTGTTAAGAAATTTATTTTTTTTGCATGAGTGATATACCCCTGTATTACTTAAGATGTTCCAGAAAGGCAACGGAAGGCAATTTGTCTTTTTCTGCCTCAACTCTTTAAAAAAATCTGCCTATCTATTTATTATTTGGAATACGGTATTTGTTTATTTATTTATTTATTTATGTTTGTTTGTTTGTTTGTTTATTTATTTATTTTATGAGTATTATTGATGGTTGCAGTTAGGTTGGTCACGTAGCACACTGGCCTCAAAGGGTGGTAAAACATACAAACTTAGTATATTCTATGTTGTTATAAGTCTCCATAGTTCTGTATGGAAACTGTATTAATATGGTTGAAGTTTAATGCCTGTCACTCAGAATTGTATGTCACTCAGTTGTTTCTTTTTGTGCAGCAACTTTAAACTTCAACTTGAATCTTTTTATCAACTACGATAAACAGATGAATAGCACAATTGTTTAAACTTTGCACCATTTAAATAATTTTAGTTTTTATCTTTTTAGACTGACTTTGTAATATTATGAATGAAACTTTTCTAAGACTGATAATAAGCATCTTGTGAGTTGTTAAAATTACTTTGACATTCAGAACATGAATCAGATCATTCAAAATGAGTTGCTAGAAATATTCAGTGGCAGAGTAATACAAGTCGTTGCCTTACAGCTCTCGATTCTTCATTTTCATAATCATCCTGGGCACTGCCTGTGGGTGTTTGCTTGTTCTCCCTTTGCTATGCAAGGGATAAATCTATGAACTTCAGTTTTTTGTTTTTTGTTTGTTTGTTTTTTTTTTCTCACATAAAGATGTGTATATTTATTTAATTAGTCAATAAGAATTAATGATTGGATGGGGCTTTTGTTAAACTAAATAAAAAAAATAAATTATTCTCATTGTTTTGTAAAATTAGTGTCATTTTTAGAGTCAGAGCAGTGCATAATGCTTTCTATTATCAAGGAGGCAGTAACTGCTTTCAGTAATACAGCTGTACATCTGTGTTAAAGAAAGAAAGAAAGAAAGAAAGAAAGAACTGGCAACTCAGTGCTAATTTGTGTTTAAAGTTAGCAAGGGACACTCAGTATTGCTTGTTTGCATGAATTGATGAAACAGGCTAATATAATAGTGTACTAAGTAAAGTCAGCTTTCAAAGAATTTGACTGTGACCATTGCTTTTTACAGCAGTGTTGCATGTGTTGAAGTCAAATAACACAGAGTTTGTAGCTTAGTCTTTAAAGTTGCAAGAAAGATTATTGCTTAGTATCATTTGTATTTCAGTTTTTATGGTATGTTAATAGTTTTTCCCTAATTACGTAATTTGGTTAGAACTAATGGATACATCACTAGCCACAAGGCCGGTTATTATGATTAGGAGGCTATTCAACTAGAGGTCACACTCACACACTTATATTCCTACTGTGTTAATTTATATAGTCATCAGTTTACCAAGAATATCATGAACCTCTAAATTGTGAAAGAAAACCAATTTACCAACATAAACATGGGGAGAATGTGTAAACTTCATAGACACATTGGAAACTAGGTCACCACAGCTATGAGGGAACACAACTAAGGCAGCGTTTCTCAACCTTTAAGTATTTGTGACCCGAGTTTTCATAACAGTTTTGATCGTGCCCCCTAACGTTTTTGTGAAACCCTAACAAAATGTATTCCTATATTTTTTGCTGCTGATACACCGCTAAAAGATTAAAATTTCCCTACGAATAGAGAAATTATGCCACATATGGCAACACTGCCCATCTCTTCTTATTTCTCGTGCTTTCACAGAAAGTTTCAATCTTTGCAGAATTTACTAGAGATGCACCTGCTGTCTGTGGCTTTGCTAGTATGAGCTTCAAAAGGGTCATCCATCAACCTTTTGTGTTCTTCTGCCTGTCTACCACATGTACAACTCTTTATTGTGAGGTAATCCAAACAATTTTGCAGGTAGCGTTTAAGAAATCTGTATTCTGTAGTTACAAAGTAAAATACAATGTTAAGGAGAAGATGGCAGTGCTGCTGTAGGTTTGTAATATTTTATCAAGGAGTTCAAGTTTAACGTGTCTATTACTTTATAGTCTCATGCTAATCTATACTCACATATTGAACAGACTACCTTCAGAACATGTGGCTCACCTTCTTTTATATTATGAACAGACTGATATTTCTTCTTAAACACACATTTCGATAGACCATTAACCATGATTTCAAAGTGTGGCCCATTTCCAAATACTGCTTTACATTTTGAAATTACTAAAATTATTTTTTTCCTTGTACAGTGTGCTGAGAAGTACATTTTTCTATAAAGTAATGTGTTCACTCTTCCTGTGTTTGTGTGGTCCTTTCCCTGAATAATTGATTTTTAATCAACATAACAAGGATACATGTTACAGGTTAATAACTAAATCTAAGGTTTGACCAAGGTAAGTTGTGGGTATGTGCATAAGTGCCCTACCCAGAGTTAGCTTCTCCAGTTGTACAGTGCTGCAAGAATAGACCTTCATCATTCTCTAATCTGATTAAACTGATTCAGACAATGAACGGATAGAAGAATGTTTAACGTGTACCTAACAGAAACATTCAACTTAGATAGATAGATAGATAGATAGATAGATAGATAGATAGATAGATAGATAGATAGATAGATAGATAGATAGATACTTTATTAATCCCAAAGGGAAATTTCAATGGTTAATGTAAAATTTTACTAAAAATAAATTCATTTGTACTGAAAGGACATGATAGGGCAGTTCCACATGCATTTCAGTGATTTTTAAAAAATTTAAAATCAAAGCAGAAAAGATGTATTTTTGAAGAGAAAAGAAGATATAACAAGTCCTTCAACCACACAATTAAGTAATAGATTAGTTAATCTATAAGGAAGAAAGTGTACATCAAGTTTAATAGTAGTAAGATAAAGCTGACAAATAATATTGGCAGCAGAAAAAAATTACTGAAGGCTGATGTGAAATATACAATAGAAAGCAATAATGACCTTTCACATTTACAGTTAAGGCTGCGAGGGTATTTATGTTTAAAAAAAATAAGCTTTCCAATGCTAGTATTAAATCTAAAGAACTCATTCACCCCTCACCCTTCCTCATACTGGAAAATCTAGATTGAAATAAAATGTGGAGTGTATCTTTCCAGTGATTTTCTTATATTGGACATTTCATAAAATAAATATTAAATAGATAATAAATCAAATAAATCACTCTATATTATTAAGAGGTTGTATGATCCATATGGCACATGCATCACCTTTTAGCCTCTTTAAAAATATTATTGAATTTGTGCCACTTCATTGATGTATCTTAAGTATTTAAATACTACAATGGCATACCAGGTTCATCAGAATGAACTCAAGATCCACTCATATGCTTAGTACATCCTACTGACAATGATGATCACTCCCTGATGAGCAATGAGCATGGAAATGTCTATTGTCTCAAGGCCAAACTTTCACCAATTTTTTAAAAAGCAACTTATCTGTAGAAAGATTCTGAAGAAAATACTAGACTATTTCTTATTTTATTTGCCTACTATTTGGAAAACATTTCATTCTCATCTGTGCATTCAGTGAATAACAATTCAGTTGTGTGCGTCGTCAGACAATAGAATGTGTTGATGTCAACTTACAAGACCGTTGTGGTGATTACTCATTGAATCACAGAAAATAAATCTTCATAAGCACACAGTAACCATTAACAGGTTATCTCTGATTTTTCTGAGTACAAATGATGACAGATGATAATGTCTACCCAAATGAGTGAGGGCAAAATCATAAGGTGTGTTCAGATCCTTTAGTAAAAGGATGTCCAGCTAACTTCCTATACAGATCACCTTTAACAAAGCTGAGCTGCTTCTAGTGGGGTCCCTGTTTAATTAAAGAATAATAAATTTAGTTTAGAATGAATTAGTGGGGTTTCAAATGTATCATATTGCCCACTGTTTCTGGTATTATGAGTTACATTCTAAGTTTTGAGTATCACAAATTGCCTAAATAAGTGATTCCAGCAATATTGAGAGACTTTTTTTTTTTCTTTTCTACTATGCAATCCTTTAAAATATTTTACTATTGATCTATCCATCCATCCATTATCCAACCCTCTATATCCTTACTACAGGGTCACAGGGGTCTGCTGGAGCCAATCCCAGACAACATAGGGCGCACTATTGATCTACAAAGATGAAAATTCTAGCCCCTCCACTGGATATGTTCTTATTTCACCTTTTATACTAAAGTGCTTAGGATTGATTGTGTTGCTTGACCTTCTAGCCTACATCCTTTCAGTAAATTATCTGTAAACACTTCTTCACCCATGTTGTTATCCTCTTTTTTCAATTCCCGTCTGCCTTTTGGGCAGTGGAAGCTCAAGGTAAAACATACAGTGGAGAGACTAAGTGGTGCAATGGTAGCATTGCTGCCTTACAGTAAGGTGATCTTAGGCTCACGTCACAAGTCATCCCTGTGTGGGGAGTGCTTTGAGTAGTGAGAAAAGTGCTATATAAATATAACAAATTATTATAATTAAAGATGACCAGTCATTGTATGAAGGTGTCACTCATGCAGATGGATGCTTCATTCAACCATTAACTAAAAGGATATTTATATCATATTTAACATTTAATGCCAATTGTACTATAAGGATCGAGTCCCTAGTCTTCACTTGTAAAATAAATGTGATAAAGTATTATTCAAAAAAGTGTACCTATATTCAGATAGGTTTATTACAGTAGTCTTTACCACATTTACCTGCAAAGAGTAATATTTCAGAGATGGATATGGATTCATTAAAACCTTCATCTATATTATAGACATCTAAGTAACAAATGTCTTTAGCAACAGAGGTAAAATTGAAAAAAAAGCGAGTAAGTAAGCAAATAGAATATACATCTTCCAGAACAATCAATGCAGCCTGATCATTTGTCCACTTAACATTCAAGAAGGGATAATTAAAATCAATTTCTGCCTATGATATAAGCTAATTATGGAAGACACTGAAAGAGAGGCTTAAAAACATTAAAAGAAAGAGAAAGTGGGCTAGAGCATGGAGGGATGGGGAGTGTTAGAGAGAGAAAGAGTAATAATAAGTAGTAAAGCTTTAGGAGTTTGTCATAGGTTCCAAAAAAGAAGAATGTCAGGATTTCAAACATTCTCCAAAAAGGAAGTATAAAAACACTAAAAAGAATGAAATATTGTCTTCCTTAAATATTACCTCAAGTATAACCACTTTCTCTCACTACGTGTGCCATGTCTATGGCAATTATAATCTTCCACCTGTCTCTTTTCCATGCCACACTGAAATCTCATTGGTACTCATTATATTCCCAAAACATGTCACAGCATTTTCATTGATGGTCTTTCTTTCTCTGCCTTCCTCTTGCTCTATTCCCATTGACTTTACCCAGTAATGCAGCACTTTCAATTCCTTCAGCTCTGCTGATGTGTCCCAAACATTTTAAATTGATTATTCTTTATCTGACTTAGTAATCTTTTCCTCTGTTCTTTCTTTAATACTCCTTCATTTGTTACTTTACTTGTCCATGAAACTGTTATTCTACTAAAAAAAACATGTTTCACAGCTCTCTAGTCTACCTTCATTGTTCTGTTCAGTCTTTTTCACAACTGTACTTTAAGAGAGACCATACATAACACCTTAGAAAGTTTGCTTTTCTTTTAATGGTTATGTGTTGATTTGAAATATAGTTTTAAACTACAAAAATAGGATTTTTCACTATAGCAATCCATCTCTTGATTTTCTAATCCATTCCTTCATCTTGTGTTAACATGCCACCTATAGGTAACAAAACTGATTCCCTTCCTTGACATTTTCAGATTTTACTTTATATTCTTTACTTACATTTATATACTGCTTTTCTCACTACTCAAAGCACTCAGCAACCACAGGTTAAGGGCCTTGCTCAAGTGCCCAACAGAGCATAGACCCTTCTGGCATTTACGGGATTTAAACCAGCAACCATTTGATTGCCAGTGCAGAGCCACCACTCCGCCCTTCCTAGTATTCTGGAACTATCTTGTCTTTGGTAAAGACCACAGCAATTCAGGGTTAGTCCCTTCGCTTCACTATCTTTTATTACAACATTTAACATTTCTTGTAATTTCTCATAACTTTCAGCAATATATACATCTGCAAATTGCACATTGGTATCATTCACACCTCCCACCCTTATTCTTTTAATCTCTTTAATGTCTCTTAAAATCATTTTGCTGTCCAACAATAAAATATCTGGTGAAAGAACACAGTCTTATCATAAATCTCTTCTTATAAACTTCCATCCTCTAAGTTCACTAGCGATTCTTATAATAATAATCATAATACGAAAAATAATAATAACAATAATGTACACATAAAAAGAACAGTTACAAAGCAAAGTAAAGCAATTCCACAATGAAAACGGAAAGTTTTAAATAACAATAACTCACCACTTGCTGGATTTTAATTCCACTGTCAGAAATGACAAGAGTATTTGCATCCACAACTGAATCTCTGTTTACCTCTGGTCCAACAAAAATTAATCTCTTCTCAGCTGTCTGGTACTGTTGGTTATGAAAAAGTGATCCACTCACTTCTACATAGTTTGTGTCACTTAAGTACTTCCTAATTTTAAAATTCTCATATATTCTATGGCATTGGATGGCAATGACAGTAATTATACTGATTAAAAATAAGGATGAGACTGAACCTAAAACAATAATCAGGTAATATGTTATATTATTTTCTGGCTCATCTTGGGCGGTATTGCTTTTAACTTCAGAAAAGGCGTGCGCTTCTGTGTGTTCAGCTACAGTAATGATTACTTTTGCAGATGCAGAAAATGAAACGCTCCCGTTGTCCTTCACTACTATAAGCAACTTATGAGCAGTGACATCAGACTCAGTCATCGTCCGAATCGTCCTGATTTCTCCTGTATAGCGTCCCACTCTGAAAAGTGACAAGTCAGTGGCATCTTCAAAAGAAAAAGAAAGCCACGCGTTATATCCTACATCAGCATCATAAGCTCTGATTTTTGTAACTAAATAACCAGCTTTCACGTTTCTTGCGATGGTCTCTTCCACTACTGCAGTTCCATTTGTGACGGAAGGAAACACGACAACTGGTGGATTGTCATTTGTATCCAAAATGAGAACGGTCACGGTAACGCTGCTGCTTAATGAAGGCATTCCGGAGTCTTTGGCTACAACAATGAATTTAAAGCTTTTCAGTTCTTCAAAGTCAAAGGTTATGAAGCTAAATACTTGTCCATTGTCAGAACTGATGGTGAGAAAAGGCACCACTGGATTTTCCGTGGCTTCGTTTTCCCGCAGATAATAAGTGATAACAGCGTTCTCGTTCGTATCCTCATCCACGGCACTAATTTCAAGCACTGGGGTTCCAGGAGTGTTATTTTCCTCTACGTAGAATACATAAAGATCTTTTGAAAATCTTGGAGGATTGTCATTTACATCCAGCACGTTCACTAGAACAGTTTCAAAAGATGATAGAGAAGGATGACCAAAGTCTTTTGCAGTGATTGTTATGTTATACTGGGATGCCAATTCTCTATCAAGTCTTGCTTTTGTTGTTAAAGAGTACAGATTTTCCTGAAGCGAGGGTTTTAATTCAAATGGTAGGGAAACAGATGTGGTACATGCTATTTTTGAATTAACTCCAGAATCTACGTCCGTGATACTAATTAGCCCAACTACTGTACCTGGCTTTACATCCTCGAAAACTGAACTTTTTAAAGATGGTACTTCTATAACGGGTGCGTTGTCATTAACATCTTTTATTTTAATTACAACTGTGCAGTGGCTACTCATGGGTACATGTCCTTTATCTGTAGCCTTCACTTCAACCTCATACACTTTCTTTTGTTCGAAATCTATTAACCCCTTTACTTTTATTTCCCCTGTATAACTATCCAACTCAAATAATTCTTTAATTTTATTTCCTGCAGATTCCTCGAATGAATACACAACGTCGCCATTACTACCCTTGTCTAAATCAGTAGCATTTACTTTTAAAACAAGCGTACCTAACGGAACATTTTCCTCTAATGTAACAACGTATATTTCTTCAACAAAAACCGGGGCATTATCATTCACGTCACTGACTATTACTGTAATATTCATGTCGCCAGATCTCGGAGGATTACCGCCATCGACTGCTGTTAACAAAAATTCAAATTCGGGTTTTAATTCTCTGTCCAAGGCTTTTTGTAACACCAACACAGGAATTTTATTTTTCTGGCTACCTTCCTTTACTTCTAAAATAAAATAATCATTTTTACTTAATTGATAGAATTTTAACGAATTAACTCCAGAATCTGGATCGAAAGCCCCCTCCAGAGGAAAACGAGACCCGATCTGAGTTAATTCTAAAATTTCTAGTGTTTTCTGTTTGCTTTGGAAGGCCGGAGAATTATCGTTTATGTCTATAATTTCAATCTCTGCTTGGTGTATTTCTAAGGGATTTTCCATTGCAATTTTAATGCTAGTAAAGCATGCCTGATCTCTATCGCAAAGCATTTCTCTGTCAATTCTTTCTTTCACTAAAAGGTCTCCAGTTTTGAGATTTACCTGCAGCAGCTGCTGTTTTGATCCAGATATCACACGAAACCCTCGGGCCTCGACATTTCTGACGTCGAGACCCAAATCCTTCATAACGTTGCCGATAATCGTCCCTGGTACTGACTCTTCTGAAACAGAATACCGTAGATGTGCAAATGCGTTCGTCCAAAAGCTCAGAAGAACAGCAGAATACAGAGAAATCTGTTTATAGCCAGGCAGTCTTCGATTTTCCCGAATGTCCATTTTCGAATATTACATGAAGATTACGCACTGTGGTTTTCAATATATTTTTCTTTGTTCTAATAATGAAACTGTAATAAATTTTCAATAAATATAAATACACGTAGAAAGCTGAATCCACGCAGTCGATTTTGTGGAAAACAAGCAAATAATGAGGCGGACATTCATAAGAAAACTGTATTCCTTTTGAAACGACAACGATGGAAACATGGAAGGCAGCGACACCCTGTGTTTGTTTTATAAATTGCCAAGAATCATCGGCATTAAGCATGTTACATTGTTAAGTTATACTTCAAAAACAACATTTACCTTAACACTGCGTTGCATATTTAAGAACTTACATTTGTATTTTATTCTCAATTAAGATCTGAACAAGCAAATAATGAACAATTCAGAAGGTAAAAATTACTGAAAGTTAATATCTTGCTTAGAATTAGATAAGTTAGATAGACACTGAGTGGTCGACTCTTAAGATTAACGCACATCCCAGTAGAGAAAACATACATCTTCAGAATTAATTATCTCAAATTAGCATGTAATCTGTTAGTCATGAAAGTATTTAATTACTTATTTTTTGTCGATAACTTTCTGATTTTTTTTTTTTTTTTTGGTACATGGTGATTTTTTCTAAGTGAAGAAATCATTATTCCTAATACCAAATGACTGGAGATTTTTATTTTCATTAAACAAAAATGAAGTTTCATTTGATTTGAATACAGAGAGTATTTCTATCTATGAAACTGAAATGGGTTTTTATCCGTCACAGAGTTGTGAGAAGCTGAGGCCTATCCGAATATCACAGATAGGACATCAAGAACAAAGTGGAACACGTACACAACCACTTTTTGCCAATTTAAATAATAATAATAATAATAATAAATAATAATAATAATAATAATAATAATAATAAACAAATTTGAAAATGTATGCGATGACAGAGAAAATAAAAGTAACTGTTGAAAACTGGTGGTAGAAGCAAAGTGGTTTACAATGAGACATTTTATTACTATAGGTTGAAAAAAAATAGCAATAATAAATATATACTGCTTACGCAATACTCGACTTGCAATTATACCATTTTTCCACAATTATGGTACATCTGTATTTGTTTCTAAAGAAACTCAAAGTCTTACATGTACAATATTGTTGGGAGAATAACAGATTTTAAGTGTATTATTACTATTATTATTATTATGAAAACAGTTCCTTTAACTATAGGCTGTTGTTTCACATAGACCTACATACACTCATTGAGCAAATTATTTGGAATATTGTAGACCTGCTTATCCATGCAATTATCTAATCAACAAATAATGAGACAGCAGTACAGTGCATAAAATCAAAGATTTTAGATAGATATGGTTCAGGAGCTTTAGTTAATGTTCATATCAAACATCAGAACTGGAGAAAAAAGTTATCTCAGTGATTTTGATGATGGCATGATTGCTGGTGACATACAAGCTGGTTTAAACATTTTTGTAACTTTTGATCTCCTGGGATTTTCACACATAACCATCTGAGTTAAAAAAAAAAAAAAAACAAAAACCAAAAACAAAACATCCATGAACAATAGTTCTCTGACTCAAAATACCTTGTTGATGAGAGAGGTCAGAGGAGAATGACCAGACTGGTTTGAGCTGACAGAAGGGCTACAGTAACTCAAATAACCACTCTGTACAATTGTGATAAGAAGATAAACATCTCAAAATGCAAAATACATTTCATCTTGAAGAGGACAGGATATAGCAGCAGCAGATAATGTCAAGTCAAACTCCTGTCAGTCAAAAACAGAAAGCTGAGGCTACAATGAGAACAGGCTCATCAATACTGGATAGATGAAGACTGGAAAAGTGAAGTCTGCTCTAAAGAATCTCAATTTCTGATGAGACACACAGATGGTAGGGTCAGAATTTGATAAAACAGCATCAATTCACCCTCCTTGTGTCAACTGTCCAGGCTGATGGTGGTTGTGTAATGGTGTGGCACACATTTAACTTGTTAATACCAATCAATCATCTCTTGAATGGAATGTACTATTTGAGTATTGTTACTGACCATGTGCATCCCGTCATGGCCACAATTTACCTATTTTCTAATGACGACTTCCAGCATGGTAATGCACCATGCATGTCACGAATTAAAAATGGTCTCAAACTGGTTTCATGAACATGACAATGGGTTTAGTGTTCGTCAGTGGCCTTCACAGTCACAGGATCTGAATCCAGTAGAATGGGATGTGGAGATTTGTAGCATGAATGTGCAGCTGACAAATCTGCAGAAACTCTGTGATGCAATCATGTCAACATGCACCACCATCTTAAGGAAATGCTTCCAACATCTTGTGGGATCTATGCTATGAAGAATTGTGGCTGTTTTGAGAGGAAAAGGAGGCTCTACCTGGTATTAGTATAGTGTTGCCAATAAAAGTGCTCAGTGAGTACATGTGTCATATGAAAAATTACAAAACATTTTATTTTTTCTTCAAATGCATAAAAAGTTCCTCATCATGTGTTTTCAGGATGGATTACACCTTTAATAATAACTTTGAGCCCATATCACATTCCACCTCTTGTACCAGATCTGATATTTCAGTATTTCTGGCATTCTTAGTCAGAGTTCAAAGGTTTACACAAAAATGAATTAATACCTATTGAAAAGTAGAAACATATGAACGTGAAGTATGATTTTACTTGTCATTCATTTTATTTCAGCTCCACACACATAGAGTACTATTCAAATATAGTATCTTTGCTATTATCTCAACCTTTCTATAACAGTTACTCTACTTGACTAATTACATTTTACCACCTTCAAAACTCTGTGTTCTCTTTTTAGCAAAAGATACTCATCCAAAAAAAAAAAATGTCAGGTACACAGTACTTGTGTTTAGATCACCCAATCCAAATTTACAAACCATCACAAAATAGTTTTAGGTTAAAAAAGTGCACCCATTGACCTGGCCTAATATTGAAAGCTTAGGCTAAGAACTGAATCAGGCCAGAAATGGACGGGAGACACTCAAGATAATAAATTACTAAAACTGGCTTGTGAAATTTGTGGCTGTCATTTTAAAAATGTTTAAATTTGAGAATTGAATTGAGCATGAAGGTTATAATGTCTGTGCTTGTCAACTGTGAAAGAAAAGACTGACCTTTTGAACTTTTTATTATTATTTTCTAAATCTTAATTCTCTGTCAATTACAGCACATGAAGGTGATATTTGGGGCTATTACATTTTTAATTAATCCTCTTTAATAAAACCCCTGTGTGCGTCCAGGTGTCCGTGTGTGTGTGTCTTCTGGTGAAGTGCGCATGTGAGGGGCCGCTCGCGTTCAGTCTCTCCCTGTGCATTCCCTGTGCAGAGAGAGATACACACACACACACACGAGACACACACAGACGCCGCGTGAGAGAGACACACACATAAACAGAAACAAATTAATTGTATTTACATACAATCCTATGGGGGAAATTACTTCGGTTCACAACCAAATCGGGTTACAACCAGAGTTTTGGAACGAATTATGGTCATGAACCGAAGTTGCACTGTATTACTGTCAGAGAAAATTACAGGCATTTTACGGAAATACAAACCAGTATTAATGCAAGAGAAAATTAAAGGCACATAATACAGTGACGCATATTACAGCCACATACAAGGTCCCTTGCCATTTAATATAGACTGTTCCTACTAATGTTTATGTTGTACTGTTCTAGCGCCCGTTATTGTAACGGGCTTAATGTCTAGTTAAGTGAATAATTACTCATAGTAATTGTTTAAATAATTCTATATTTCAAGTACAGTCATCGTCTGGATGACTTTGATTTATGCGGGGACGATTCCAGTTCGGTGCAAAGGTGATTTTTCATGTCGTCAGATCGCACTCTTCTCGATGGTCCGGGATTTTTCGGGTGATTTTCTATGTAATAACTTAATAAGTTATAGCATAATGAAAATTGCATAATTAGATCCTGACCACCCTATATAGGACAAATGGATGTGAAAGTAGAAATAAGTAAATATTACTTATGCAAATAAAAATATATTTTTGTTATGTGCTGAAGGTTGACAGATAAAAAAGGAAACTGCTCATTTGAAAACTAAAACAAAAGTATTGCACAATCTCAGAAGGGGGAGTCCAGGGTGGGACTCTTAAGGTAATTAAGAAGTAGAATTGTGTGCAGAGATTTACTAAAGAGGATTGGCTATCTTGAAGATAGTTAAGGGAAGGTTTTAAATGTGTTGAAATAACATATTTTTTTAACAGTATCATTACTTTTATTTTATGTGTAATATTTTCCTTTGTATTTAATGTTTGTGCTTTCAAAAATAAGCTAGACTCTCTAAAAATGAATTTGGTCTAGATTCATACACTTTTTTGGTCTCAGAAGCTCAGGTAGGAGTGTATCAACTTAATGGTTTCATTGAAGGGCTAAGCGGAGCTAAGGGTGTTAAATACAGGTTTGTGAGACATGGCCAGCGACAGTTAACCAAACCTGTTAAAGGCTCAACACCAGGTGTTAGGAGCAGGGATTTGGAACTGCAGAGTGAACCTTAAGACCTCTAAGGTCACCATTGGCTACAACCTCTGTAGTAATGAAGACCTTTGAGCTCCTTATTTTGAATTACTTCAAGAACGTTACTAAGGACTTCCTGGACTCATTTCAGATTTCATACAGAGCCAACCAGCCTGTGGGTGTGTTTCCTTTTAGGGTGCAATTATAGCTTCCTAATTGGAATAAGTTATTTTATAATTGAGGCATTTTAAGTAACAGAAAAATATAGAGATATGATATTAAAAGGCAATATCCCTCCCATAGTGATACGGCAGTAAAAATTACATAAGAGAAAATAACTTAGCTTTCTTTACTGACGATTTATACGGCATTACAAATGGAGGAAGCCATAGCATGACAATACCAAGGTGGGAACTTGATGTATACAGTCTGCCATCTTCCGTCGCTGCACTGGAAGGGTTTTCGGGACGAATGACGATATCACCCATTCGTCTGTTGGCTTCAAAGTATTTGGCTGCTATCCAAGTCTTTTATACTGTCTTCTTCACGTGCAGGCCCTTACGTCAGCAAATAGTCCATTTCCAAACAAGGAAAGAAGATCCCGTGCTGACTTCCAACATAGGACAAAATAGCATACACCTGTCTCTAGGCTGACTACACATTCCTCAAGCTGTCTCCTTCCATTTTGTCCTATGTTTGGCTAAGAACTTCTAAATGCTGAGAGCCCTTTTGGCCTGGCCTGTACATGTGAACGGATTTATAAAATAATTTCTTGTACAGAGCACAGTGACATTAAACTTACATTCTTGTTACAGGGTGATACAATAAATTTGGACCTAAGCTTTATTTACCAACTCCTAGGTAAGTCAGGCACATATGTGAGGATGTTGTTTGTGGATTTTAACTCTGCTTTCAATACAAATCATCCTAGTGCTCCTAGGTACGATCTCACCCAGTTCAACCTGCCATTGGATTGCAGACTTTCTTACAGATGCAGTATATAATAGTACTTGTGGTCGGGCACACATACTATATATCTGACCCATTAAACCTTACTAATGGTACTTTACAGAGCTTTGTTATGTCCTTACTACTCTTCTCAATTTACACAAATGATTAATCAGTCAAACTTCTTAATTTTGTGGATGGTATAACACTAGTAGGCCTCATTTCAAAGAAAGATAAGTCCATTTACAGACTAGATGACATTTGAGAGTGTGGTGCAGCCATAATAATTTTGACCAAAAATGTAGGAGTTGATCACAGATTTCAGGAAACAGCCATATGCTCACCTTTCACTTATTTTAAATGGCTCTGTCATTGGGACAACAGGCTCATTTAACTTTCTGGGGACTGGGCTGTCAAAAAACATTAACTGGAACAATGACATTGCATGTATTATCATAAAAGCCCATCAGGGAATGTTTTTTTGTTTGTTTGTGTCAGCTGTGGAAATTCAAACTCTCCCAAGCAATACTGGTCCAGTTTTACTAAACAATTATCAGGTCTTTAACGGTCTGGTTTTGTGCTGCCTCTGTTCAGGCTAAGGTTAATCGGCAGCATATCATTAGAACCTATGAAAGGATCATACGCTGCAGTTTACCACCCACTCAAATCTTATATGAGTCCAAAGTAAGAAAGTTTGCAGCAAAAGTCATTGCCTATCAGACTTGCAGGCCATCACAGATTTTAAACATTCCCTCCTGGCAAACACCTTCTTGTAGTGAAATCTTAAACAACATGTCACTAAAACTTCTTTTTAGTTATTTTGACTAATCAAGTCTGAGCTTCTGCTCAGTATTTGTACCTGTGCACTAAACTAGCTAGACTTTTTTAACCCTATTTTATCTCTTTAAATTTTGTGAGTCCCTTGTATGCTGCATCGTATTTTATCACATTTTACATGTATATTTCTTCATAGTTATCTTTTTATATTCTGTGTTGCCCTTTTATGTTTAATCAGTACTAATTCCTTGTATTAATTATTAATTAATTATTATCAGTGTTAATTCCTAGTACATTTATTTTACTGTACCTTGCCAATGAATTGAATTCTGATTCTGAAATCTCTCATCCCTCCTGGTTATCCATTTTGGCCCAGATCTAAATAGTAGTGTGCTACTGGTTGATGTTAAAGGTTGATGCTGCTTACTGCGGTGGGCTGGCGCCCTGCCCGGGGTTTGTTTCCTGCCTTGTGCCCTGTGTTGGCTGGGATTGGCTCCAGCAGACCCCTGTGACCCTGTAGTTAGGACATAACGGGTTGGATAATGGATGGATGGATGATTGATATTGCTTATTTTCAGGTAACCACCATTTTTTTGTAGTCAAAATGACTAGGAAATGAAGTCTAGGGAATCACAGGACAGCAGGCTGTTAACAGGCCTGGCAACAAAGCAAGAAGTTCTAAACTGGTCTATATTCTTATGCCTAAATAAATACTATAAAGTCATTCTTTCGTTGTGGGAAAACAAGGTTTTGATACTGTTTAAACTTTGCCATTAACTTTTATATTTGCAAAGAGATAACATTACATGTTTCATTGTCAGTAAATGAAATGACTAGAAATAACTTGATAGCACCACTAACAACAATATGGCTGCAACAATGAAGATGATGTACAACATGATGGTGCTCTTAAGACAAACTGATTAAAAATGGTAACATATTAACTTCTTGAACTAATAATGAAAACAGAATCTAAAAGGAATACAGTATAGCAGCACCAATATTCTTAAAAAAATACAATCTTAAATGTGATAATGACCATTTTTATTGCATTGTAAACATGACTAACTAGAAAAAAAATATCAGTGATGTCACTGTAATAGGCTAATGGTAGCAGACACCAATAACCTACAAACAGGTTTCATGAAGTTTTGAGAATTTTTAAGAGCCTTCTAGGACATTACATGAAAATAAAGAGAGAATAAAAGAAGTCTGCTCATTTCATTTAATGACAAACAAAAAAAGTAATGCAGCATAAAATATATACAACAGTACTTCAAAACGGATTCTTTGAGCAAGAAAACAAAGATTCATTACACAATGTGAAGACTTGCCAGTCACAACTATTCATTGTTCTATCACAAATGAAGAGATGCAAATCATAAAGACTACCTGCAAATTTTGAAATATCTCAATTTTTCATTTCTCTTTTCTGCTGTGGAATCCTGTGAGTTAGACTATCACATCAAGTTTAAAGACCTTCTGCATTACTAACAAATAGTCTTTCATGTGTTCTGATTGCATTTTTTCGTTAGCCCTGAAGTACATGAATGCATCAAATTACTCTCAGGCTCTATGACTGTAACTAATCAGGTATGTATTTTGCGATATGAATGAGATCTATAAAATCAAGCATGGTTCAATGAACTTACTGGCCTTTGCTTGCTTTCTCCTGTGTACATGTCAGTGATTCTGTACAACTTCAAGACTGGTACAAAGCACAGGGAATTCAATTTCTTATTCCATAGTGAAGAGTTCTGGCATGCTGACAGAGTATCTTATTGCTCTTTAGTTTTTAAAAGGCCTTTGCATGTAAGCTCTGAACCATGTTATTAAAACGAAAAATAAATTCACTAGCAAAAACAATTTTGTAGGTTAAAGATCTAGCCTTGTACAATTAATAATTCAATGACATATTTTATAGAAATCTCCAGTAATGTGTTGAACTATAATACTACTCCTAATAAATACGTAATTCCATATATATAGCACTTTTCCAGCTACTCAAAGTGCTATACATAAACAGTGGGAGTCACTTCAATTTTTATTTGTATACTGTATTGAGGATTTGTTCTGTGTATTGTATTGTATTGTATTGACCCCCTTCTTTTTGACACCCTTTGCACGTCCAACCTACCTCGAAAGGGGTCTCTCTATGAGCTGCCATTCCTGAGGTTTCTTCCATTTTTTTCCCTACTGGGTTTTTTTTGGGAGTTTTTCCTTGTCTTCTTAGAGAGCCAAGGCTGGGGGGCTGTCAAGAGGCAGGACCTGTTAAAGCCCATTACGGCACTCCTTGTGTGATTTTTGGGCAATACAAAAATAAATTCTATTCTATTCAATGACCACCAATGTGGAGCATCCACCTGGATGATGCAACAGCAGAAACACTCACCACACATTAGGAATTAGTTAGTAAAGTGGTGACAGAGAAAGTCCATTAGAGACAGGGCATACTTAGATGGCACAGAATGGGCAAAAATGTGATAGGCAGTTTAGCCAGGACATCAGGAAAACATTCTACTCTTTTCAAAGTTGCCAAGGTACAGTATCTTTTATTGCCACAGAGAGGCAGGACCTCAGGTTTATTTCTCATCCAAAGAGCAGCACCAATTTTATTAGTTCAATGTCACCATCACTGCACTGGGGTATTGAGATCCACACACAGTCCATAGGGTATGTGCCACCTGATGGTCTCACCACCACCTCTTCAAGCAGCAACCCAAGTTTTCTGGCCTGTCTTCCAAGTACTGGCCATACTCAAACAAGTTTAGCTTACTTACTACTAACATAGTACTCTCATGTCTTGTGTGCCATGGATTCATTTTAACACCAGTCACCTGGTTTGAAAATTAACCCATCTTTAAATGAAACCTAAACATCATCTGTGCTGCCATGCTTAGCAACACAACATAAAGACAATATTTTTTAAATACATTTAAACAATCAAAACATTATCATATTTTAAGGTTGCTCCACATTTTGATTCAAGTTCTTTCTAATATTGACCACCCTATAGGCACTGATCTCGTAAAGTGTAGTGTGTTCTAAAATTTTACAACTTTCTTGTATAACCATAAACAGACCCCACCTTCAATACTTTATGGAAGCGGTGCATTTCATTTATGTGGTCTTTGTAATAATATTTTAATCAAACCGTTTCCTTCTATGACAAGTTCAGATTGTGCACATCTCGGCAACTGAACCTTTTGATAAAGGAGCAAAACAAGTGTTTTTATAAATCATATTTTCATAAATATTTTATATTTAAAGTATTTCAATAAGTTCACCCTAAAACATACATCCAGCCATTGTATTTTCAACCTGCACAGATCTTTTTAGATATAATCGTGTAACATTAAAGAAGAAGGGTGTCATGGTGGTGCAGTGATAGTGCTGTTGCCTCACAGTAAAGAGGCCAGGGTTTGCCTGTCAGGTCCTCCTTGTGTGAAGTTTGCATGTTTTCCTGTTCTTTGCATGGGTTTACTTCCGGTGCTCCAGTTTCCTCCCATTGTCCAAAGACATGCAGTTTAGATGAATTAACATCGCTAGCTCTATTGTGTGTGTGTGTGTGTGTTCACCCTGCAATGGACTGGCACCATGTCCAGAGTTTGTTCCTGCATCACTTCCTAAACTCTTGAAACTGTGCATTGTTTTGGATTGACATGGTTAGAAAATGATGAGATATGACATGATATTTAGGAAGAAAATTGCTTTAGTGTGTAATTCCTAAAATATTTTAGAGCATTATTATTTTTCTTATTAAAACAAAAACATGAATATATAGAAACTGGAAGAAGAACATTTACCACAGTTGGTAACACACAACTCAAAGAAGAAAATGACAGTAACTCACCACTGGCTGAATTTTAATTCCACTGTCAGACATGACGAGAGTATTTCCATTATTCCCCATATCCATCACAGAATTTCTGTCCATGTCTGGTCCAACATATAAAAATCGTTTTTCTCCAGTCTGGTATTGTTGACTGTGAAAAAGAGATCCGCTGACTTCTACATAGCTTGTGTCACCTATATACTTTTCACTTATAAAATGTTGATGTGCTTTGTGACACTGGAAGGCAATGAGAGTTATTACAGTGATAATAAATAAAGATGACACTGAACTCAAAATGATAATCAGATAAAATGTCATTTTGTTTTCTTCTACTTCTCCTACGTTGGTACTTTTAATTTCAGAAAAAGCGTGAGCTTCCACATTTTCAGCTACTATCACGATTACTGTTGCAGAAGTTGAAAGTGAAACTCTACCGCTGTCTTTCGCCAGAATGACCAACTTATGAGCAGTGACATCAGAATCAACCATTGCTCTCTGTGTCCTTACTTCTCCTGTATAGCGCCCCACACTGAAAAGAGATCGATCAGTAGCCTCCTCCTGAGAAAAAGAAAGCCAAGCGTTATACCCAACATCAGCATCATAGGCCCTGATTCTAGTAATCAAATGACCAAATTTTACATTTCTTGAAACAGTTTCTTCTACTGTTGAAGTCCCGTTCGTGGATAAAGGGAACACGAATACTGGTGGATTGTCATTTTGATCCAAAATGAAAACGGTAACAGTTACGTTGCTGCTGAGAGAAGGCATACCAGAGTCTTTGGCTATAACAATAAATTTAAAGCTTTTTAAGTTTTCAAAGTCAAAGGTTGTAAAACTAAACACTTGTCCATTTTCCGAGTTAATGTTCAAAAAGGGAACTACGGTCCTTTCGTTGGCTTCATTTTCCTTCAAAAAATACGAAACAACAGCATTCTCATTTGCGTCCTCATCCACCGCACTCACTGTAAGGATTGAGCCTCCAGGACTGTTATTTTCCTCTATGTAGAAAACATAAGGGTCTTCCAAAAATCTTGGATGATTGTCGTTCACATCCAATATGTTAACTAGAACAGTTTCATAAGATGATAAAGGAGGATAGCCAAAATCTTTTGCAGTTATTGTTATGTTATACTGGGATGTAGACTCCCGATCCAGTCGTGATTTTGTTGTTAAAGAATAAAGATTGTCCTGAAACGACGGCTTCAATTCAAAAGGAATTTTAACAGGTAAGGAACATGCTATTTTGGAATTAAACCCTGAATCCAGATCCGTAATGCTGATTAGCCCGACTACTGTACCTGGCTTTACATCTTCTGAAACGGAACTCGTTAAGGATGTTATTTCTATCAGAGGTGCGTTATCATTCATATCCTTTATCTTAATTACAACAGTGCAATGACTACTCATTGGTACTTGTCCTCTGTCTGTAGCTTTTACTTCAATCTCGTACAGTTCATTCTCTTCAAAATCTATGACGCCTTTAACTGTTATTTCTCCCGTATAAAAATCCAGGTGAAATAGTTCGTAGGCTTTAGTTTTTACTGTATCTTCAAAAGAGTAAATAATCTCACCATTGATGCCCTCGTCTAAATCCGATGCATTTAAATTTAGAACAAGTGTACCTAAAGGAATGTTTTCCTCTAATGTCACAGAGTACGTTTCTTCAAGAAAAGCCGGCGCATTGTCATTAACGTCACTAACTATGACTGTAATATTCATATGCCCAGATCTTGGAGGGTTACCGCCATCCAACGCTGTTAAGATAAATTCGTGTTTTGCCTTGACTTCTCTGTCTAATGCCTTATGTAATATTAACGCTGGAATCTTATTTTTCTTCATACCTTCTTTTACCTCTAGAACAAAATGATCGTTTTGACTCAGCTGATAAAATTTTAACGAATTAACTCCAGAATCTGGGTCATAGGCCACCTCTAGTGGGAAACGAGATCCTATTTGCGTTGATTCTAATATTTCCAGGCTTTTTTTCTTATTTTGGAAGGCTGGTGAGTTATCATTTACATCTAAAATTTCAATTTCTGCTTGCTGTATTTCTAGCGGATTTTCTACAACGATCTTCATGCTAATGAAACAGGCCTTATCCTTGTCACATAGCACTTCTCTGTCAATGATTTCATTCACAAATAGCATTCCGGTTTTGTGATTTACCTGCAGCAGCTGTTGTTTTGTCCCAGGAATCACACGGTAACCTCGCCCTTCAATATTTTTAATGTCGAGACCCAAATCCTTTATAATGTTTCCGATGATAGTCCCTGATGCCGATTCCTCTTGAACAGAGTATCGTACGAGTGCGAAAGCATTTTTCCAATAGCACGCAAGAAAAACTGAAAAAAGGACAATCCTCTTGTAGCCATGCAGTCTTCTTTGTTGTGAGCAGTTCATTGTTGGCCTGTATCACATACAGTAGATCGACATGAAGACAGAAATCTATCATCCAGTAAATTTGGTTTAAAAAAGATTACATAAAACACGTAAGATTGTCCTGTCGTCTAACGAAAATAAACAAAGAAAACCCAGCAGTACTTGTGATCTGGCAAGCAAACACAAAACGTAGGCAGGGCTTCAAATTAATTACTTGCTCTGAAATGACAACACAGGAAAGTTGGAATACAGTGACACCTTGTGTTTGATTCAAAAATTATTTAAAAGGAATATTGCTCTTCCTGACAAAAAATATGTTTGGAACCTTTATAATTTTCTGTTTATAAGACATATATGATCAGATCTAACCTTCAAGGTATTATTGCCATTAAAAGGAGGTCAGACCTGTTCCTAGAAAGACAACTGGAAACCAGAAGCAGGGGCCTGCTTTAAATGAAATCATTTAATATATACTGATGGATATGACACATATAAGTACATTTTAATAATTACCATTTGATTCTGAGTATCTGCCTTGAAGTGAAGTGTCTCCCAAAGTCAGTCAATCAGGATCTGTCGGAAGTTGGATGTGCTTGCTAATTTCATAGTATTCTTGTTATTCCCATTTGTACATGCTTTGAAATCTGACATTATTTTACATAGTTGTGCTTGATTTAAAATTTTCATCAATTACTTTTTGTTTTTTCATTCTTATTATGGTATAATGCTTTAAGCAAGTTATTTATCAAAGCTGCTTAATGTAAAAATACAGAATATACTACAGCGCTAAAGTATAGCAGATGGCTGTGTGTGCATTCTGGAGCTGGGTGGCTCATGGTTAGCAACACTATTCCGGTCCTAGTTGCAGCTGCTCTGTGTTTCACCTAAGGATGAATTTGTATTAAAGAGTTTGCTTCCATAGAGACTTCTGTTACAGAACAGTTTGTGCAGGATCAGGGAGACTTGTTATTTATGTTGATTTTTATTGTTGATGACTCTTCTTTAAATTCAGTGTTCATCTTCCATCTCTTTTCTGATTAAAACTTTAATCACAAGGGAATGCATGCCTATTGTACATAAGACAAACTAAGCTCTTTTCTAAATATTTTGTAAAAAGCTTAAGATTTTCAGTAGAGCTGAGATTATGGGACAGTAAAATTATCAGGGCCAACCCTACACCATACAGTAAGCTAGAGTGTGCTGTCAATCAGTAGATCAGGTTTTTGAAAACGTGCAAGTAGTAAGAATAATAATCAGCCAATTATGCTGTGAATTGCAGCACATCTGACATTTTTAACCTTCCGAAAAAGTGCACAGTTTGCATGATAATCACTTATATCTTTAACTACTAAAATGTATTTATCTGACTTGCCATATAAAGAAGAAACAGTAACTGATTACTGATAACTGTAACTGATGCTCTGTACAAGTGAGGACAGAGCCAACTAAACTTCCTTAGAAGGCGGGCGTCCTTCAACATCTGTAATAAGATGCTGCAGATGTTCATTCAGACGGTTGTGGGGAGCGCCCTCTTCTACGCGGTGGTGTGCTGGGGAAGGAAGCAAAAAGAAAAAGGACACCTCACACCTGGACAAACTGGTGAGGAAGGCAGGCTCTATTGTAGGCATGGAGCTGGACAGTTTGACATCCGTGACAGAGCAATGGGCGCTGAGCAGGCTCCTGTCAATCATGGAGAATCCACTGCATCCACTGAACAGGATCATCACCAGACAGAGGGGCAGCTTCAGTGACAGACTGCTGTCACCGTCCTGCTCCACTGACAGACTGAGGAGACCCCACACAATGCGACTCTTCAGTTCCCCCCAAGGGGTAAACGTTAACACTACACAAGATTATAGACTGTTATACCCGCCTGACACTCTCCACCTTGCATTTTTTTAACTTGCACTGTGCTTTTATTACTCTTTAATTAATATTGTTTTTTTATAAGTAGATCTATCTATCTATCTATCTATCTATCTATCTATCTATCTATCTATCTATCTATCTATCTATCTATCTATCTATCTATCTATCTATCTATCAGTAAATCACAATAATATTCTCACACATGCTGTGTATATTGACATTCATGCTTACCTGTCTGACCAATATGCAACATATGAGTCATAGCGTTTTCCAATGCCAAGAGAAACAAAAATGTATAAAATGAACATAAAAATGTTGCCAGTTGCCTAAATAAATAAGTCCACCTTGATTTCTCCTTCACAATATCAGCTGAATATAGGAAATGTGCCAAAGGTTTCTATTTTGTGTTTCTGTGTTTGTGTTGTTCTTCAGGTTGCAGCTCATTTTTTGCCTTCTGCCATTCTGTTTACTTGAAGATATTAATTTCCTCTATTTGCAGGTTCCATCACAGTTATTAAATACATATCTCATATATTGCCTGCATTTTCAACAGTCATGACAAAATATTTTATATTAATAATTAGAATAATTTCCAAATGGCTTAATTTTATTTCTTTACAAAATTAAATGAATACGTTGGTGAGTACATGAGGACACATATTCATTATTGTCGCACACATTTCAAATCTTTGCCAGATACAGTATCTGGTTGTAAGTGTTAAGGTGTAAATCTAGTATAGGCTGCAGCCCTAATTCTTTTAAATACATAAAAAATAGGAAAACCTATAAAGCCCATTGCAGTTTAAAGGATGTACTGCAACATTGTGTCATATATTAAGAAATGTCTTTGTATTTTAAACTTTGATTTAAATTAATGTGTCTTTAAACCCACACTAGTTAGCTTCCTTCCATTTTATTAAATATTTTTAACCTCTCGATTTAGCGCAGTAATTCTGCTTCAGTGTCTGGAGACCTGTCTACTTTTACAGTGAAAGAAAATTTCTATCTGACATCGACTTGGATCCATACCAGTCTGACTATAGGGCAAACAGTTGTAAAATAATGCCTTAATTTTAAAATGCTAACAAAAGACAAACCGAAAAAATCTAAATTAATTTTACAGATCAATGGCAAGGTGACAGATATAGTGGAGAACTTCAGGCTACTGGGCACCATCACTTCTGACTCTCTAATATGAGATACCTACACATATGTTATCATGTTCCTTTTGAAAAATAGAGAGAGAAATGTAAATCTAAAAAAGAAGCAATGACCATTTTTCCTTGAACTACACGCTGTACATGTGTTTTGTGTTTCTCCATCATACTAAGCTTTTGCGATTAATAAAGTGATGTACAGCACTTCTAAAATCATCGGTGACTAACTCGGAAATCTGGAATTGCTCTACTTTTCCAGACTGAAATATATAACCAATAAACTGTTATATCCTGCCACCCTTTTTAACTCTAACTCTGTTTCAATTAAGTCTATGAATGCCAGATTGATTAATATTAGTTAAAAGCAAATTGTGACATGCATAAGCTTGATATATTGACTTCAATGGCCTCAGCAATCTAAAGATGTCTACATGTGGATTTGTTGAAAGAGTAGTTTGTGGACTGTTGATGGAGGAGGATGATGATGGTGATATTTGTATCACTGTTCTGATGTCTTAATTGTATGAGAATTTCCAAAATTTCATTTCAGTGATCAGTGGTGTCACTAGAGTTGGTATGTCCACCAGTGTGGTAACCAAGGCCAGATTAAGACCCCCAAAGGCCCCTGGATGACTTCATAAACAGAGCTCCTTAACACAGAGTTGATTAGACTTTAAACAGGGCAGCGCATGGACACCTGGATGTTTACCAAGCATGGGTTGGTGGGGCTTTTTCACCCTTGATGATATCAGCACAAAACACTGCACAGAAATTTTATATACAGTTATTTGGGTGTCAAATCCTATGATGATGTGGTCCGCACCCCTGCATCCCCTAGTGACACCAATTCTACTGATGTAGCTTTGACAATATTATATCTTCCCCTATACTAAACTGCTTCTATGTAATTTCGTAAGTAAGAAACATTCTTCAAAGTTTATTTAAAGCAGATAGGCTCAATTAATAACGTTCATGGAAGAAAGATACAAGTACTACAGAAGAAAATGTTATTTTTTTTCTTGTATTGGAATTAATTCATTATTATAATTAATTTTTATTTTTGATATCTGGTGGTTTTCAGAATAGACAAGTACTTAATAGGAGATGATTATAAATTACAGAAGTTTCCAATTCGTAACACATTGTAAAAATGTAATCTTCATCACTGTAAATAATCAAAGCAGGAGAAGACTTTATTTCTTCATGATGCATAAATGATGCATGTTATATAATAATCATGTAATATCCCATTTTTCTTTATATCCAATTCTGAATTGTCCTTTACATGTAAAATTCAATAACACATCATTTCAATCTAAAATCCTGCAACACTTCAATTCACCACTTTACAATATACTGATATTCAATTGGTTTTATCTAAATTTTAACCTTGCCACAACTTTATGACAATTTTTGTTTGTTGATTGAAGGAACTTCTTCTAACACATAATGCTAAATTTCAACTATTTTACTTATCCTTTGCCTATACTATGATGAACATGCTAAAAGTGTTTCTTTTTTTCAATTATATTCTGTATTTGTTTGTATTTTTGTGGATGCATGTAATGAATTGTCTTTTGTGGTACACCCATCTTTCTCCAGGATCTACCCTGAGATTTTCCTTCAGTTTAAATGCATTGTCAAAAGATATTCATTATTTTTTTCTAACCTGAGAAGTAATTCCCTTTCTTGTTGACATATCCCATTTACATGTTCATACATGAAGATCACTTCACAACAGTAATTCCTAGACACGCTGCTCTTCCTAACTCTATTAGTTGTAAATTCTAACACTTGAACATTAACAAATCTTAGTATCTTCTTAGAAACTCCAACTGAAAAACAAAAACCCTACTTTGACTTTTTTAGCACTTCATACACCAGTTAAGAGTCATCTTTGATAGCATTCTGACCATTGAATCTGACTAGTATCTCAGAATGGATGAATAGTAATTTTCTCAAGTTAAATAAAGAGAAAACTGAAATTTTAATGATCAGCAATAATGGATACAATGAGGCTATTAGAAATAAACTGGATACATTAGGATTAAAAGTCAAGACGGAGGTAAAAAGCTTAGGGGTGATTGTTGACTGTAATCTGAATTTTAAATCACATATTAATCAGACCACTAGGACAGCATTTTTTCACTTAAGAAACATAAGTAAAGTTAGACCTCTTATATCACTGAAAGATGCTGAGAAATTAGTTCACGCGTTTGTTTTCAGTCGACTAGATTACTGTAATGCACTCCTCTCTGGACTACCCAAAAAAGATATAAATCGTTTGCAACGAGTGCAGAATGCAGCTGCTAGAATACTAACTAGGAAAAGAAAATCAGAACACATCACACCAGTCTTAGCGTCACTACACTGGTTACCTGTGTCATTCAGAATTGACTTTAAAATTCTGCTTATGGTTTATAAAGCCTTAAATAATCTCGCCCCATCTTAAATATCGGAATGTCTGACACCTTATATTCCAAATCGTAACCTCAGATCCTCAAATGAGTGTCTCCTTAGAATTCCAAGAACAAAACTTAAAAGAAGTGGTGAGACGGCCTTCTGCTGTTATGCACCTAAAATCTGGAATAGCCTGCCAATAGGAATTCGCCAGGCTGATACAGTAGAGCACTTTAAAACACTGCTGAAAACACATTACTTTAACATGGCCTTTTTATAACTTCATTTTAATCGTAATTTAACTTAATCCTGATACTCTGTATGTTCAATTCATCATAATAACTATTCATGGTGGTTCTAAAATCGGTACTGACCCCTACTCTCTTTTCTGTTTCTTTTTCCGGTTTCTTTGTGGTGGTGGCCTGCGCCACCTCCACCTTCTCAAAGCATCATGATGCTCCAACAATGATGGATGGATTAAAAGGCAGAAGTCTACGTGATCATCATAATCAAGTCCTTCCGTGAGAACCCTAAATCCAAATAGGACTGTTTCATTTATGTTAGGTAGAATGCCCAGAGGGGACTGGGCGGTATCATGGTCTGGAATCCCTACAGATTTTATTTTTTCTCCAGCCGTCTGGAGTTTTTTTTTCTGTCCCCCCTGGCCATTGAACCTTACTCTTATTCGATGTTAATGTTGATTTATTTTGTTTTATAATTATGTCTTTCATTTTTCTATTCTTTAATATGTAAAGCACTTTGAGCTACTGTTTGTATGAAAATGTGCTATATAAATAAATGTTGTTGTTGACCATTGAATCCCTGTATTTAAAACTTCAGGCCTGCAAACTCTGAGTTGGACATGAACATATTTTAACATTTTTGCATGTTTGGATACTCTGAAATTTCATAAATGTACACTAAGTTCAGTTTATACTTTCCAGGACATGTTATGTTCAGGTTGGAGACAGAAGTAACTATAACACAGTTTTAAAGCTTAACACAACTAATGCAAATCATCTATCAAAGCCTCTTGTAATGAACATGCAATGCAGAGCATATCTGGCTGATTCATGGCAGTTGCCTCTGATATTATTTGTCACTCTCTTTGTTTTCTCCACTGATGGATACAAATTTCAAGGACGACTGAGACTAAACAATTATTGATAATTAACAAAGAAATGTAAAGTTTATATATTTGGGTTGAATACCTTTTAGAGGACAGTTGTACATACTGTAATTTTAGTACCATAATGTAAAGAAAACATTTCCCAATCAACTGATTTTATTATCAACAACATTTATTTATATAGCACATTTTCATACAAATAATGTGCCAAAAAAATGTCATATTTATAAAAAAGACAAAATTCACCTTTTTTCACTTTTTCTCAGTTGTGTTCTGTAATCTTATAATAAATTAAATAGAATTTTAAAAATATTTACCTTTAAGATATAACATTAGCTTTAATTTATATTTCCTAAAACTTACGTTGCCACTACAAAAGTGTTTAACCTGCCTAGTGTGACAACAGTAACATTTCAATTCAGGTTAGAATGACAAAAACAAAAGAGGTCAAACAATCTATCAAAGTCTTATTGAATAAAGTTTGTTCCTGTGCCTTTTTAAAATTAAAGAAAAATCGATATAACAATAAAGAGATCTAAAAACTAACGAAACAAAAAATGTGTTAATTCTCCAATACAAAAAAGTAAAAATTCTTCTTCATAATTTCTAGATATCACGTTCGGAAAGTATATGTACTAGCCTATTTCTTAAGCTAAAAAAAATATGATACAATTGGAATTGGAAAAAGTCACTACCACTGTACTATTAAACATAAAAGTGCCAAACTGGTTCTTCATATCCATGGTATAAGAAACATTTAGGTTTCCTAAAGACCTATCCACATAGGTCCCAGAAAGAAGATTTATTAAATTAGCTCCAAAACAGGTTCGACAAATATCTATGATTACATGAAAACAGACTTGTGAAATGGCCGTGGGTTCGCTATTTTAAAATGACTTTTGCGGCTCATTATAACAAAGACTAAGTTCAGATTTTTTTCATGTACTAGGAACTATTTTAAAGCTCAGTGAACCACTTTAATATTCAAAGAACCCTACACAGCATGAAATGATTTTGCGAGGAACCACACGATTTAGCAAAGTGCACTTTGGAATCATAGCTATCAATTATCTTGGTGTCATTATAAAATATGATTGTTTGATAATAACTGCTGTGCTCTTTACCGCAAAGGAAGACATGGTAGAGCTAGTAGTACTTGTTGCTAAAAGAGAAATCACAAGAAATTGATTAAAATAAGAATAACTTACCACATGCTGGACTGCAGTTCCACTGTCGGGAATGAAGAGTGTGTTTCCATTACTCCCCACATCAATAAAGGAATCTCTATTCACTTCTGGTCCAAGAATCACCAAACGTTTTCCTGCGGCTTGGTACTCGTGAAAAAGAGACCCGCTCACTTCAACGTAGCTCGTGTCCCCTAAATACTTCTCAAGGAGTAAGTTTTGACGTGCTCGGTGACACCGGAAACCGATGACAGTAATTACAGTGATTATAAATAAAGACGACATTGAACTCAAAATGACAATCAGATAAAATGTGGTATTGTTTTCTTGCACTTCTCGTGTGCTGGTACTTTTGACTTCTGCAAAAGCATGTGTTTCTATATTTTCAGCTACTGTCACAATTACTGTTGCTGAAGCTGAAAATGAAACGCTCCCACTGTCTTTTACCTGAACAATCATCTTCTGAATAGTGACATCAGAATCTGTTATCGCTCGGAGAGTCCTAATTTCTCCGGTATAGCGCCCAACACTGAAAAGTAACCGGTCAACAGAATCTTCTATTGAAAAAGAAAGCCAAGCGTTATATCCCACATCAGCATCGTAGGCTCTTATTCTTGTAACTAAATATCCTGCCTTCACATTTCTCGGAATTGTTTCTTCCAGAATCGCAGTTCCATTTGTGGGAGGTGGGAAAACGATAATCGGTGGACTGTCGTTCTGGTCCAAAATAAAAACAGTCACTGTTACGCTGCTGCTGAGTAAAGGCACTCCAGAGTCTTTGGCTATAACAATAAATGTAAAGAATTTTACATTTTCAAAGTCAAAGGCTGTAAAACTAAACACTTGTCCGTTGTCGGAATTGATGCTTAGAAAGGGCACTACTGGCTTCTGAGTTGCTTCATTTTCACTCAGGTAGTATGAGACAAGTCCATTTTCATTCGCGTCAACATCAACCGCGCTTACTGCAAGGATCGAGGTTCCGGGGGTGTTATTTTCCTTAATATAAAATACATAAAAATCTTGCAGAAATCTAGGAGGGTTATCATTTACGTCCAACACATTAAGTGAAACAGTTTCAGAAGAAGATAGAGAAGGATGGCCAAAGTCCTTTGCGGTTATTGTTATGTTATACTGAGATGTTGATTCCCTATCCAGTCGAGTCTTTGTTAATAAAGAATACAGATTTTCCTGAAATGAAGGCTTCACTTCAAAAGGAAGGTTTTCAGATGAGGTGCATGTTATTTTAGAGTTAATACCAGAGTCAATGTCCGTAATGCTGATTAGTCCGACGACTGTACCTGGTTTTACATCCTCCAAAACAGAACTCGATAGTGATGTTATTTCTATCAGAGGTGCGTTATCATTGACATCTTTGATTTTAATTAAAACAGTGCAGTGGCTACTCATAGGTACTGTTCCTCTATCTGTAGCTTTTACTTCAAACTCATACAATTCATTTTCTTCGAAATCAATCACACCTTTAACTGTTATTTCTCCTGTAAGAATATTTAAATTAAACAATTCAGAAATTTTACTTTTTACGGTGTCTTTTAAGGAATAAACGATCTCACTGTTGCTGCCCTCGTCTAAATCGGAAGCATTTAAATGCAGAACAAGCGTACCTAAAGGACAATTTTCCTCTAATGTTACGGAGTACAGATCCTCAGCAAAAACTGGCGCGTTGTCATTAACGTCACTAACCATCACAGTGATATTCATATTTCCAGATCTTGGAGGATTACCTCCATCAATAGCGGTTAACAAAAAATAATGTTTTGTTTTCACTTCTCTGTCCAAGGTGCTTTGTAACACTAACACCGGCATTTTATTTTTCTTGCTGCCTTCCTTTACTTCCAGCGAAAAATGGTCGTTTTGACTCAATTGATAGAATTTTAATGAATTAACACCAGAATCAGGGTCATAGGCCCCATCTAGTGAAAAACGAGAGCCTATTTGCGTTAATTCTGAAATTTCTAGTATCCTTTCCCTTTCTGTAAAGGCCGGTGAATTGTCATTTATGTCTATAATTTCAGTTTCAACTTGATGAATTTCTAAAGGATTTTCAATAACAATCTTGATGTTAATAAAACAGGCCTTCTCCCTTTCACATAACAATTCTCTATCAATAATTTCACTCACGAATAGGATTCCGGTCTTGTGGTTTACCTGCAGCAGCTGCTGTTTTGATCCAGAAATGACACGGAAACCTCGATCTTCAAGGTGTTTTATATCAAAACCCAAATCTCCTATAACGTTTCCAATAATCGTCCCAGGTATTGACTCTTCTGCAACAGAATAACGTAGGTGTGCGAACGCAGTTTTCCCATACCACGCAAGAATAGCCGAAAATAAAGCAATCCGCTTCCAGCCAGGCCGTCTTCTTTGTTCTGAATTGTTCATTATTAGCGTTTACATTAAACGGCTGTGCACAGACAGTCGTTATGAATTCAGAAAACTGTTTTCCAGTAATTTCGATTGAAACTTACATGCAACCCGAATAGTGTACTGACTTATAGGATAAGAAGAACAACATCAATGTTGTTTGTCTGCTGAACAATACGCATATAGGGCTTCCTATTAATATTTCTTCAAAAAGAAGAAAGTTAGATTGCAGTGACACCTTGTGTTTGTCTAATAAAACAACATTTAAAAACTAAACATTGCTCTTAAACTGTTTTGTTTCTTGAAGTGAACCCCAGATTGATTTTATTTGTGCGCTTTTTGTTCGTTTTCTATATTTATCATGGTATATGTCTAATCAGGAAATCTTTAAACGTATTGATGATAGTAGTTCTCAGCTTCTGGGAACAGCTAAACAAGAAACTTTCTCTAGCCTCTTTTTATGTCTGCAATTTCAGTTTGAGCTTCATGCATTTCTTTCTAGTGGATTTTTGATCACATGCTTAATGCTAATTAAATCCTCTGAAATGTTTAACAAGAACTCGTTTATTTATGGAGTGCTTACTGAAAATGGTAGATATGTGGGATACACATCCAGTTCAAATCATATCCCTTGACATTATTTCTCCAAATTCAGTAAACTGCACCATTAAAGCAGTCACTCAATATGGTTTCTAAAGTTGGTTCTGCTAATCTCATTTCATATCTCAGCTGCATTGCTGGATACATATAGTATAAGAACATTTTTAAAAATGTTTGCCTAGTATATCATGGTGTGCAGCTTTAAAGGGTTCAGTGTTACTGCATGTTGATCCTAATTATTAAATGTTATACTTATTAAATTATAACCATTAATATATAGTAGTAGATGTTTTAATAAACCTTGAGGATTGAGATACCATCAAACACGTTACTTGAGATAGCTATATCTGGATGTACCAATAAACATGACAGGGACAAATATGTGAAGGTGTTTAAGGGTCACTGTACTGTGTACTTTATAGTGGCACAAAAAAACTGTAAAACGAGCATCACAATTGGAGAGATAATACCTTAATCTTGCAAATTAAAAAGTAACCATACTGTACAATTTATAGTACCACATTGCATGCAATCTCCTACAAAAAGTCTAAATAATATTAGCTAACCTCTGCTTTTGAAGAAATGGTTAATATTGTAGAAGCCTGCAGACAAGAACACATTTTTAGGTTTGGCCCAAGTACTTGCAGTGTTTACTTCAAGGAGCAGCCCTTGCAGGTATAGTGAAGTGAAGAAAGCTATCTGAGTGACCAAGAACTACCTAAAAGCACCGTGTTTATTCCACGATGCATGGTTCTGGGCCTAAACAATCCTTAGTGTTGGAGCTATACATTGGAGCACCTGAATACCTAGTAGTCTAGTGAATCTTTCTTCAGGAGATTAGTTCAAGGGACATCAAATCCCATGGTTTTCTTATCAGTGTTATGCTGATAATATACAGAAATAACTATGATTTCCACCAGATGATCACACAGCTTCAGCTAGAATCTCATCTTTTCATTAATATTGCTACCTGGATGAAGGAACACCATTACTATCAGCTCAACCTGGCAAACCTGGACCTTCTTCTTGTCCTAGCTTGTCTGTCTTTTCAGCATCTTATCTCTATTCATTTTCAATCGCTATTAGTAACACATGCCAAGTCGTTATGCAACTTGGAGGTGGTGATCTATGACCATCTGTCCTTTAGGGACCATGTTGCTATGGTCTCTCAGTTTTTCAGATTCACTTTATATAATATTTGGGAGATGAGACCATATCTGTCAAGGTATGCATCCCAACTCCTGGTCCAGGCTTTGGTTTTGCCACACATTGACTACTGCAACTCTCTTCATGGAAGGAGTACCAGCACGGGTTACCAAGCCACTGGAAATGATTCAAAATACAGCCGCATGTCTAGTGTTCAAACAGCCAAGGCTAGCACATGTCACTCCTCTTTACAGATCACTACTTTGGCTTCCTGAACTGGCACATATTAAGTTCATATCCTTGATCTTGCCTAGAGAGTAGTAAGTGGGTCAGCACCTATTTATAGGTAGACACATGTAAGGTGTTCAGCTCCTTCTCAGCCACTCTGTTCTGGATCACTACCTCTCTGTGGTTTCAAATCTCAGTCCAGGCTCATTACATGTTTAAGTCCTGTGGGTTGACTTAGTTGCCCAATCCATTTGAAATTCTGGCTTCCTCAATGCGTTTGTGTTTGAAAACTCTCTTGTTTAGTGGATTTCTGCTTAACTGATATTAGCTATTAGGTTTTGTCACCTGGGAAAAGCAACTGGCTTGGAATTTGTGCTGAGCTCTTCACATGTGATGATCAGTCTTGTAACCTGACCTATAACACCTGTTCCCAAACAGTCCCCATATGTTTACATGATTATGTTGACCTTTTCTGCAAATAACTGTGGATGAAATGATCTGCCAAGTAAATAAATGTAAAAGTAAATGAGCAGCTTGCATGTTAGGTTCCCTCCCAGGTGTATGACAAGAGTTAGGTTCTGGAGTCAAAGTACTAGTGTGAGAATATAGGATAAGCTGCACATAACAGATGTAAGATACCTTTATTGTTACTGTTTAATACAAAGAAATATCATTTGGAGGGTGCCTATAGATGCCTTAGGTAAAGGTATATAAGAGTAGACATTAAACTACAAGAAGCATACATTTAAAGTAAACATTAAACTATAAGAAACACAGTTACTATTAACAGTTCTTTTTAATTATTATTATTATTTTTATTAATTTTATTGCAATCCATACAAAGCAATCAAGTTTTTACAAAAAGAAAAATTGAGTTAAGAACAGATCGATCCCCACCCCTGAGAGAGAGAGAGCAAGCCAAACGGCGTGAAATTTAAGGCTTGTAAACATACCTAAATTAATAAATTTTCTGTGCTTTATGAGCTTATTTTAAAATATTACTGATTAGATCCTGCCATGTTTTGAAAAAAGTCTGTACAGATCCTCTAACTGAGTATTTGATTTTTCCAATTTTAAATAGTATAACACATCGGTTTCCCACTGACTTAAAAGAGGAGAGTTTGGGTTCTTCCAGTTTATCAGAATGAGTCTGCGTGCCAAAAGTGTAGTAAATACAATCACAATTTGTTTGTCTTTCTCCACTTTAAGCCCCTCTGGAAGAACCCCAAACACAGCTGTTAATGGGTTAGGAGGGATTGTGAGTCCAAGGCTGTCTGAAAGGTAATAAAATTTTTTGTCCAGAATAATGTTAATTTGGTGCAGGCCCAGAACATGTGACCCAGTGAGGCTGGGACTTGGTTGCAACGTTCGCAGGTTGGATCATGCCCTGGAAACATTTTGGAGAGTTTTAGTCGAGACAGATGTGCTCGATATATAATTTTAAGTTGTATAATTGTATGCTTTGCGCATATGGAGCTCAAGTGAATTCTCTGCATTGCTACTTTCCACTCCATTTCTGATATATTGATTGAGAGATCTTTTTCCCAGTGTCCTCTTGGATCTTTGAAAGGGAGGGATTGTAGACATTAAACTACAAGAAGCATACATTTAAAGTAAACATTAAACTATAAGAAACACAGTTACTATTAACAGTTCTAAATATACACAATAAAAGTAAAGGTAAATATGTCAGCATAAACAGATGAAAAATAATAAATGAAGTCACAGGGAGAATTACAGTCAATGTAATGGTCATGAGTTCCACATGGGTTATGTATAAATGTCTGACTATGTGTGGTCGATTCAGAAGTTCAGTTCGATCAGTGGTGGTTTCTGTTATAAGAAGGCGAAGTGATCACTGTGCATTTAATAGGCTGATTGCTCTGGAGTTAAAGCTGTTCTTCAGCCGGGTAGTGCAAGCATGGAGAGCTCTGAAGCACCTGCCAGAGGGTAGAGTAGTGAAATTACTATGGCTAGTAAGGGTTGTTTCTTTAAATGTTCTTTGATTTTCTGCTGCAGTGAATAGTGAAGATATCTTCCAGTGATGGTATCTGAGCACCAATAATTCTCTGAGCCATTTTGATGATACACTGCAGGGTCTTGCTGTAATAAGAGGTGCAGCCCGAGTACCATGCTGTATTGCAGTAAGTGATGACAGACTCTATGGTACATCTGTAGAAGTTAACTAGCAGCGGTTGTGGGATGTGTGCTTTCTTCAGGCTCCTCAGAAAGTTAAAGCCTCTATAGATTGTTTGTGGCCATTGCTTTCATGTTTGGTGTTCATGACAGATCCTCACTGATGTGGATTCTCAAGAATCTGAATCTCTGGACTGTCTGCACCCTCTATCTCTCTTAATGCTGATGGGATGGTGACCGCTGTAGTTCAGCAACCTGAAGTCCAGAATCAGTTCCTTTGTTTTCTTGGAATTGCGTGTTGTTCTGGCTCAACCTCTTCCCTGTAGTTGATACATCATTATTGGAGATCAGGAGTATCATGGTGGTGTTATCTGCAAACCTTATTCTGATGTTGGTATCATGGTTAGATTTGCAGTCGTTTATGAAGAGGAAGTAAAGGAGAGGGCTCAGTACATAACCCTGCTGTATCCCAGTGTTCACTATTGTGGAGGGAGCTAAGAAATACATAGAGAAGAAGAGCAGTCTACAACTCAGGAACCATGACAATTTACATGTGGACGAGAACATCATGATAATTTGACCACAGGTAAGGAGGAGCAAGATCGAGCACAACCTACAATCATTCCAAGTGCAGATGGACATTTGCAGAAAGGCAAGGTAAGATGCAACTTATCTGGAAGGTTTGTGTTAGTATTTTGTCCACCTGGCCCTTAAATATGAAATTTGCATTGACACTTTAGAGTTCAGCAATTAATGTAATGTAAAATACTAAATACACCTGTTTGCCTGAGAACTTAAACTGCTCACCCTGCAGTCTGAGCTCCCTCATTTTGGTGTCTAACACAATACCTTCCAAACAGAGTCAGAGACATCCAAATCAAGATATGCCCAGGTTAATCAACACATGTGACAGTTAGTTTCAACAATGGACATATCAACATATGAGTGTTGCCTTTAAGATTTTTTCAAGGGATCGTACATATGTCAATCTAAGTTATAAAAGGGGTGAGTTTCCCATAAGCATCGAGACATTACGAACTTTTTTGTATTCTGTGTCCATTTCTCTGTTTGGGGAAAGATGGTGTGGCTAGAGTAACCTTCTCAAACAAGTTTCTTTTAAATTCTATGTCCATTTCTCTGATCCGCACAACATGCCCCCAAGAGTCATATATTACTTAAGTGAAATTATTGGGTTGCAGCTGGTAGAGCTTCTATGTTTTTTAATGATATGCTCATGGAAACTTCTTGTCTGGATAAATGTTTCTAATGGAATTACGTGAAATTTCCCCTGTTCTAGTTCTGCTAGCCTGTTGTTTGGGAAGGCCTTTGGACCCTGCTGCATTTTTGGCACACCTTAACTAATGTGTGTGCCATCCCTGTTCTAGATCTATAATTCCATGTAATCCCACCAGGGTGTTCATGCCAGTAACCTCACTGACTGCAGCTGATATCCATTGATTTTTATCTGCCTATTGGAGCTTAAGTCACACCTGCTCAGGCACGTAATTTGCAGTCACTGAGGACTTTTAGGTGAAATTGTGGCAAACTGATTAGTCCCGCAAGGACATCATTGTTTTTTTTTTGTTTGTTTGTTTGTTTTGTTTGGAAATTTAACCCTTATCAGCATGTGGCACTGGTTCATCACTTTTAAGGAAAATAAACAAACTTTTTACTCACACTGATAGCATATAATATTACTAATATAGAAATGAGTTTGAGTTCATCTTTAAGTTTAAGAGGAAAATGGGGTGTATTTCCTGGAAATCTTTAAACAAAGTAATATTTCCATATGTATTTTGAACTCTAAATTGTTTAAATTATCCTGATTTATGTGTAATGCATAATCCTACAAATGCATCTGTGAATTTAATCATAAAAAATACAGCATTTCTAGTATAAACAATAGTATTCGAATTGTTCAGAGAACACTCATAACATAAATTAAATGTATTATGTGTGTCACAAGAGGTAGTGATTTTAAGAAACACTTAGACTTTAACAAGTTAGTCAGGGAGTATATTAATCAGGAAGTATTTTAACGTGTTACTTTAATTACAATGGGGTTTGAGAAACACTTGCGCATTAACAATCAATTTTAGGATGCAATTTATACCGAGCTTAGTATTACAGTCCTTTTGGACAACGCACCCCTGAACGCGTGCAACTTTAAATGAAACTTGATATATGAATTGGAAATACAATTTGACAGATGTTTGTGAAACTGTGACTCTGTTTCAGAATTCTACTGACACATTTTTTTTTTTTTATAAATCATAAATAGGTGTTAGAAAACTATTCTCAAAATCCATTAAGTTAGTTAACTGCATGCACATAAGGATATTAATTGGATGTGGTTAGGTAGTATTCATCAATATATACCTGAAAAATTATTATTATCTTTTATGTTTGTGATCATTAAACACAATATAGTTAATCCACTTTCACAAAATGTGATATTAATTTAATCACAAGATTATTAATCAAAATAATAAAATGAGTTCCTCAATTTTGAATTGAAGGGGTGGGGTAATTGTTGACTGCAATCGGAATTTTAAATCGCATATTAATCAGATCACTAGGACAGCATTTTTTCACTTAAGAAACATAGCTAAAGTTAGACCTCTTATATCAGTCAAAGATGCTGAGAAATTAGTTCACGCGTTTGTTTTTAGTCGACTAGATTACTGTAATGCACTCCTCTCAGGACTACCCAAAAAAGACATAAATCGTTTACAACTAGTGCAGAATGGAGCTGCTAGAATCCTAACTAGGAAAAGAAAATCTGAGGACATCTGTCCAGTTCTGATGTCACTACATTGGTTACCTGTGTCATTCAGGATTGACTTTAAAATTCTGCTTATGGTTTATAAAGCCTTAAATAATCTCGCCCCATCTTATATATCGGAATGTCTGACACTTTATATTCCAAATCGTAACCTTAGATCCTCAAATGAGTGTCTCCTTCGAATTCCAAGAACAAAACTTAAAAGAAGTGGTGAGGCGGACGGCCTTCTGCTGCTATGCACCTAAAATCTGGAATAGCCTGCCAGTAGGAATTCGCCAGGCTGATACGGTGGAGCAATTTAAAACACTGCTGAAAACACATTACTTTAACATGGCCTTCTGATAACTTCACTTTAACTTAATCCTGATACTCTGTATGATCAATTCATCATGATAACTATTCATGGTGGCTCTAAAATCTGTACTGACCCCTACTCTCTCTTCTGTTTCTTTTTTCCGGCCTGCGCCACCACCACCTTCTCAAAGCATCATGATGCTCCAACAATGATGGATGGATTAAAAGCCAGAAGTCTACGTGACCATCATCATCCAGTCCTTCTGTGAGAACCCTAAATACAGAGAGGACTGTTTCATTTATGTTAGGTAGAATGCAAGGAGGGGACTGGGCGGTCTCATGGTCTGGAATCCCTACAGATTTTATTTCTTTCTCCAGCCGTCTGGAGTTTTTTTGTTTTGTTTTTTCTGTCCTCCCTGGCCATTGGACCTTACTCTTATTCTATTTTAATTAATGTTGACTTATTTTATTTTCTTATTGTGTCTTTTATTTTTCTATTCTTCATTATGTAAAGCACTTTGAGCTACTTTTTGTATAAAAATATGCTATATAAATAAATGTTGTTGTTGTTGGTGGTGGTGTACAGAAAGGACCAATGACAGCAGTGATGTTTTGCAACAGTCTGCATTCTTGTCTAGTTTATGTTTTTATTTTAATTTGTTATTTTTTTTCTCCTATTTTTATGTTACTCCTGAGGTATTGCATAGAGATTTGTTTATCTTAAATTGCATTTTGACAGCTCCTTTTTACTCTTTTGAGGTTTATTATTATTATTATTATTATTATTATTATTATTATTATTATTATTATTATTATTATTATTATTATTATATTATTATTATTATTTCGTAGTTTGTACATTTTTTTAAATTTAGAACAGAATTATTGTTGCCATTTGGTCTCAACATGGAGTGTTGCTTGGTTTGTTCCTCTTCTAGGGCATTTTTGAAATGTTATGTGTATTTTGAACTATTAAATACATTTTCCCTGCTTTGGGCCCATCTAAGTTCAAGTCTACTGTTGTAGTTGGGAGTAAGGAGGACTGAGTAAGCCTCTTTTGGGCTGTCCAGTGAAGGTCTTCATCATTCTTCTAAGTCTTTTTGGAAGCTTCTACTAATTTGTGTCATGTATGAGATTCTGATGACAAAAGTGGTGTTAAATAAAAACTATATTTGTGTCATAAACATGAGTAGAACATGATCATAGTAAAGAAACTAAATAGAATGATAAAGCAGACAAAAAATTATTTTAGCACAATTTGTTTTAATTAGACAGACAAGTTAAGAGATAAAGTATAATACTCAATGATAATGGCACCCAAAAGTGTTGACATTTTGCATGTTGATTAGAAGATCTAAGGATTTCGCTGTACTCTGTACTGCACATTTGACAGTATTCATCCTATGAACCTCTTTAACAATACAAAGTGATTTTTTACCCATATGATTCAACTGAAGCAATAGAAATAAAAATATATTTTTTTATAAACTTATAAGTCATAATGGTGAAATCCAAGAGCATTGTTTTGACCTTTCCCAACTCAGTCAGTGTTTATGCCTCCTGAAAACTTGAAAAATGTGAGGCTTTTGCAGCATTTATTAAACTTAAGCATATCATAGTATGGGCGGCAAGGCGGTGCAGTGGTAGCGCTGCTGCCTCACAGTAAGGAGACCTGGGTTTGTTTCCTGGGTCCTCCCTGTGTGGAGTTTGCATGTTCTCCCTGTGTCTGCGTGGGTTTCCTCCAGGTGCCCCGGCTTCCTTCCAAAGACATGCAATTTAGGTGCATTGGCGATCCTAAATTGTTCCTAGTGTGTGCTTGGTGTGTGTATGTGTGTGCCTTGCGGTGGGCTGGTGCCCTTCCTGGGGATTTGTTCCAGCCTTGCGCCCTGTGCTGGCTGGGATTGGCTCTAGCAGACCTCATGATCCTGTGTTAGGATATAGCGGGTTGGATAATGGGTGGATGGATGGATATCATAGTATAGGCACTCCATTGGTTTAAACACGTAATGATTTGCAAGTTAATGCTGGCACTGACAAAATATATGTTCTTGTTCTCTTCCATTTAAGCTTAGCATTTTACATCAAATGTCACAGTGTTCTTCACAGAAATTACATTAGGTAATGTGTGGGTCTCCCAGGCAGTGTCTTAAAATCATTTCAATCCAATATAAGGGGCAGACAATTGTTTTTTAGTAGTGATTGTAGGTCAGGTTCCATGATATTTTATATTCTATATGATGTACTTCAAAAGATTTATTCTGTGCATACTCTTATTACTCTACATGCTTCCGTTAGGCCAGATTATCTCAAAACATCAGCAAGAATAACAACATTTATTACATTTTTAAACAAAGGACTTAGCTCAAAATACTTTACAACATTAAACAAGAAATTACTGAAAAGAAAAACATTAAATTTAGAATAGAATAATTATCAAAAAATAGTATACATAACATAAATAAACAATGCACACTTACATACAAAAGATTGTTATAAAAACTACAGCCATTTAATTTCACGTTTTTTTTTAGTTTTTTTTTTAGCTTCTTATTGACAGTCTGATGATAAAGTCAGATAGTCAGAGTGAACAGGGAAAAACCAAATCTACAGGGGTTCCAGACTAACCAATCACCCAGACTTGGGCATTGTGTCTAACATAAATGTTCTTATGTAGTTCTTTAATTTTTTTTTTTTTTTTGGCTGTTGACAAAGTGTACTACCACAGCTTAGCAGATGACATACAGCTTTACAAATTGATAGCACTAATTGACTCTAAAGCTCTGATCCAATTACTGGCATTCAGAATAAATGAATACATTTTAAAAAATAAACTTGATCTTTTGCCACTACACATAAAGCCAGAAGTATTTATGTGTTATTATGGACAAACACCAAAACTTCATGTTACATATTAACTATACTGCATTTTATTTCTTTTAAAGAACATTGTAAAAGTTGGACCTTTTATCACATCACAAGAGGCTGAAACACTAATTCACACTTTTATTTTTAACCTACTGTAATACATTATGAGGACTACCTAAAAAGGTATAAATCGGTTTTTGCTTAGCAGCAAGATCATTAACCAGTAAAATAAAATCTGAACATATCTTATTGGTCTTAAAATCATTACATTGGTTATTTTTGCCCTTTAGAGTTGATTTCAAAATACCCCATATACTGTATAAAGTATTTCTAAGTGCATATCCCCTATATTCACAGTCAGAGTCTTAGATACTTGAACATCTACCACCTGCTCAAAGTACTCTACAGCTGCCAGTTAGGATGGAACGAACGTGTAAACTCAAACTGTTGACAAGAGCAACTGCATTGACTTTAGAGCGAAGCATTAAAACAATAAAGAATAACTTAAACACATTCCTGAATGTTCAGAGGAGGCTGGCAGTCATTTGGCCTTGGAACCCTTTGCAGTTATATTTTCTCCAGAATACAAATCAAGAAAAGTAAGATTATTTATATTATTAGCATTATCATGAAGCATCTCGCAGGCTGAGATTTTTATTGTTCTGTACTCTGTCCATCTAACCATAACATTTGTAATTATCATTATAATTATTACAATGAATTTAAAAATTTAACCCATTATTAAGAACTCTGTTACTTGATTTTTCTGGAGTTATTCATATGCATTATCGTTCAGTATTTATTTTGTTAAATTCATGTGCTTATTTACTTCTAAATTATTTTTCTTTTTATTTGCACGTTTTTCCTTAACATTTTGTAAAGCACTTTACGCTATATGAAAATGCGCTACAGAAATAATTGTTTTGGTAATGATAATCGTTTATTTAAATATTTCTGATCAATACAAAGTATCTTAATTCTATAGGTGATGGTTGTAAGGGAGCACAATTTTTAGGCAATATGACCACCTTCTCCTACCACAAGGAGTAATATCACTGTAGAAAATGCAATGATGGAATTAGAAAGAAAGAAAGAAAGAAAGAAAGAAAGAAAGAAAGAAAGAAAGAAAGAAAGAAAGAAAGAAAGTTTTTTATATTGAAAAAAAAAAACTTTCTAAACCGTATAATCCATTATTACAAGGAACAACGTTTAAGTAATTTGGTCAGTACTTTAAACAATTAGTAATATATAAATCTCACTTACCATTTGTGCATTTGTCGTTACATTGTCGGAAAAGACGAGGGTATTTCCATTGCTGCCCAAACCTATTACAGATTCATTGTTGCCTTCTTGTCCAACTAGCACGAAGTGCTTTTGTGCCGTCCGATACTGATGATTAAAGAAAAGAGATCCGCTCACTTCTGCATAGTCGGTCCCATCCACATTATTTATTAAAATGCGATGTCTTCTATTGCATTGAAAGGCAATAAGAGTAATCACACTAATTATAAACAAGGATGAAACAGAACTCAAAACAATGATCAAATAAAAGGTCATCTTATTTTCTGTTTCTTCTTGTCTTATGCTGCTTTTCATTTCAGATAATGCGTGTGCTTCCGTATTTTCAGATGGCGTTACAATTACCGTTGCAGATGCAGATAACGAAATGCTGCCGCTGTCTTTCACCAGTATAACCATCTTTTGTACAATGGCATCAGATTCAGCCATAGCTCGAAGAGTCCTGATTTCACCTGTATAGCGCCCCACACTGAAAAGCGACCTGTCAGTTGCCTCTTCTATAGAAAAACAAAGCCAGGCGTTATAACCTACATCAGCATCATAGGCTTTGATTTTTGAAAGCAAAAAATTGGCTTTCACGTTCTTTGGAATCATCTCTTCAACAACTGCTGTGCCATTCGTCGCAACTGGAAGCACGACAACCGGAGGATTGTCATTTTGATCCAAAATAAAAACGTTCACAGATACGCTGCTGCTAAGCGACGGCGATCCGTAGCCTTTTGCCACCACTGTGAACGAAAAATCTTTCACTTCTTCAAAGTCAAAAGTTGTAAAACTAAGTAGGCTACTTGTCCATTGTTAGAACTGATACTGAGGAAAGGTACAACTGGCTTTTCTACAACTTCACTTTCACCCAGAAAGTACGTAATAATTGCATTCTCATTAGTGTCGTCGTCGACTGCACTTACTGCAAGGATTGAGGCTCCAGGCTTATTATTTTCCTCTAAATAGAATATGTAAGGATCTCGTAAAAATCTTGGAAGATTGTCATTTACATCCAGCACGCTAATAAAAACAGTTTCAGACGATGACAATGAAGGAAGGCCAAAGTCTTTAGCAGTTATTGTTATGTTATACTGGGATACTGACTCTCGGTCCAGCCGTGAATTTGTTACCAAAGAATAAACATTTTCTTGAAATGATGCCTTCGGATCAAAAGGGGGGTTATACGAAGAATATCACGACACTTTAGAGTTAACGCCAGAATCAAGGGCCGTAATGCTGATAAGTCCAACCACTGTACCTGGTGTTATATCTTCTAACACAGAACTAGTTATCGACGTCACTTCTATCAGGGGAGCGTTATTATTCATGTTTTTTATGTCAATAATTACGGTGCAACGGCTACTCATGGGCAGTCGGCCCTTATCTGTCGCTTTTATATCAATTTCATAAACCTCACTTTCTTCGAAATCTATTACTCCGTTAACTGTTATTCCCCCAGTATAAATATCCAAATTAAACTTTTCAGATACTTTGTTGTGGACCGATTGTCCGAATATGTAAATTATCTCACCATTACTGCCCTCATCTGAATCTGAAGCGTTTATCTTTACAACAATTGCACCTAAATGGGGCATTTTCATCCAGTGTTATCGAGTACACTTTTTCTGTAAAGGTTGGGGCATTGTCATTGATATCGTCAACTTTTACACTAATATTCATATTTCCAGATCTTGGGGGGCTTCCCCCATCGATGGCTGTTATTGAAAAATCTAATTTGTCTTTCACTTCCCTGTCTAAAGGTTTCTGTAACACTAAAACGGGAATTTTATTGTTCCTGGTAAGCTCTTCTACTTCTAGTGTGAAATTATCCGTTTTTCTCAGTTGATAAAATTTCAAAGAATTTACACCGGCATCAGGATCAAATGCCCCCTCTAATGGGAAACGCGCACCGATTGGTGTGGATTCTGAAACGTCTAAAGTTTTAGTCTTATCCCTAAAGGCCGGCGTGTTATCATTTATGTCTAAAATTTCAATATCAGCTTGATGTATTTCTAAGGGCTTATCAATAACAATTTTAACGTTAATAAAACAAACCTTATCTCTTTCACAAAGCACTTCTCTGTTAATAATTTCATTTACAAACAACATGCCAGTCTTATGGTTTACCTGCACCAGCTGATGTTTTGATCCAGAAATTGCACGAAAACCACGACACTGAAGATTTTTTATGTCGAGACCCATATCCTTTATAATGTTCCCAATAATCGCCCCTGGTATTGACTCCTCAGGAATAGAATAACGTAGATGTGCAAATATATTTTTCCAGGAGCACACGAGAACAGCTGAAAGCAGGAAAAGACGCTTGTAGCCATAGAACCGTAAATATTCTTCAGAGATCATTATTGTGCACGGTAATAGCTTTCTGGCGCAGACTCTCGTTGTAAATACACAGATCGGTTTTCCAGTGAGCCCTAATAAAACTATCCAAAAATCAACATCTGTTATAACGTGCAAGAAAAATCTACAAGGATAAATTAGGCAAATAAGTTTTGTGGGAAAGACAGAAATAAAAGGGGAAGGGCTTCAAAGTGAGGATTGCTGAAAGCTACAAAGCAGTGACACCCAGTGGAATACTTAGGAAGTGCACCACAAATTGTACTATGACCTTGATTGCAATCAAAGTTTTTACTCTTACATTTTCATAAATATAACTTTCGGAACAATAAAATCATAATCTACAATAATGAAATCAGATATCTGTTATACTAGAATGGTGTAAACCCTGATAACTATTCTAGTATACTTATTTTCTGAAACAATCTAAATAAACCGAGTCACTTTTATTTGACACTATTTTAATAATATTGGTCAATTAACTTAGTTTACTAAGAAGGTTACATTTAATAGAACTGACATTTTAGTACAGCACATCCTTCCAACAATTTATGATTATGAGCACTAATGCAAGGTAATGAATAAACTGTAATTCCTGCTAATATTTACATTTAGATATGTGTGTGTGTGTGCGCGTGAGTGATTGTGTATGTGTAAATTCAGTTTACTTTTTATATAGCTCCATCATTCAGCTTTGAAAACTAATAATTAAAATTTGATATGAGCATTTAATTGGAAAAAAGGAAATGGCTCAGAAAACTTGCCAAAATGTGATTTAAATTCCTTGGTTTTTATATAAGTATGGAAAAAGTATAGTAGGTATAGTTGCTCTGAGGATGTTAATGGAGAAGTATAGACAAGGCCAGAAGGAGTTGCATTGCGTCTTTGTGGACGTGGAGAAAGCAAATGACAGGGTGTCTCAAGAGGAGCTGTGGTATTGTATGAGGAAGTCGGGAATGGCAGAGAAGTATGTAAGAGTTGCACAGGATATGTACGAGGGAAGTGTGACCATGGTGAGGTCTACAGTAGGAGTGACAGATGCATTCAAGTTGGAGTTGGCATTACATCAGGGATAGGCTCTGAGCCCTGTTTTATTTGCAATGGTGATGGACAGGTTGGCAGACGACATTAGACAGGAGTCCCCATGGACTATGATGTTTTCTGATGACATTGTGATATGTAGCGATAGTAGGGAGCAGGCTGAGGAGTCCCTGGAGAGATGGAGATATGATCTAGAGAGGAGAGGAATGATGATCAGTAGGAACAAGACAGAATACATTGTGTGTAAATGAGAGGGAGGTCAGTGGAATGGTGAGGATGCAGGGAGTAAAGTTGGCGAAGGTGGATGAGTTTAAATATTTGGGATCAACAGTACAGAGTAATGGGGATTGTGGAAGAGCGGTGAAAAATAGAGTGCAGGCAGGATGGAATGGGTGGAGAAGAGTGTCAGGAGTAATTTGTGACAGACGGGTATCAGTGAGAGTGAAAGGGAAGGTCTACAGGATGGAAGTGAGACCAGCTATGTTATATGGGTTGGAGACGGTGGCACTGACCAGAAAGAAAGAGACAGAGCTGGAGGTGGCAGAGTTAAAGATGCTAAGATTTGTATTGGGTGTGACGGGATGGACAGGATTAGAAATGAGGACATTAGAAGGTTGGATCAGGTTGGACAGTTGGGAGACAATGTCAAAGAGGTGCGATTGTACTGGTATGGACATGTGCAGAGGAGAGATGCTGGGTATACTGGGAGAAGGATGCTAAGTGTAGAGCTAAGTGAAGGTTTATAGATGTGGTGAGAGAGGACATGCAGGCGGTGAGTGTGAAAGAGCAAGATGCAGAGGACAGCAAGTTATCGAAAAAGATGATCCACTGTGGTCACCCCTAATGGGAACAGCCAAAAAAAAGAAGAGGTGGGGGACGAGGAGCAGACGTTCAATGTTATTTTGACTGTTTTTTTTTTCTTCTTCTTCTTTTTGATTTCTCTATATGCAAATTAAGCACACACTGAAAATGTAAGAGTTAGGAGATACCACAAAAAATATGCAAAAGGAACTCTGATCTTGGTATTTCACAAAAAAGTTTTTTGACATTCATTGTATTTTCTTAAGTTCATTGTACTTTCATTTGGTTTCTTTCTATTTTCAAAGGTTTTATTTTACTTTTTAAGTGCTTAAATGCTTATTCCAGCATATCGGACAATTTAAAGTATACGCAATCACCTATTTTTGGGAAACATCTACATTTGGCACACTTTGTGTTGTATTTTTAATGAACTACAATCCATCACCAAATATAGATATTTCACTGGAATTGTTTTGTGATACAACTCAGCATTAGAAACATTAATTTTAATTGAACAATCTTTATACCTAATTTGATCAGTGTAGCATATTTCCAAAAAATTGGCATGAGTTTAAAATCCAAGAAAAATTACATATAGAGTTTTGATTTTCTGCATTAGCCAGTTTGGGGTTTTGGGGGCTTTTGAAGTTCCAGGGCCCTGAAAAACATTTGTACTGAGACGAGTTACTGTGCTAAACACACAACAACCTTAACTGACATGTTTGTTAAAAATGCTGTGTATTCACTCATTAGCTTTGATTAATACTAACTTTAAATGTTACAAATGTAACATATATGATTTTTCACCTGTGGTTAGAAACACTGCTTATGTTAAGTTCTTTCTAAAGGTCAAAAAACAGCATTTTGGGAAGTTTATGAATAATCACTTTGCATTAGCGTGACCACTAATTTGTTTTAAGATTATTTTTCTTTATGGGAAAAAAGGCTAGTGATAAAATATTGATGATGCAGGTGTTAATCTGACATCAAAGAAGCTTTTCAAAAGTCATCTATTTGTATGTGGGACACACACACCTCAGCCAGCTCTAATGTGTGACTGTTTGTGTCAGTAATAAATCCTTGCTCAAGAATAATCAATGTATTAAGTGTCTGATTTAAGTTCCATATAGGCAATTTAATACAAGCCTCCATGATAATATATCTGTTAGCCTGGCTGATATCAGGATAGTATTCGGCCATAAAAGTCATGCCGAATCCTCTATTGGAGAAGTTTAGTGGAAAAAAAAAATAATAATAATGACCCTATTTTAAAAATGGGAATAACTATTGAAGAAGAAGAAGTCTGAATCCAGATGAACTCTTCAAAATGTTGTATCATAATTAAAAGCACAACGGCGTCCTGCATGTATGAGAAGTATACAGGATGATGACATTAATTTTTGCCACATGTTTGCTTCTAATATTTATGAATTCTTGCTTTTATTGTAAGTCTACTTCATGGCAAAAAGAAGTACAAAAAATGAATAAACTTTTTAAAACATTGGAAAAAATATTTAAAAATCTCCTCACTAAACGTACTGAAACAAAACAAACCGACATATCTGGAGTAAGAATTAGGTTCCGCAAGAATCATATCTATAAACTGAAAGTGATCATTTAAACTTATCAGTTTTGTTTTCCATGTTCTAAAAACATATTTGACAAATGTACTTTGACGTGAAGGATTACTTACCTTGGGTGCAATTCGAACTCCACTGTCGGAAATAAGAAGAGTATTTCCATTGTTGTATACCTCCGTCACTGAATCTCTGTTCATTCCTGTACCAATAAACATGAATTGTTTTTCTGGCTCTTGATATTGATGACTGTGATGAAGAGATCCGAAAACATCTGCGTAATTGATGCTATCCAAATACTTGTCACTCGTGAAACTTTGATGTGCTTTGTGACACTGTAAAGCGATGACAGTAATAATGACGAGGACAAATAAAGACGATACGAAACTCAAAATGATAATCAAGTAAAATATCACCGTATTTTCTTTTTCTTCTTGTTTTGAACTGTGTTTAATTTCGGAAAAAGCAGGTTCTTCCATATGTTCAGTTATTGTTACGATTACTGTTGCAGATGAAGAAAATGAAACGCTCCCGCTATCTTTCACTAGTATAACCATCTTTTGTATATTGGCATCTACCTCAGCCATAGCTCGAAGAGTTCTAATTTCTCCTGTGAATCGTCCAACTGAGAAAAGGGAAGGACTTGTAGCTTCTTCTAGAGAATAAGAAAGCCAGGCATTATAACCCATATCGGCATCATAAGCTCTAATTCTTGTAATCAAATATCCCGCTTTCACGTTTCCAGGAATAGTCTCTTCCACAAATGCTGTTCCATTCTTGGTGAATGGGAAAATGATTACTGGTGGATTGTCATTCTGATCCAAGATGAAAACGTTAACAGTGACGTTGCTGCTAAGTGACGGAACACCAGAGTCTCTAACAACAACACCGAAGGAAAATCGTTTAGTTTCCTCAAAATTAAAGGTTGTAAAACTAAACACTTGTCCACTGTCAGAACTTATACTGAGGAAGGGCACCAGTGACTTGTCCGTAACTTCAGTTTCTCGTAAATGGTATGTGATAACAGCATTCTCATTCGCATCAATATCTGTTGCAGTAACTGCAAAGATCTGAGCACCAGGAACATTATTTTCCTCTACATAGAATACATATGGGTCTTGCAAAAACATTGGATGGTTATCATTTACATCCAACACGTTAACTAAAACGGTTTTGTAAGAAAACAGAGGAGGGTATCCAAAATCTTTAGCCGTTATCGTTATGTTATGTTGGGATACTGTTTCCCTGTCCAGTCTTGTCTTAGTTACCAAAGAATACAAATTCTCCTGAAGTGACGGCCTTACTTCAAAAGGCACATCTTCGGATGAAAAACATATCACTTTAGAATTAATACCTGAATCAAGGTCAGTAATGCTAATTAGCCCAACGACTGTACCTGGCTTTACGTCTTCGAACACTGAACCCTTTAAGGATGTGATTTCTATCATGGGTGCGTTATCATTCATATCTTTAATTTTAATTAATACAGTGCAGTGGCTACTCATCGGCACAGGTCCCTTATCTATAGCTTTTACTTCAATTTCATAAAGCTCTTTCTCCTCAAAATCGATCACGCCTTCAACCGTAATTTCTCCAGTGGAAATATCCAGCTGAAACAATTCGGCTACTTTTTTCTGGACTGAGGTTTCAAATAAATAAATAACCTCAGCATTATTCCCCTCGTCTAAATCCGTAGCATTAAGCTTGAGAATAACAGTACCTAATTGAACATTCTCCTCTAGTATTACACTATATATTTGTTCAGCAAAAATGGGCGCATTGTCGTTAATGTCAACAACTGTTATAGTAATTGTCATATTTCCTGATCTCGCAGGAAATCCCCCATCGACGGCTGACAACCATAAATTATACTTTGCTTTAATTTCCCTATCCAAAGCTTTTTGCAAAACCAATATTGGAATTTTATTCATCTTGCTGCGTTCTTCTGCTTGCAAAATAAAATGATCGTTTTGACTCAGCTGATATAATTTTAAACCGTTAACACCCGAATCTAAATCATAGGCGGCCTCTAATTGGAAACGGGATGCAATTGGCGTAGATTCGGATATTTCCAGACTTTTCTCTTTTTCTCGAAAAGCAGGATAGTTATCATTTATATCCAGAATTTCAATTTCAACTTGATGTATTTCTAAGGGATTTTCTAAAACAATTTAATGTTTATAAAACAAGCCTTATCTCTATCGCATAGCACTTCCCTGTCAATGATATCGTTTACAAATACAACTCCGGTCTTCAAATTTACCTGCACCAGCTGCTGTTTCATCGCAGAAATAACTCGAAAGTCTCGACTTTCAAGTTGTTTAATATCAAGACCTAAATCCTTTACAATATTGCCGATAATGGTCCCTGATGCTGACTCCTCCAGAATAGAATAACGTAGCTGTGCAAAAATATTTTTCCAAGAACACACTAGACAGAAACAAAGCAGTAGAATGCCTTTGTAGACACGCAGCCTTTTGAGTGTCATCGTGCTAAAGATTGCAGATCCAGCTAATCACAGTGATTTCACAAATCCGTTTTTCTTAGTTTCCAGTACAAAGAAAAATAAAAATAAACGACCACCGTGTCTCACTGAAATGAACAAGGAAAATCAATCCATTAATTTTATCACGCTCAGAAAAAGGGGTTGGTTTCATATAAAATGATTTCTCGAAAAGGATGTTTTGCTAATGTTGGAAAGCAGTGACACCTTGCGTTTGTTTTAACGCACTGCAACTGAATATTTAAAATAAGTGATTACGGTTCATTAAAAATATGCATCCTACTATACAAAATAAAATTGTAATAATAGTTTAGATACAATTCAGACTGCATATTTATAGGCCGATGATTAAAAAGAATATAAGGATTACACAGACTATCACATATTTCTGAAAAGATGTGCAGAAATGCTCAAAATCACAATATAAATTCACACACATGCACACACACACATTATATATATATATATATATATATATATATATATATATATATATATATATATATATATATATATATATATATATATATATACACTCAACATTACAACTACTGATGGGTAAGTGAGTAACATTTATTATCTTGTTACAATGGCACCTGTCAAAGGGTTGGGATATATGAGGCACTAAGCAAACAGTCAGTTCTTGAAAGTGATATACTGGATGGAGAAATGGGCAAGTATAATGAGCTGAGTGAACGGCTTTGCCAAGGGATAAACAGTGATGGCTAGAACACAGGGTTAGAGCATCACTAACATAGCAGGGATTGTGAGGTGAAGAGTGGTCCAATGAAAGGAAAACCAGTGAACCAGAAAGAGGGTCATGGGTGCCTAAACTTCATTGATACTCATGGAGAGCAAAGGGTGTCCTTTATGGACAGATCCTAAGAGCAACCTTAGAACAAATTACTGAAAAGCTTAATGCTAGCTATGAGAGAAGGGTATCAAAACACACAGTTCATGAGCATCAGCCCAGTATCATTGAGCAATGAAAGAAGGTGGCGTGATCCAGTGAATCACAATGTCTTGTAGATCACGTGGATGACAAGGTGCATGTGTGTTGTTTACCTGGAGAAGAGACAGCAGCAGGATACACTATGGGAAACAGGCTAGCCAGCAGAAGCAATGTGAGGCACTGTACAATGTTTTGCAGGAAAGCTTTGGGTCCTGGCATTAATGTGGATGTTACTTTGACATGGTAACAGTATTCCCTGATGCCAGTGACCTGAAAAAAATATTCAGGAGCTGTTTGAGGAACATGACAAACAGTCCACGGTGTAACACTGGCACCTGAATTTCCCACATTTCAATGTGATTGAGTGTCTGTATACTGAAAAGCAAGTCCAATCCATGGAGACCCCACCTTGCAACAACAAGTATTAAAAGATCTGCTGTTAATGCTTCGGTGCCACCTATCACAGGACACCTTCAGAGGTCTTCTGGAGTCTATGCCTCGATGAATCAGTGCTGTTTTGGTGGCACAAGGGGGACCTATGCAATATTGGGCAAGTGGTATTAATGTTGCGGCTGAATGGTGTTTTTATGAACACAAAGGAAAACATACAGACCTCCACAGATTCATAGTATACAGTACAAGTTAACAGCAACCCTTTATCAGTAGTTTTCTTGCCTTAGAAAAAGTAAAAAAAATATATATATTGAGAATCTTCCTTTTGTCAGCATTCTGGATTTGTCAGGATACTTTAAATTATGTTACTTCACATACAGTAGATTTTTGTCACATAGTCTTACAGAATATTTTCCCCTTTTTTATGATAAAAAAAGTTGTTATAACATTAGTAACTGCAATATTATTACACATATCGAAACTACTGGATAATCAGGATTAGCACAACACTACCCTAACACTGCAGTCATATACAGTATATTATATTTGTAACTATTGCACAGTTTCAGTCAGGAAGCAGTGTCTAGTTACCAGACTAAAAAGTGGCTGAATGCATTTTGTACACTTAATGGCTTACTCCAGTTTCTTCCTTCATCCTGAAGATGAGCATGTCAGGTTAGTCGACATCTCCAAATTGGTGCTCTATGAATGTTTATGTGTGGGTGTGGGTGGGTCCATTTTTTTTTTTCCAGAATGGACCAGCTTATATTTGAGTGTGGTTGATTTATGATGCATAGACAAGACCACAACAACCTTTATGTCTTTTTCATCCTATATTAGAAAGGAGAAATGCTGAGTATATTGGGAAAAGGATGCTAAGGATAGAACTGCCAGGCAAGAGGAAAAGAGGAAGGCCTAAGAGAAGGTTTATGGATGTGGTGAGTGAGGACATGCAGGTGATGGGTGTGACAGAGCAAGATGACGAGGACAGAAAGATTTGGAGAAAGATGATCTGCTGTGGCAACCCCTGATGGGAGCAACCGAAAGAAAAAGAAGAAGAAATGATTGGTTCAGAAAATGTAAAGCATGCATTCATCAAGGATTACAAAATAAATTACATTTCAACTTTAATACCCTAAATAAATAAATATAATCAGTCCTGGTGAAATTGTAGATATTTTATAATTTTTAGTCAGGATAACTCTAGAAAAATAGACTGTGGTGAACTGATTTATATAGTCGCATAATCATTTGACAGCAGCAACTCTTTTTGAAAGTAAAGCATTTCAATTTGTGCTACCAGGTAGTAGAATACCTAAATGCTAAACAGTGGGTTTTTGAAGAATACTAACTCAACAAATGAAATTATTAATAACTAGGTTTAATATGTAAAATATAAATCTGTAATCACTAACTCTTTAAAAGTGGTTTTCTCCAGTTTTAAGGTCTGTAAATCATTAAAAAGATTTACTCTGTCAGTTCTGCAAATAAAAGCAGAAAGTACAACAAATACCCAATTTATTCAGTATTGACCTGGAAACCTACAGGTAGTGTGGTATAGCGGTTAGGTTTTTGGGCTTTAAACCCTGTGGGTTCAAGTCCTGTTATTGGCACAGTTTGACCATGAGCAACTCCAATTAGAAAAAAAAAAATAAATAAATAACCAAATGCATGTCAAAAGTTGAACATTGTCTTGGATAAAGGCATCAGCCAAATAAGTTAATACAATACAAAATGAAGCTGAGTTTTTAGTCAGGATTTCCCTGAAATGACACTATGTATGAAGTTTATTAAAATAACTAGACTAATAAGAGGTGTACCAAAAATTCACTGCCTCATAAATGATGAAGTCACATTAAAACATAAATGTATAATTACAGAGATAATGTAGTTACATGAGATGTGGCTTAGTAGTGCATCATCCAAAAATGGAATTAACTCTGTGTAATCTTCCTCATTCCTGCTTTTCTCTTTATCCTTATCTATTCCATTTGGCAGCTTATTCTGGGCAGTTTCTTTGAGGCTCATTAAACATAAATGTCCCAAAAATGTTAACTCCCAAAATTCATAATTCTTTTCATCACCATCAAAATAAAGCCTCCTCCATCGGTTTCCTGCTTCCCTCCTAAGCCAATAATCTGCTGTCATTTCCATATTAAGGGATGGGATAATTGGACAAATACATATACAGTACATAAAGTTTATCTTACTAGAATCGATGGCGGGAGAAATGACCAGCCATACATGCCATTCTACCGTTGCACAGTAATAAGGAACATAAAATAACTTTATAGATACCTCAGTATTTACTTTAACTTGAAACATATTATATGACAGCAGCTTGAGTGCATATCTAATTATATACATTCATTAATATCTCAGCAGTAGCCATATTCAACTGAGTTGAACGTGTTACACTTTACAGTTATTTTATTGAGCTTCCCTGTGGGACATCTTGAGACTTCACGGGATCCCCTCAAGTTTACTGGATATCATGGACGGCCTGTATACTGGTACTGTGAGTGCTGTGCAGAGTGGAGGGAGAACCTCTGCATTTTCCCCAGTTGATTCTGGAGTTTGTCATGGGTGTGTTCTGTCCTACTCTATTTAATGCTTGCCTGGACTGGGTGTTGGGCAGGGCTATGGGGTCCAGTGGCTTTGGGGTATCTGTTGGTGAAGAAAGATTCAATGGTCTTGACTTTGCCAATGAAGCTGTGATGTTCTGATCGGGGCTCTCAAGAGACTGAGCAAACTGTTTGAGTGTCTGGGCTTGCGAGTGTCCTGATAAAAACCAAGATCCAGGCCTTTAATGACCTCTTGAGCCCAGCCATCAATAGTGCGTCTGTCTGGGGAGAGAGTGTTGACCTTGTTGAGAGGTTTACGTACCTCGGCAGTGACACTCATGTATCAAGACTCTTACTATGAGATCAGTAGATGTATTAGGAGAGCATGGGGGACCATGAGGTCGCTGGAAAAGGGTGTGTGGCACTCCTGATATCTTTGCAAAAGGTAAGGTCCAAGTCTTTATGGTTGAGAGACATGGATGCTATCCAGTGACCTGAGGTGAAGACTGGACTCCTTCGGTACTGTGTGTTATCAGAGAATCCTTGGGTACCACTGGTTTGACTTTGCATGGAATGAGCAGTTGCTCATGGAGTCCTAAATGAGGCACATTATTTGTATTGTAAGGAAGCGTCAGTTACAGAATTGTGGCCATGTGACGTGATTCCTGGTGGGCGATCTGGCTCATAGGATCCTCATTAACACTTTGAGGGCTGAATATTTTTACGAAAAAGCACAGTTTTCTGCAAGGAACACAAAGCAATGGTTTCATACAGACATAAAATGTCTGATGCTGTGTGCTGTGGTTGCCAGTTTGTCAGGAATGTGTGGCAGACTGACTTACCAGGCTGTCTTCAAATGATGGGGGAAGCAATGACAGTCGCTGGTTTGTACCTCTTGTCATTATAAGTGGCGGTCCTCCTAGGCGAATGTCGATGCCATTTTTGCTATTGTCTGCGCCTCTCTAATCACACAAGCGCAGGGAATCTCGATCAAACCTGTGAAGCTCCAACTAAAGCATAATGGCAGATTTTTGTCCCCGTTTACAGTTGATTACCACCGTCAATCCCTCCTTTTGACAAAAGTTGACAACCGCCCTGAAAGAGTTAATTAGGACCCGAGTGGCCGGACCAGGCCAGGGGATACCACATGACACCTGGCTGTGGCAGATAGATGGTCATTTCCAAAGGGTTGAACTGGACCACATAAAGTATATGCCTGGGGGTTGCCAAACAGGATTCCAAGCTGTTTCATTGTGTAGTGCATGCTCCCCAACCTGACCTGACCTGAGTAGTCATGTTGGCAGGGAAATACCCAGAAGTAAAGATTCTACCTCATGTTTCATGTTTTCTGTTTATGCTCTTAACTTAGAACTTCTTTTATTCTTTGTACTATTTATTTATTTATTTATTTATTTATTTATTTATTTGTTTGTTTGTTTGTTTATCTATCTATCTATCTATCTATCTATCTATCTATCTATCTATCTATCTATCTATCTATCTATCTATCTATCTATTTATTTATTTATTCACTTTGGATAAATGATGCTTTATACTAAAGGTGTGTAGTCTATAATAGTTAATCTCTTCTCATGTATTTTCAATAACTACAGCTCTCTTACTTGAGGGATTGCTGAGCAAATTTAATATTAAGCATTGCTGAGACTTTGTCTAATAAGTGTAGCAATCATAACCTGCATGACTTTTTCTATACAAACAACTGTAAACCTACTTTTGCCCACCCCTGTAGATATATACATATTATTTATTTAGAAAGAGAACCTATAATATGTTCATACATATAGAATGTTTGAAAACTATGAATGCCAGTAAGGTAAACGAATAAGTGCTAAAGACACACTGAATGCCATTAGCAGTATACATTCAGTAATAAATATGTAGTCCTTAGTGCTTAGGCTTCTTAACATTGAATTAATATAAAACAGCAAATAGTGAAAGGAACAATTTTACACAATTTCCCAACTCAACCATTTGTACCAGTATTTGCTCTCAGAAGTTGTGCTATGTGCACGAATACATATGAGGAAGAGATTTTTGTTACATTTGGTGAAAAAGTCCAAAATCTTGTTTGAATTACTTTATCTACAAAGTTAATGCAAGTTTACCTTTTTAGATTAAATGGACAATCTTTAAATCCCCAGACTCATGGAAAATTTTGTCTATTTTTGTATTTATTGGCAAGTGAAAGCATATATTCCAGATTTTATGTAATTAAGCTTAAGGCACACTTTGAAATATATGTTGTTCTCCACAATATTTAATGTGTTCGCTCACGTGTACAACTTAGAGCAGGTCCTATGCATTCTCACTAATTGCCTTGAGGATCAAGTTGATGTGTCAAATGCAAAGATAACTCTGTTCACCACAGTTTATACAAACCCATCAACTCATACTTAGCAGGTGTTCATATCACAAGGCAAGGACCAAACTCTGATAAGATGTCTCACAATATGCCATATCACTTCTACCAGAATACGTTTAGAGTCTTCTACCTTTCCAACAGTAATTCCTTTGGGCTATGGCAGCAATCTGGTCGATATCAGAAAAACCAAAGCAAACTCTATGAGAATGGGCAAATTCCTGAAATGCAAACAGGGTCTAGTAGCTGAAAGGCAACATCAATCAACACAATTCAATATAATTTATGCTGGTCAATGCTAATTACAAAAAGTTTCGCTCTTACTTTATATGAAAATGAATAGTATGCTCTCACTCCGACCTTAGCCTTATTCAGGATGGCATACACACGATTTTCAGGAGAAAATAAGCCTTGCTTGGCACAATGAAGGAAATAGCCTTCATGAGTACCAGTCCAGCACATGGCTTAACAAAGTACACACTACAATGCTAATTTAGAAAATCCAATTAATACACATATGGAGAACAAGGGAGCAGAGGAAGCCTGTAGCTACTGTATATACACTCATAAAAAATAAAGGTGCCTAAGTAGTTCTTCTGAGTAAAGGGGAACCAATTTTGTTTATCAAAAGAAAAATCTACACATGAAAGGTCCGGAAAGACTCTTTTTTAGATTATAGGTTCAGTAAAGAGTCATGAATTGATGATAACAAATTTGTGAAAGACCAATATGTTCCTGATTTTAAATAGACGCTTGCTGCATACAGTAATAGGCTAAATTCAGCTTTTCTTGATGTGTCACATATTAGAAACTTTTCAAAATCCAAAGAGACAATCTTATGTAGAAAGAATCCTTCCCAGAATTAAATGATTCTTTGTCAAGGAATGGATCTTCAAGAAAGCATACAACCCAGAGAAGAGCCATTTCAGAACCAGTCTTTTTAACAGTTCAGCTGGGCTTTCAGAAGCTGACCACCACAACATTATTATGACTAGCTACCTCTTTCTGAACACATTTCTACTGTTTCTCATTCATGCAGGTTAACACTATACAACATCCACAAGATCAGACCTTAGACAGAGTATGCAGCACAACTTCTGGACTAGGCTCTGGTCTTGTCACCTCTACTACTGCAGTTCACTTCTGACAAGAATACCCACATGTGAAATCAAACCAGTGTAGATGATCCAGAATGCAGCAGCTGATATTGTATTTAAACAGCCAAGATGGGCACATGTCACTCCTCTTTTCAAGCCGCTACATTGGCACCCTGTAGAAGCATGCATTAAGTTAAAACCCTGATGCTTGCCTACAGAGTAGTCAGTGGGTCAACACTGAGTATATGGAGACACTGGTGAGGTGCTATGCTCCTTCTCACCCACTCTGGTTTGAAAGTGAATAGCGTTTGGTGGTGCACTTCTGTGTGGTATCAGATCACAATCCAAACTCTTTTCTTGTATAGTTCCCACTTGGTGGAATGGGGTCCCACCTCTATCTGTATTGCTGATTCCTTCAACTTATTTAAGAGGCAATTGAAGACCCATCTGCTCTGTGAATATCTGGCCAATTGATTAAAGAAGAAATATATATATATATATATATATATATATATATATATATATATATATATATATATATATTGTCAACGGCACCCGGGCACAGACAGGCAGACATCTTCTTTTGCACAACCACCACACGTTTATTTACAGTATTTACAATTAATTGGTCACTCAGACCCAAACAATGGTCACAAAGACCCAGTTCAAACAGTGCACAGTACCCAAAACAGTCCTGGCCACAAATGCCTTTCTTCGGGCCGCCTCCACACTCCTCTTTTGTCCTACTTCCACCCGACTCCAGCCTCGAATGAATGGAGACGGCCCCTTTTATAGATGACCCGGATGAGCACCTGGTGTTCCCGGCATTCCTCCTCTGGCCACGCCCCAGCGTGGCGGAAGTGCCGGCTGTCCTCCCGGCTGCTCTCCGGGCACCATCATAAATCTCCCCCCCAGCACTTCCGCCACACCAGGACACAACAGGTCCCCAAAGCATTGGGGCGCCTCCTGGCGGTGACCACGGGCCCCTACAGGGAAAGGCTTCCATGCCCTTGACCCGTGGCCCCCAAAGCAACCCGGAAGGCGAACCCCACGTGATCCAGGCAGGGCTCTGACCCTCTTCCAGTCCCTCCTGGCGTCCCGGCCGGGTCATGGCCCCTGGCATCCCTGACAATATATACATATATGCTCTGTGTTCTTTTATATTGTTGGTTAAGCCTGATTGCTATATGGATTATAATCTATGATTGTAAATTTATTAGTTATTACATCTTTCACTTGTGGCAATCAACGTTTGTTACCTATCCTTCTACACTTGAACAAACAGGCCCTAGCCAAATGTTACTAGTTTATGTTTACCTCTGTTGTAAGTTGCTTTGGATAAACTGACAAGCAAATAAATTCAAATATAAATGTACAAGTATTATTATTATTATTATTATTATTAATAATAATAATAAGAAGAAGAAGAATTTTATTATTAATGTTATTTTATTTTGAAAGAGACTTATAATAGTTCCAAAATAAAAAACTGGCAAAAGAAAGAACAGCAACACTCTTTGAAAGCCAACAAAACATATATAAAAGCCATCTATAAGGGACTGAAAATTAAAACAATGTAAAAAATAGACTTTAATTATTACTCACCGCTTGCGCAATTTTAATTCCACCGTCGGATATTACGAGTGTATTTCTGTTGCTCCCCACATCCAACACTGACTTGCTGTTCATGTCTGGTCCAACAAACACTAGTTGTTTTTCTGCTGCTTGGTACTGGTGAAAAAGAGATCCACTTACTTCTGCATAGTTGGTGTCAAATATATAGTTATTACTTAAGAATGCATTCCTTCTGTGGCACTTACAAACCATAAGAGTAATAATAGTGATAACGAATAGCGAGGACACTGAACTCAAAACGATAATCAGAAAAACTGTCATTTTATTTTCTTGTTTTTCTAAGGAAGATGTGCTTTTAATTTCAGAAAATATATTTGCTTCCATGTTCTCAGCTACTGTTACGATTACTGTTGCAGATGCAGAAAATGAAATTCTCCCACCGTCTTTTACCAATATTACTAACTTATGCACAGTGACATCAGACTCTCCTATAGCTCGATGAGTTCTGATTTCACCTGTATATCGTCCAACACTAAAAACCGAGCGGTCAGTAGCTTCTTCCAAAGAAAAGGAGAGCCAAGCATTATATCCAACATCGGCATCATAGGCTTTGATCCTTGTAACAAAATAACCCGATTTCACATTTCTAGGAATAGTCTCTTCCACAACTGCAGTTCCATTTTTGGTTAGGGGAAACACGATGACTGGCGGATTATCGTTTTGATCCAAAATAAAAACATTCACTGTTACGTTGCTGCTGAGCGACGGTACTCCTGAATCTTTAGCTATGACATTGAAAGCAAAACTTTTCACTTCCTCAAAGTCAAAGATGGTGAAACTAAACACTTGTCCGTTGTCAGGATTGATGCTAAGGAAAGGCACCAATGACTTCTCCACAACTTCCTTTTCCCTTAGGTAATATGTGACAAGGGCATTCTCATTTGCATCCACATCTACTGCACTTACTGCAAACACTGATGCTCCAGGAGTGTTATTTTCCTCTATATAGAAAACATAAGGGTCTTGTAAAAATTTAGGATGGTTGTCATTCACATCCAACACGTTAATGAGGACAGTTTCATAAGATGATAAAGAAGGATGACCAAGATCTTTTGCGGTTATTGTTACATTGTATTGATTTGCAGACTCCCGATCCAGTTGTGATTTTGTTACTAAAGAATAAAGATTTTCCTGAAACGATGGCTTCATTTCAAAGGGCACCTTGTCAGATAAGGTACATTTTATTTTAGAATTAATTCCAGAATCAAGATCAGTAATAGTGATTAGTCCAACTATTGTACCTGTCTTTGCGTTCTCTAAAATAGAGCTGGTTAATGACGTTACTTCAATCACAGGTGCGTTATCATTCCTGTCTTTAACTTTTATTAAAACAGTGCAGTGGCTGCTCATTGGCACTTGTCCTCTGTCCGTAGCCTTAATGTCAAATTCATAAAATTCTTTTTGTTCAAAATCGATCACGCCCTTGACAGTTATATATCCAGTATTACTATCCAGCTCAAACAGTTCCCTGACTGTGTTATCAACCGAACTGCCAAATGAATAAATTATTTCACTGTTCTTCCCCTCGTCTAAATCAGAAGCGTTTACCTTTACAACAAGAGCCCCTAAAGGGGAATTTTCCTCCAGTGTTACAGAGTATGTCTGTTCTAAAAAAATCGGAACGTTGTCGTTAACGTCTTCGACCAGTATTGAAATATTCATGCTTCCAGATTTTGGTGGATTTCCACCATCCACGGCTAAGAGTAAAAAATTAAATTTTGCATTTTCTTCTCTGTCCAAAGGCTTTTGCAACACCAACAAAGGAATTTTGTTTTTCTTGCTGTCCTCTTTCACCTCTAAAACAAAAAAGTCGTTTCCACTCAATTGATAGAATTTTAATGAATTAGGACCAGTGTCGGGATCGTAGGCCCCTTCTAAAGGGAAACGAGACCCAGCAGGAGTTATTTCAGACATTTCTAACGTTTTGGTATTTTCTGGGAAGGCCGGTGAATTGTCATTTACGTCTAAAATTTCAATCTGTGCTGGATGTATTTCTAAAGGATTTTCTATAACAATTTTGATATTTACAAAACAAGCGTCTTCTCTCGCGCATAACAGTTCTCTATCAATAATTTCATTTACAGACAGCATCCCGGTCTTACGGTTTACCTTCAGCAGCTCCTGTTTTGATCCAGATATCAGACGAAATCCCCTAACTTCAAGATTTCTAAGGTCGAGTCCCAAATCCTTTACAATGTTTCCAATGATTGTACCGGGTGTCGACTCCTCATGAACTGAATAAATTAAATGAGCGAAAGCTGTTGTCCAAGAGCACAAAAGAAATGCAGTAAAAAGAGCAGTCCGCTGGAACATACGTAATTCTTTCATTCTTAAATTGTACAGGTCAGTTAAACACGGCAAAATCCTTAACAGTGTCGTCTAAAATTATCATTAAAACTCGTCAAAGATTATAAGACGCACACAACTAAGCTGTGTCGATCGTGAAAAATGGCATGAACTGAGGGGCAGGGCTTTGTATTAATACTGTTTCAATATCCTTATTGTTGGAAGACTGGATAGCAGTGACACCCTGCGGTTTTTTTTATGAATTGCGGAGAAAAAGTAGTCTTGTATTCATAAACTACACTTTTCGGTGATATATACTAATGTAGTTTGTATTTTAACATATAACAAGCAATATTTTATATCTTTATTTCATTTTTCATTAGAATTAAAAAAACATTTCCCCAAAAATAAAATAACAAAACAGGTCAAATCGATTAAATAAAAACAACACCTATGCCATAAATTAAATGAGGGGTAGATATCAATCACTGTCAGTATCCAAATGCCCATGATTTTTAGCAGAAGCTCTGACATATTGTGAAAGTCTGTTCCAGATATTATTAGGAACCTTTTACGGTTTATGTGTAGTGATTAGGTCCTAAGCGAACAAAGGCAGAAGCATCTTTGTAAATGAGTTGAAAGATATTGAAATGATCCTGTTTTAAAGGCAGCTAGTGTACGGATAAGAAAAAACTGATGGTCTGAGTGTATTGTGAAACAACACGTGAAAAAATGTTCCACATAAATTCTAATTTTTAGCTTCCTCCGGGTACTCCGATTTCCTCCAACAGTCCAAAGACATGCAGGTTAGGTGCAGTGGCGATTCTAAATTGTCCCTAGTGTGTGCTTGGTGTGTGTGTGTGCGCGCCCTGCGGTGGTCTGGCGCCCTACCCGGGGTTTGTTTCCTGCGTTGTGCCCTGTATTGGCTGGGATTGGCCCGTGACCCTGTAGTTAAGATATAGCGGGTTATATAATGGATGGATGGATGTAATTTTTAAGTGGTATAAGAGAGACCAGCAAGCAGAGTTAAAATTGTAAAGGCAGGACAGTGTTAAAGCAGGTATACACAATATTCTCTGAGACATGCAAAGATATAAAAGGTCTAATTTGATACATTCCTGAAATAGTAAAAGGAGGACTTGTAGATGCAAACAGTGTGAGTTTGAAATAGAAGGGACATTTTGACCATAAGATTTGTAACCAAAAACTATGCATGTGTTAAAAAAATATTGAGATAAGTATGCTTTCCTTAGCATATATGAAAGAACATGTTATGCTGATATAATATATATATATATATATATATATATATATATATATATATATATATATATATATATATATATATATATATATATATATATATATATATATATATATATATAAACTTTTCTGATATGAGTGTCAGCCCTCTAGGAACTCCAAAAAAAAATCAATAATAATAAAAAAAAAAAAAATAGGCAAGTTTGAGGTTTTATTTGTGTTTCCCAGGGGCAATATATCTAGAAAAACAAATTGAGAACTACTGAAAAGGAATAGTGGAGATCTGTAAAATGCCAAAGGCACTGGAATAAATTGTCCTGCTAGTGTACATAATAATAATAATAATAATAATAATAATAATAATAATAATAATAATAATAATAATTCTCATAAAATGAGGGAAATTGACAAGATTTTTGCCATAACAAGTTTGTTGATATCGCTAACCAATGCAGTCTTGGTATTATGAAGTACTCAGAAAGTAAACTGAAAATTTTCATGTAACTCATTAGAGTCGATATTCTGAAGGACTTTATATTAAAGGACATTTTGAAATGGGAAAACAATTAGTCATTCCTCCAGGACCAAGATTTATCTTCTTTACAACTGTTTTTCTACCAGGTAGCTTGTATTTTCTCAGAAAAATGTATTGAAAATACTGATAACATTTTTTGGATAAACCGCTGCAATAAATGTTTCCATTAGAGATGTCAAAATTGAGTTAGTGGAATATGTAGAAGAATTCATCTGGGAAACAATGGAAGGTCAGCCTCAGTGACTTCAACAAAACAATTCAGAAAAGAGCCATGCAAATTACAGACTTAGTGAGGAACAGAGCAGAAATGGAAGTGGAATAAATAGTCATATAGTAGGCATTAATTGTTCATTGCTATTTTAAATCTTTGTGTGAAAACAGTGAAGAAAATTATTACAAATATGAACAGAAAACAAATACCATTGATTGCATAATTAATTGTAGAAAACACAGGCTTAGTGTGGTCATTACTATATTTATAAGCTTTAAGAGAACTTGAGTCGGACTGATAATGATTCATTAAAGCCTCTTAATGAACAGTTACCCCAGTCTTTCTTTACCTTCTCTTTAACCTGTGACTGCATGTTTTTAGAAATCTAAATTGTTAAGCTAACTGAGAAGAATGACAGAAATGTGCCATAAAAACCATAATACCACTGCAGACAGAAGGTTTAAACAACAATTAGCAGACTCCACTATAATTAAGTGCACATGCACATATCTGGAGATTAAACATTACATTAACAAGCACTGGGAGACAATATCAATCTCAAAATACATATTTACAGTATCTATGCTATTAATCAAAAGGGTATGATTTTAACGTAATAAATAACACGGTAATGCACAGAAAGCAGACATTATGAGTAATGGATATTACATACAGTATACTCTTTCTGATCCCTTTAGAAAATATTGGATTTATCTTTTATCTTTAAATGACTGGAAATCCAATATTAGCCATCTGGAAAAAATAGTAGCCAATGTACACAAAATAACAAATTATTTAGATCTAAGTAAGAATTACAACAGTCGTGATATCTTATTCTTTTCATTCTTGTTCCGTTTATGAGTTCCAGTCAGTTCTGCATGTAGGATGTCATGTAAATATATTTGCTTTTGCTGTTTGCTAAAATGTGTTCTGCTTTGTAACATTGGAATGAAATGGTCAAACAAAATGACAGACTTTTTTTAAATTACAGAAACATATAAATGTGATTCTTTGTCTGCAGCCATTCACATAATTATTAGTGCAGATGCACAAAATTATATATATAATGTAAAATATAAAATATAGCATAATAATATGTATAGTAAAATAAAATATATAATAATCATATATATTAATGCACCATAGTGATTCTTCAGACCACTGCCATAAGGGAACAATTTTTCATTCCTAAAAGACTCATCCACATGGTGATTCCAGAAAGATCCATTTATTTATTTAGATCTGTAACAGTAAATCAAATTAAGACTAGATGGTAACATACAAGAATTTGTAAAGTATCGATGGCTCACGATTTTAAAAGGACTGTACATCCAGTATAAGGGCTAAATCCAGGTTTTCTTAATCTGTCCTGTAGCCTATTTTTTTTTAAATACACATATTAGGAAGCTTTACAAAGTACAAACAACATACTAAGAACATGTCTCAGAATGAAATGGTGCTTTGTCAAGCAATAGTTCTACAAGAATCAGCAAAGTGAAGAGCTATAAAGTGCCATTGAAAAAGCAGTATTTTTAAGCTATTTATGGCTATTTTTGTACAGGTACAGTGACTTAGATATGGTACCGGTACAGTGCCCGACAGTGAAAAGTAGCGGATCAGACTTTTCAACATAATAAAAGCTACAACGTTAAATCCACAGCAAAACACAATTATTCTGCTTACAGCGGTCTTCTTCCTTAACTGGTAAACTTCAACTTTGATTTTAGATCTGGACAAGGATGTTGGTCCTGAGCGACGAAACTCCATAAATCTTTATCTCCTGAATTTAAAGATATACTGTAGTTCAGAGCCAAACGTTTTAAAACAAAGTTATCACTCATCGGCAGAATACATTTTGTTGTTGGTGAAAGGGGATGTCACATGAATGGCAGAAAAAAAAAAGCTAACAGCACAGGAGAGGCAGCTCATGCTATAGTAAAAGAAAAAGAAACATTCAAAGATAGGTAAAGAAAGAGACATTAAGACTCGGCAGCTGAAATCCGACAAAATCACAGCAACTGGCAGTGGTAAACCGACTGGCATCAGCCAGAAACAACTGATGGACGATAGAGATGCAGCATAAAAAAAAACCCGGGAGTGGTCTCCCCTAGATTTTCTCCTATATTGAGATATGGGGATGGATATATGAAGGGTAAACCGCAAGACAATGATTATATTTACTGTATATATCATGCACATTAAGGAACAATCAACAACAAACCAAAGCAAATTAATAATATACTGAACAATTATAATAAAAGTAAAGTTGAATAAATCGGACTCTGCAGCTGAATGAATAAAAAAGTACCACTTCCGCTTAGCGGAAATAGCTCAAAAGTTGATAGAAATCTACGTTTTGTACCTACTTGAATGCAAAATTTGGTTGACCTAACTGAAAGCGTACTCATGTTATCCTGTTTACACGCACACACACACACAGAGAGAGAGAGAGAAAGAGAGAGAGAGAAAGAGAAAGAGAGAGAGAGAGACATAACTCTAAAAATGATATTTTCGGATTCAGGGAGGTCTAAAATGTCAAGATTCGTCAAAATCTCGAGGTCGAATTTTTGGACGATTACAATGCTTTCCTTGTGCTTCGTATACGAGAAAGTAAGGACTGCAATGTAAGTGTATGCAGCGGATGCTCTCGACGATGCGTGTTTTATCACAATAACACACTTGGAGGTCGGGTTTCACGTGTATTGCGTCTAGATGAGTTAGTTTCTGACTGACGTTCCCTGATTTAATTTCCGCCTACTTCAATAATAATCATCGTTAGGTACTTCCAAGTTCTCTCCTCAAGTGAGTTGTACTGTTGAATGCTATGCATTACACAGGCTGAAGTGATCATCTTCATACATGTTTCTAAAGGATAAAGGTACCACATGACATGATGCAAAGTTCTGACGCGACATTATAACATACCAATCAATCTCTCTGTGGCTTATTTCGCACGTGCATGGTCCATATTGTATCTCTTTTCAAGGATGGTGTATCTGAGGATTTAACAAGGAGAAAGATATGTGATATCAGCTGTCTTTTAACAAGCACCATTAAACGTGTTTTCTTTCAGACACTTAGCATTGCAGTTCATCCTAATCGTGGCAACTTTATAGCTCCCGACCATTTGGCCTCCTGGTTCTTTTTAATGCTATCACAGATGATTTTCTCATTTAGGAAGGATATCTCTTTCTACAAAAATAGTTTAAGGGCTTGTCGTTGGGGGATTTAACTCTAATATATGCGTCACCAATAAGCCCAGTCATATCTGGACACCCACAAATTGCATGAAAACCTTCTTTGACTGTATATCACCGATGCCGTAAGCTGCCTTGCAATGGCTGCCTGGGGAATAGTGCTAAATTGGGTTGAAATTCCTTAAAGCGTATGCGATAAGAACGCCTTAAACTCAACCGTTATAGGAAACTTTTCCGAAAGTCACGGTAAAAAAAAGCAGACACATTCTTTTACTGTCAATGGTTTCTTAAACTTGCTTGCGTTAACTTTAGTGACACACAGCTGCTGCCAGACAGCGTACACAAACCTCACATTATGAAGGTTCTCTGAAAATTTCCAGTACTTAAATTTATATTGGAGATGATACAGTTTTTATGATGAAATACATTCAGTTATTTGTTTGATTATATGTGATAAACATATTGTTACTTTAAATTGTTACTCCCGTTAATACTTATACGTACATAAGCTGATAATATGTCTACGTTCCTTAAAGGGTTTGAAGAATTTGTGTCCTACGGTTGCATGTAGCTTTACATCGGCGGAAATATTTCTGTATTTCAAATGATATAGAGAGATACGTAAAGAAAGAAAAGGGAATGACAGGGCGGTTTGTGAAAAACTAGTACAGCTGCAAAAAAAAAAAAATAAAAAAAAAAACTTAAGAATATCGAATTATGTGTCTCCGATTAACACCCCACTTTGTAAAAAAAGGATGACATCACTTCTAAATAAACAACGACCCTGTGCTGTCATCTTAAAGAAGGACAAGCTCTTCTTTAGAAAAGTTTGCTTTTTTCCTTCACGGCGAGTGTCTGTCTAGTTTGTGTTATTTACAGACTTTATCTTTTTTGCCCATGGTGTCATTATTACTTCATATTCATTTTTACAACTTTATTTCTTCCCATCAATGGACCGATAACGACAATATATAATTAAAGTATTGTCAGTGTGTGTATTTCAATATACGGATGAAGTATATTAGCCATAGATTGATACAGGAGAAAGTAGGGTGAAATGACACCTTTTATTGGCTAACTACATAGATTACAAATGCAAGCTTTCGAGTCAGCTAAGGCCCCTTTATCCGGTAAGGTGTAACCTGATGAAGAAGCCTTAGCTGCCTGAAAAGCTTTCATTTGTAATCTATTTAGTTAGCCAATAAAAGGTGTCATTTCACGCTACTTTCTCCTGCTTCAATATACAGATGACACTTTCTTGTAGGCGACTTTAGAGACGGAGTTGACATAGTCATGTATAGTCACTTCTTCGTAAAGTATCCGATTAAGAGGGAATTTGGACAACCCAAGAAAAAGTAACTGTAAATGCTTCCTTCAAACCTCGTCGAGTCATTAGCTTCGGAAAACTCTCCATTGTTTACCATTTGAATTTCCCAGGATATCGCAGAAGACCCCGAAGGCATCTTAAGAGCACTGACGTGCGGCGAGGTTCATGGCTGGTGGCACTGACTCCTTCATAGTAAGATTTACAAATATTTGAACCCAAAAGAGTAGCTTATTCACTAATCAATTGGCAGCATGCATGCACATTGAGTACTGGTTATGTTTCATATCTCATCAGCATTCTTTACACACACCTAAGTAAGGTACATATTTGGCTATGAAAGAATGTTATATTTATATCGGGGAGAGAGCGCATTTGCTTCTCACCCTCCACGTGTTCTAAATTTGCCGTTGCAATTCCACAATTCATACTCATTCCGTACAAATGAAAGTATAGAGAGGTGTACAATAAACGGATTTCATTTTTGGCCTTATTCAAATATTTAGTTGCTCTTAAAAGCTTTTAATTCTGATGCTGTAATCAATTTGAATGCATACTGCAACAAAAGACTAACGAAAAAAACAAAATAATTTATTTAAGGTCAAAATTGAGTTTTTAAATATTGGATTTTTTTTTATTCTATTGTTTGATCCCATTTTTTTTTATAAAATTGAAAGCCATTTATGGTCTTACCTCTATTTGTAAATGAAGTCCAAGCGCCTATCCTTCTCCATGAAAATTCCCATCCCTTTGTTTAAAAAGACCTCCTTATTTTCCTTTAGTTTTAAAAGTCTTAATCTTCTATTTTGGCAGTCATTCGGATCAAAAAATAAAAATCACTTGACTTTCTGATATCGCTAACTTATTGGCGCCTAGAGCCTTTGCGTAGAAGAGCAGCAACGAGCACCTGTTGGGCTCACATCCGGCCCCTTCAGTGCGGCACGGTACTTTCGGCCTCACCTTGTGCCTTTTCACTGTGGTTTTATGTGCGATCAGCAAGACTAAATATGTCGCACACGTTCATTAAAGATATTAGCCAGACTGTGGAAAGTCAGGGTGTATAACAAACGTATCTGCAAACATTTGACTGGTGACTTACAGAGAGTCAGCAACAGGCAGTCCTAGGGAAAGTGAGGCTTGTATACCGCACCTCACATTTCTCATGTGTTTGAACAGGAAATGCACCAATTCCACGATTTTGACTAAAAGAATTATCAAAATTATTGGACTCATACAGTAAACAAATTTATAACACAGACCAGTGAACAAATTTATTTTATGTTATAATTATTACTTTTTTTTAATTTTCATGATGACAGGTGAGGTTCTGCCTTCCCTGACAGCACGTCCCTGTTTAAGAGAAATCGGGGCTGTAATAAGAGCTACAATCTTCTTTTAACAGGTCGAACTGTTGTCGTTGTCCTGCTTTTTAAACAATGCTTACACTATGTGAATATATATTTTAATAATAATATCTCCATCAATAGGTTTCATGACATGTCTCAGTCTCTTATGGAGCATAATATCACCGTCTCCAGGGGTGGGAAAACCTTTCGGCTCATGGCCCACATTGACTTTTAAAATTTGACAGACGGGCCGGGCCAGCACTAGATGCATACATGTCAAACATAAAAAAGGCATTACAGTGTTAATATTTACATTCATGTTTAGTGGGAACAGTGTTGTTGATCACCCTTTTTTGCCAGTGCATCGAAGTCTGGTGTTCATTTTGTTGTGGCAATTCTCAGGACAGATCTGAGGTGTTCATCGCTCAAGTGGGATCTGTGGGGTGCTTTGTTGGTGTTCATCACACTAAAAGTCTGATTGCACACACACGTAGATCCAAATAACACCAGCATTCTCTGTGCCATCTTCTGGATGTTTGGAAATTTGGCTGCGCTTAATGAAGCATAAAACTCATCCAGTTTAAGACAGTTGAACTTCTCCTTTAAGACGGTGTCACATTGGAGATCAATCAGTTCCAACTGCAACTCTGTAGCGCCGTTTCAGGGTCTTGTGTGAAGGGACTGAAGTGACCGAGGGCAGAAATCTCCATGCAGGTCGTCCAGTGATTTCCTGTATTTTTTCACAAGTAGAGGGGCCTCTTTCAGTGTAGCAAGTGTGGGGAAATGAACTAATGAGTTGTTTGACATTTGCTTTGAGAATAAAGTAAATAAAGTGGTTTTGAAGGCTCTGACGTGTGTGTACATTTCATGCACAAAGTGGTCTTTCCCTTGTAGCTTCACATTCAGCTCATTCATGTGTGTCAGTATGTCAACAGCAAAAGTTAAATCACAAAGCCAATCTGTGTCACTCAGCTCAGGAAAATCGTCAGCTTTCTCAAGTAGCTCCAAAAATGAGATAATCTCCTGTTTGGGCTCCCATTGTCGACATACTTTCCCCAAACTTAACCTGCGGACATTGGAGTGGTAAAGCAAGTCCTGGTGATCAGCGTCAATTTCTTCAGGAAACTTAATAAACCGACGATGCTGAAGTCCCCTCGCTCGAATAAAGTTAACGTGTTTTACAAATGGCTTCACTATAGTCAGGCTCCAATAAGGATTTACACAGTGCTTCCTGGTGGATTAGACAGTGTAAGAAAATGACCTCCTGCTCAGGGTTGTCCTCCTTCACCCTCTCCTGGATTCTTTTGAGCAACCCGATGTTTTTTCCAGTCAGATTTGGTGATCCATCTGTGGTAACGTTGGCGAGCGTACTCCAAGGTAGCTTGTGTCTATTGATGACCCCCGACACGCTGTAATACAAGTCCTCTCCCCGTGTTTTCCGCTTTAGGGATTCCATGCCCAAAAACTCCTGCGTTATCTCAAAATTGTCATTAATCCGTCTGATAAAAATTAAAATCTAAGCGGTGCCCTTTATGTCATTACTTTCGTCCAGTGCCAAGGAATATAATGTAAATGACTCCGCTTTTTTGTTTAACTTGCTAGCTAAGTCTTCGTCAATTAGCTGAACACGGCGAGTCACTGTCCTGCGTGATAAACTATTTTTTTCAAATTTGTTCTTGCTCTCAGGACACAAAATATCTGCTATCACTACCATGCAGTCTTTGAGAAACTCCCCTTCGGAGAAAGGCTTGCTGGTCTTTGCTAATCTGAATGGCAGCACATAACTTGCCTTCGTGCTTGATTCTTCGATGGGTTTGTCGGATAATGGTGTTTGCTGAGCCTGCAAACTAGCTGCCAACCTCCGAGCAGTAGCCGTCCGTTTTTGCGTTGACTGGTTGTTAGCGTAATTAGCATGCTTGGTGGAAAAGTGACGGCTGATGTTGTATTCCTTTAAAACTGCAACGGTTTCTTAACATATACAGCCTTTGACCGGACTTCAATAAAAAGTATTTAGTTGTCCATTCCTTATCAAACACTCGGCACTCACTGTCGACTTTTCTTTTCTTTGGCCCACTTATTGTTGCACATGGGTTCAGAGCAGCAGCAGTGTAATAACAGAGAGTAACCTTGGCTCCGCAAAATCAAGTCAATGTATCACTGCGCCTAATGCGCCACCTGGTGGAACGACAGGCATTACAGGACAAGATCAAATGAATGCTGTCATACAGGTAATTATGATATGATTTGATTTGGGCAATTTTGTAGCAATCTTCGGCGGGCCGGATTAAAAAGACCAGGGGCCGTAGTTTGTCCACCCCTGGTAGACTCTCATAAACACGACATTTTGTAAAGCGAACTTTTTTATTTCTCGAACTTTCTTCACCAGTGAGAAGAGACTTACACTGATGAGAAGAGCGCGGGAGTCTCTTATTGGCGTTCCTGAAATGGGTGATATTCACGAATGTGTGTGAAAATTGCTGTCTGACGTCACCAGCTCAGGAGGTGGTAAGAAGTCCACACGGTTGCATCTATAAGATTCTCATTGAGTAAAGAGACGGAACCGTTTGAATTCTCGCCGTCTGCTTAAGACATCAAAATAACCCTCAACAGAGACAAGGACATGTACCACAGATGCGAGAGAAAAGCCAAGACTTGTTGGAAAATATTTATAAAGCATAGAGGAAATATTAAAACGTTTTGTTAAAAAGTCACATTTACATTTCAAATGTCTGCTAAAAGGTAAAGAGACAGAAGTGCGTCCTGTCCTATTCATTTTACAGTATTATGCGATACCCAAGGAATGAGTACTTCCTTAGTAAGCCATAGTTACATGTTGTAGAATCACAGTTTACAAATAATCCTTAATTTTATAAATTATATACCTCGTATTTGAAAGTTTAAGAATTGAATGTTCATTGTGTTTTAAGGTTAAGGCTAGATTTATTTCAATAGTGTCTCTTTCTGTTGTGTTAAGATTTGTGAGGGAAGCGAGAGGGTAGAGGAGACAAAAAATGAAAAACAGAGTTGTTTTGGCCTGTACGGCGAACGTGCGGTTGCAATATTAAACTACTGAGAGGACATGCTCACGTCTGTTTTCTGTGCCTCTATCTGGTATGCACAATTTTACAGTAGCATTAAGAAAAATTCCTGTGCAGAGAGAAATAGTGGAAATAAAAAAATTTAAGTGAAATGCATCTCTTAAAAGACTGCTGTCAATTTTACTGTGAAATGTGGGAGGGTTCAGCTGTAACATGATTAGTCTGATTGACGACGCATTACTGAGAATAAATCCCTCTGTTTTGTGTTTGCGGAAAATTATTTTCTTCCCTAATGGGTTAATGTCTTGTGCAGAGATTGTTTCTACCCTGCACGTCATGTTTCCTGAGATTTTCCTTCAGCCATGTTCTTCGAACGCGGGTTTAGAAAATGAATACATGTCCTTAATGCAGTGGTTCTCAAACTGTGGGGCGGGCAACCCTAGGGGGCGCGAAGTAACAAAAAGGGGTCACGAAGATGTGAAAAAAAGAAAACAAGAATCAAAAATATGAAAAAATACAGCTATTTAAACCAAAACAAATTAACTTAAACTACATCCTGATACTAGAAAAATCAATATAGAATTCGATAAATGTTGATAAAAGTCAAGTATATACAATAAAATATGCATCTATGTTATATCCTTAATTAAAAAAGAACAAGTTGGTATTAGTGGGCTCCTTTCAAAAAAAACGTTAGGGGGCACGATTAAAATTGTTATGAAAAATCGGGTCGTAATATACTTAAAGGTTGAGAAACACTGCCTTAATATGCTGTTCATCTGAGAATTGAACGATGTCGGCAAAACGCCAGGAGCTACACAAGATACATCAGAACTTTGCAGGTGGCGGTTATTGCACGGCTGCGTTCGGGTCCTAATTTGGAATCCTCTATCAGTGCCTGTTCCCAACTTCTTTCTCTCTTTTATCCAAATTCCTCACAAACTACTTTGTTTAAATCATTGGGTTGTAGCTGATATCCATACCACTTACCAGTGGTAGGCTACAAATGAGGCTAGTGCCACCTATATTGTAAAGGGTTTCTCAGTTGAACGTAAAGGTAACGCATGCAATCACGGCTAGAAGTGGGAACGGCAATTTACGCTGTGACCCTCAGCTTACGTATCAGCGTGCTCTAAACTCTGAAGTGAAATAAGGTCGGTTAGGAAACTGTTTAAGATCTGCAAAGTAGACAGGAGGATACGAAACCGACAAAAACAGAGATTGCTAGGAAATATTTCTTAGCACTTCACTCACTGGTATCAATCCTAAGTACTTTTCATAAATATGGGATCTGACTCCATTGGGGCCTTGAGCAAAGTCATTGACATGAAAATATAGGGGCGCTGGCTGACCTGCGCTCTTACCCCTACAGATTAGGCGAAAAGACAATTTCCCCTCGAGGATTACTGACGAGAGCAGCCGAAAGAAGTAGAAGAAAATCCATATACCAAATACTGTGAGAAAGTGGTCCGAGAGTAACTACGACGTCTTTATCAACGGGCCACTGAGTCAAAGGACAATGATACGCTGGTGGACGACCATATAACGACTTTCCTCTTCGTACATATCTGTTGACATCTGTAACCCTCAGACAGTCGACGGAGAACAACAACAGGCAGCACATCTGCAAATGCGCAGCGAGGTAGAAAGCAAAAAATAGGAGTAGCAATATGGAGGTTGCGCTGAAAGGCGCAGCGAGGTAGAAAGCAAAAAATAGGAGTAGCAATATGGAGGTTGCGCTGTTTCTGTTTCCACAAATCGCCGATTTTCACTTTAACATACGCTGTGATCGATGTATACTGCTTGCATAACTGTGGTACGACTTTACTCCCAAAAAAGAGTACAAACGAGAGATGAAGACTGGAAAAGCGAAATTTCCTAATCTTAGGGTATACAGAGCGTATTCCTGGCTGGGGAGTTGATACTATCCAGACAAAAGCACTGCCGCTTTCACATAATTACTGCTTTTTATTTTTTCCACTAGTTTACAATTAGAATTATTTGGATGAATTACAGTGTATTTGAGATAATCCAAATGTATTGGAGAAATAAACACACAGTAAACCGTCCTAAGGAGGTGGAGATTTTCAATACAATAAAATATATTTACGTTATATAAGGATTGTTCCACTAAAACAGATTAAAAAATAATAAGCATACACAAATATTTACGTATTTCCACCAGTCTTGCCAGGTGCTGTCTATCTTTCTGAAAAGAGAAGTTAGGTTGAGATGTGCAGGCTTATTCTTCCCATTGTGTCATCACAAATTTGTTTTTGAAAAGGTTTGCACGTCTCTTTGTAAATATTGACACTTTTCTAAAAGAGGAAAAATGCCTTCTTATCTAATTTTACTTTCATCTTAGAAACAATATGCATCAGATTGTGTGCTTCACACTCTTTTTAATTTAGTATACATTAAAGTGCATGTTTGGCTTATATTAGCCTACATTTCATAGCTATCTAATCGAAGAACCAAAAACGATACCATAATAAAAGTAAAAGTGGCGGGATTGAGAAGGTAGCCATTTGTATTGTATATCTCCTAAAATGGTTGATAAAGAGGGGTGTAGGGAAACCTATACGAAAATGCAACTCTTAAGTTAGTATACATCGTATTACTCGTTAACTACTCATATTTGGCAACTTCATCCTTTGTTTATTATGACAGTGCAAAATATTATTCATCCTCAAACATGTCGTGGGGAAAAGTATGTAACCCCTGAGCCTGGGATTATTGTAAGCAGTTTAATGTGTTACGATAGTGCCAGTTAAAAGAGCTTATGCAGCAGCGGAGATAGGCCAGAGCTCTACTGCATTTCACAATTGTATAGAGAATACATTGAAAACATTCACCACAATCGCCATAAAATAACTTTCTCCTACTTGTTGTATATATGTTTGTCTGCAGTCATGTTTTGTTAGTCAAACACTAAGACAAATGATCTAAAGTAATTACAGTATTATACTTTTTGGGCAACTGCATGCTTGTCCAATTTATTTTTATCTGTCCTTTAATCTTCTACACATATGTTGAAATCAAGATTTTAACACTTATGTGATTTTTGTAATGAAGAGTTACAAACATTGAGTACATAGTTTCCACGGATCTAATTAATTTCTAAGAAAAGTAAATGTAATTAACATATGCTATACATTTCTGCAATCAATCTTATCAGGAATTAGAATGAACAGCACTAACCTGATTAGAAGGTATTTGGAAGTCGGGGACGATCAGAGTATTTCCATCACAATCTACACCCACTGCAGAACCAGTTTCCAAATCCTGTCCAACAAACATGAAAGCCTTTTCCGCAGCTCGGTACTGGAAACTATGACAAAGTGAGCCATTGTTGACATTAACTTCTGAATAGTTCACGTCATTTAAATACTTTCTGGTGAAATCATTACTTTTCCTACAGCACTGAAGAAAAAAAGTCAATATGCTGAAGACCAGCAAAAACGAAGCAAACCCCAAACTTATTATCAGATAAAACGTGAAACTGTTTTCCTCGTCATATTTTGTTGTTTGAATATCAGAAACTTCCAATGATTCCATTCCTTCCACTATTGTAACAGTCAACGCAACTGACGTTGAAAATGAAACACGTCCGTGGTCTTTAACAAGGATGATGAGTTTTTGCACAGCAGAGTCTGCATCAGTCAGATGTCGGCGAGTCCTGACTTCTCCAGTGTTGGGCTGAATTGTAAAAAGTGAGGAATCGCTTGTTTCCTCTATTAAGAACAAGAGCAAGGCATTGTATCCGACATCCGCATCATATGCTCGGATTTTTGTAACAAAGTGTCCTGGTTTAGCATTTCGAGGAATTTCCTCTTCTATTTCCTCGAAGCCATCTTTAATACGTGGAGATAATATAACAGGTGAATTGTCATTCTGATCTAAAACAAACACATTAATAGTAACATTGCTTTTCAGCGTTGGTATTCCATGATCTTTTACAAACACCAGAAATGTAAAGTTTTTAATTTCCTCAAAGTCAAAACTTCTTGAGGCATAAATGACTCCATTTTGCGAATTAATACTAAACAAGGAATAAAGTGGCTTGTCAAAAGATGTACTCTTGAAGTAATATGTTAATTGGGAATTTTCATTTTCGTCAATGTCCACGGCGTTAACTGCAAATACTGAAGCTCCAGGAACATTATTTTCAAGAATGTAAAATGAATATTGGCCTTGAGAAAACTTCGGGCTGTTGTCGTTGATGTCTGAGATCGTTACTGTAATGTTCTTGGTAGAAGACATGGATGGCGTTCCCTTGTCCTTTGCTTTAATGGAGATTGTGTATTGAGATGTTGTTTCACGATCCAAATTGAATTTAGTTACCAAAGAATACATACCATCCCTTACAGCTGATTTCAGTCCAAATGGAAGATCGTTATCCAGCATGCACTGTATTTCACCATTGACACCGGAATCACGGTCTGTTACAGTAATAAGAGCAACAGTTGTACCAGGAGCTACATCTTCAGGAAGAATTTCTATAGATGACGTCACATCGATTTCAGGAATATTATCGTTTACATCTTCAATCTCTATTATAACAGTGCATTGCGTTGATAATGGGACCGAGCCTCGGTCGGAAGCTATTACATTTATCTGATATTTTTGAATTTCTTCGAAATCTAGCATTCCTTTCACTTTTATTTCTCCACTTTGATTATCTAGGCTAAACGTATCTTTAACATGAGATTTTACGCTGTTATCCCAGAAAAAGGTTATTTCACTGTTGACACCTTCATCCAAATCAGAAGCATTAACTTTCACGACGAATGTTCCGATTGGACTATTTTCTTTTAATGATAATTTGTAAACGTCATTCTCAAAATAGGGGGCGTTGTCATTAATATCCTGTACAGAAATGACTATATTGAAATAACCAGATCGTTTGGGTTCCCCGCCGTCAAAGGCAGTAAGGAGCAATGCATGCTCTTGTGCTTGCTCTCTGTCAAGAGGCTTTTGTAAAATCAAAACGGGAATTGTATTATCTTCTGTCATATCTTGTACTACAAGCACAAAATGTTCATTTTCGCTTAGCTGGTAAAGCTGAATTGAATTTATTCCAACATCCCGATCATGAGCAGGCTCTAGTAAGAATTTCATACCCGGTTGTGCCGATTCTGGAATTAAAAAATGTTTTTCCTTTTCTGAGAAGGTTGGAGAATGATCGTTTATATCTTTAACTTCCACTTGAATATAATGAATTTCTAACGGTGTTTCCATTATAAGTTTAAGATTAACAATACACTCAGTTTTTCTATCACAAAGTTGTTCGCGATCTATTCTTCCAGTCACATACAAATCACCAGTAATTTTATTTACCTGTAAAAGCTGCTGCTGCAGGCCTGAAACAACGCGAACAATCCTAGCCTGAAGATTTCTGAGATCAAAGCCAAAATCTTTTGCCACATTACCGACGACGACGCCATCCTCCACTTCCTCCAAAACAATATATTTCTTTTCCGATGAGATTTCTTCGAATATATATCCAATGAACAAAAAAGAAAATAAAGCATGTCTGTAGCTTATCTGTCGACAATAACGAAAAAAAGGCATCGTGCAGAATTATTTATCTGTAATTATGCTTACGGGTGAAGGAAACGAATCAGCTCTTTGTTAAAATAATTTTAAATAAATAAAAAGCAGTGTGTATGTCTGCACTGAAACACTTTCGTCCTTTCATTGGACACTGTCGTACTGTTCACCGCACATGTAGAGGCGAGGCATGCTGGAGACGCTTACGATTGCTTGGCAACAGTGACACCTTTCGTTTAACATGAGAAACGCGATTTATTATACCAAATATTACAAATTTGACTGTTTTACATTATATATTATCATAAAATCTTCGATAAAAAAACTATAAAATACAAAAAATATATTAAATTAAAAACAAAAAATACGTGTCTGTTTTCTTTCTCTCTTTAATTACACAATAACCGTCATGTGATGTTGAGAACTGTTTGATTATTTAATCTAAAATGGTAATAAACACAAAGATAAAAATTGTTTTATTTCAGAAATATTTACTTTAAAAGTATTAACCTGTACGATTGAAATAGTTCATATTTAAACTAGTCTATATGTTAAACTCATTTCATTTCTGAACACAAAGTCAAGTTTTTAATCAGGTGGTCAGAACTTCCTTATTGCAAAATTTCTGGCAACACTCTGGAATAGTAACAGCTGAATTGGACTTTTCTTGTCTATTGATTCTTACAGGACTGCCCCCTAAAACGCAAAGTAAACAAGATGTGCCTCCTCATGTTATAATTGTATATAACATAATAAATTATCTACAAACAATTATTCTCAGTTTTATTTACTATATCCGCCCTTCTTGTTGTGTGCTGAACTTATATCATTTACTCATTTTATTAAACTTCTCATCGAAATTAATTTAGAATAAAGGCAAACTATCCATAAAATAAGCATTGCAGACACATATTTTGTTACAGAGTTAAGTAGTTTTAATCAATTTATTTATGTCATTATATATGTTTGTTTATTTTATTCCTGAACAGATCTTTAACAGCATATTTCCTGAACCTATGTTAAATAGATCCAAAACATTTAACTGAGTTCTGTGAATTGTCTTTACTTAATTTCATCATGGTATTGTTATACATCTTACACATCTCTTATAATGAATATGGAAACTACACTGTTAAAAACAAACGTGCCAGAGTAGTTCTTCAGGGCCATGCCAAAGGTTGTCCATTTTTTCCCCCAAAATAACTGTCCACATGAAGGTTCTAAAAATTAATTATTCTGCAATAGGCTCCATAAATTTGCAATTAATTGGCAATAACAAATTTGTGAAATACCACTGGCTTCCAGATTTTAAAGGGACTCCTGCTGCTTACAATAACAAATGTTAAATTTGGGTTTTCTTAATCTGTCAGTATACTATATTAGAACATTAGAACACTCTAGAAGAGAACAGGCCATTCAGCCCAACAAAGCTCGTCAGTCCTATTCTTTTATTACTTCCAAAAAAACATCAAGTCAAGTTTTGAAAGTCCCTGACATCTTACTGTCTACCACACTACTTGGTCGCTTGTTCCAAGTGTCCATCGTTCTTTGTGTAAAGAAAAATGTCCTAATGTTTGTGTGAAATTTACCCTTAACAAGTTTCCAAGTGTGTCCCCATGTTCTTGATGAACTCATTTTAAAATAACAGTCTCGATCCACTGGACTAATTCCCTTCATAATTTTAAACACTTCAATCATGTCACCTCTTATTCTTCTTTTGCTTAAACTGTAAAGGCTCAACTCTTTTAATCATTCCTTTCTCGATTCAACCCCTGTAGCCCTGGAATAAGCCTAGTCGCTCTTCTGCATTGGTGATTTATGTTCTGTGCACAAAAACCTTTTTTTAACCCAATGGTCCAGTTTAACATGTAAAATACTCATCTCAGAATTAAGCAACTCTTTAACAAGCAATAGTTCAGTGAGGAAACAAGCAACCCAGTAAAGTGTCATTAAAAGACTAATATTTGTAAGATGGTAGTACATTAGTTTAAACATTATGTATTAAAATAATGAATTTATATGTTTTGAGATTGAAAAAAAAAAAAACTAATACACACATTCACCTTTCCTTTGTTAACACAACAGCATTTGATCCGGTTTAAAGCCCTGCTAAGATATTGTTTGAGTTCCTTCTTTATATAGTAATGATACACTGTGGCCTACTGGCTAAAGCCATTTGACTTTAAACTACAAATAAATACCACCATTTCCATTTTAACTATCTGGGCTGAAATGCTATAGTTGATACAGAATTTATTAGAAGTCTATATTTGTAAACCATTTTGTAATGATGATGTGTTAATGAAACTTCATGCATAGGGTCTAATTTCTTAGTGGTGAGGCAAATATGAATATAAACCAAAACAGAAAGGTTCTTGTATAATAATCAGCTACTTTAGTTTTTCCTTAAAATGATGGCCTGTGAACATCCTCTCTCACAAACAACACAACCTATAGGCAGCATGAGAGACAACAGTAATATTTTTATAATCTACAGGAGTATGAACTACTGGCGTTAGTAATATAAGCCACATCATAGGAGAGGTAGCAGTTACTAAGGTGGAATTGGGCAAACCCAAATGCAAATAATTATTGCACAGGTAGATGAATGAGAGAGAGAGAGAGAAAGAGACAGGAAGATGGAAACAGAGTAGTGAACAAGCGGAGACCAAAAGGTGTAAAATCAATTGAGACATAAAGCACAGAAGACTTTCCTGAAACCCTTTAAGAATCTTAAGCTCCTGCTGTTCTACACACAAATAGTATTTTGGTTTTTATGTAGAAACTTGTACATCAGGGACAGAGTGCAGCCATCTTACAATGACTGTAGCATAATTACAATGATGATTATGCATTAGCAATAGGCATTTGTTACTAACAGTATGGTGATGTGAGAATGAGGGAATCTAAAATAAAAGGTAATATTTAATATCACAGTCAAAAATAATACTAAAATTGGAAAACATACTGTATATACAGTACAAATAAATTCCAGGTGAGAAAAAAGCTCTTGCTTCATATCTTGTGAATCTCCTGTTGCATGCATTTAAACAGACTCTGCATCAACAGACAGGCAGCACTCATACTTCCAAATTATGTCTCAGAGAATTGTATTTCCAACATTGTGAATGTCATGTTTCAATGCATTTAACGATGCATACCTTGCTTCTAATTCAGAAATCAAAGCTTTTAATAGATCCAATTTGTTCATGTCAGTATTACCATGAGAAGGTGATGCTGCAATGTTCTGACTAGTGCTTTCAAGTTAAAGTTTGAGCTGCTCCACAGATACCACAAGCACATCTTTATACAGGGTGGTTCAGATCTAATTATGCAGATCCAGATCATCTGGATGACTTTGATTTATGCGGAGATGATTCCAGTTCGGCGAGAAGGTGATTCTTCATGTCGTCAGTTCGCACACTTCTCGATGGTCCGGAATTTTTCAGGTGATTTTTTTATGTAATAAACTTATTAAGTTAAAACGTAATGAAAATTGCATAATTAGATCAGGACCACCCTATACTGTTCAAATACTCACATTTAGTAGACATCTTCTGCAAATCAAACAGATGAGAAGTAGTGAAAATGTTCTGTACAGATCTCTTGAGCGTCACTTGCTCTCTACTAGCTAGTAAAACTGTTCAATCTTTATTTAGGGTTTCATGTATCTTCACACACACGCACACACACAGACACACACACATACATACAGTACATGCACACAGAAACTGGGAAACTTCCCTAGTCTTAAGTTCTTCCTCTTTACAATGTAATTTCAACACCTCCATTTTTTCACAATGCCCTTCTGCAAACAGACGCTGAGAAGTGTCTGAATAAATATGTAAAAATACCTTTCAGAAGGTGTAATGAAAGTCATGTTCTTTACCAGAAGGGATTCTATTTCCCTGCTTTAATGCTGATGCAGCCATCTTTTTATACCCTTCTGTGTGTTAGTTTTTTTTTTTTAATTAAATTATAAGACACTGGAATTCACCAATCTCTTATTTCTAGTCACTTAACCATGACTCCCATCTTTGGATGTCTGTTTATGAAACTCTGTGAGCTACATTATATCATTTTGCTGAGTTTCCTCAAACCCACTATCTCTCTCATGTCTAGTCAGCCAGTCACATGTCAGTAACTCAATGCATTTAGGCATGTAGACAATGTCAAGGCGACCTGTTGAAGTTCAAACTCAGCATCAGAATGAGGAAAAAAGGAGATTTAAGTGATTCTGAATGTGTCATGGGTTTTGGTGCCAGATGGGCTGGTCTTTCAGAAACTGCTGATCTGCTGGCATTTTCACACATAATCAATTCTAGGATTTACAGAGAATGGTCTGAAAAAGGCAAAATATCCAGTGAGCGGCAGTTCTCTGGGCAAAAATGCCTCGTTGATGCCAGTGGTCAGAGGAGAAAGGCAACAGTAACTCAAATAACCACTTGTCACAACTGAGGAATACAGAAGAGCATCTCTGAATACACAACACATCAAACCTTGAAGCAGATGGACTACAGCAGCAGGAAACAACACTGGGCACCACTCCTGCCAGCTTAAAACAGGCAACTGGGGCTACGATTCAGATGGGCTCACTAATATTAGGCAATAGAAAACTAGAAAAACACATACCTGGTCTGATGAGTCTTGATTTCTGTTGCAACATTTGGATGGTGTGGTCAGAATTTGCTGTCAACAACATGAAAACATGGATCCATCCTGCCTTGCATCAATGGTTCAGGCTGGTGGTGGTATAATGATGAGGGGGGTATTTTCTTGGCATGTTTTGGGCCCCTTAGTACCAACTGAGCATCATTTAAATGGCACAGCCAACCAGAGTATTGGTGCTGACCATGTCCATCCCTTTATGACCGCAGTGTACGCATTTTCTGATGGCTACTTCCAGCAGGACAACACGCCATGTCACAAAGCTTAATTATAACAAACTGGTTTCTTAAACTTGAGAATGAGTTCACTGTACTCAGAAGGTCTCCATATCTCAATCCAACAGAGAATCTTCGGGATGTGATGGAACAGGAGATTCGCATAATGAATGTCAGTTGACATATCTGCAATAACTATGTGATGCTATCAAGTCAATATGGACCAAAATCCATGAAGAATGTTTCCAGCACCTTGTTGAGTCTATGCCTCAAAGAATTACAGCAGTTCTGATAGCAAAAGGGGGACCAACCGGGTACTAGTAATAAAGTGGCCGGTGAGTGTATACACAAACAACAGAGTGATCATCTAGATTGGTGCAGTCCTCAAGTGTGTTCACGGTACAAAGTACTGTATGTGGATATGGAAGTCCCTGATGGCAAAAATTAATTGTAGCCTTTGATGCAACTAAATTGTATTTATCAAGTTAAGAGTGGCACCATCCTAGCATTGGTTTTCCATTCTCTTCTTAATCTGTTGACAAGGAACAACTATATCTTGCAAAGACTGAGTAGAACCTAAATTAATTAAACTAAGGAAACCAGATGAGCATTTTGCTGTTCTGAAAAGAGTGATAAGATAAACTATATCTTGCTCACATATGCTGATGTCCTTTGATTAACTGGAACGTCACTGATTCTTCTATCTTCACAACAGCTAAGCAGTTCACAGTGGTGTGCGCATAATTCATCTGCCATCTACATTACTGTGATAAGCAGCCCAAACTTTAACATTTAGCCCCTTCAACAGTACATCATATGTCAAATCTTTAACAGGTTGTGCATGTTTATCTTCATGAATCTTAACTCACCATTTTCGAGAGCTTTGACTTGTTCTTCATTTAGTTTGTTTTTCCACTGATCCAAGATGGAATGTGTCGAATGCCAAAAGATTAGGTGGAGAAATTAAGACCAAGCTTTGTGTCTTTTGTGGTCTTTGTTGCCTTTTTGTTTATTGAAAAATACAACACTAAAGTTTTAGCTCCCGTGTAGTAGACATTGTTTTTCATCAGCAAGGTGGTGCATGAGTAGAAAACTTGCATCACCTGTCAGTGCAGTCAGCATTTCTTCTAACCAGGGAATGTCGTTCAAGCAGTTATTTACCTAAAATTGCTCAAATTGAACACATTACAACTTGTTTTAAATAGAGAAGAGTTTTTTGGCCAGATACGATTATTGCTTGCTTCTCTCTTACTGACACAGACAGCCTGTCTACAAACCCATATTGTATTTGAAACTCATCAGAAACTTCAAAAGACTTTGTTGGACAGTTATCTTATCCAAAGATGATGACCATACATTGTTCTCCTCTTTTGCTAAATGAATCTTAGTCTGAAGAGGTCTATTCATTTAATACATTTAAGATGTCTTACTTAAAGGTTTTCCAATGTTGCTATTTGTCCTAGTGTCTATATAAACGCAGGGTACTCCAGTTTCTGCATTACATTTTGCCTGAAGAAGGGGCCTGAGTTGCCTCGAAAGCTTGCATATTGTAATCTTTTAACTTAGCCAATAAAAATTGTAATTTTGCTTGACTTCTCACTACAAGCAGTAATTTAAAAGTACTTGTTTGTTTTATCTTCCATCTTTTCTTTAGAAGGTGGTTGGACAAAGTAAAACAAAATCACTTAATGGTTGCTGCTTTGACATCTTCTATTCCAGAAGCGGTTGGTCAGTATCTACAATCCTTTAAACAAAATGAATGAATGATTGATGCAAGTTAACATACTCGTGTAATAAGCCAAAACCTTTTAAATTAGTTTTTTTGACATATCAGCTGTGTAAACTAAAAATGTCTTGTATTCCAAATTTCATAGTATTTTATATGTACAGCACACATTTGTGCATATATGACCAAAACTGCCAGGGACTTTAAACTTTTTTCTCATGCACTTGTCCTTGAATACCATTTATGTTAACCAATGTATATAAAGTATTATTGTTTAATATTATTTGTTTATTTGAATAATTGTTTTAACTAAGGGGCTCTGCCCCTGCTCACTTTGCTCGCCCACCCCCGTGTTTGGTTTACAATTTAAAGAGATTGTTATTTTCATGGGAATTGTTACATATGCATTATTTTCACTTTTACTTTAAAAATTTTTGTAAAAACAATACTTGTCCTTTATTTCCGGCCCCGGGAGTGGTTACATCTCTTTCTTGCTGGACACATAACGCTACTCGCTTTGTGAAGGCGGGGCGGCTGAACGCACACTAAGGAGAAACGGTTGGATCATCTGCTGTCTTTCTGCTGCTGGCAAGCTGCCTGTTCTGCTTGTCGCATGTCGTTGTTTTAAGAGCTGGGAGCACATGATGCGTATCTGCCAAAAGCAATCCGACAACTGCTACGTTAGATGTCTGTGGACTTGTTTTAAATGATGGTTCACTGCCTTGTCTCATGTGACGTTGTAAAAACAATACTTGTCCTTTATTTCTGGCCCCGGGAGTGGTTACATCTCTTTCTTGTCAGACAAATAATGCTGCTCGCATTGTGAGGATCGGGGGGTGCAGCTGAATGCATGCTAAGGTGATGCCATTGATCATCTGCTGTCTTTCTGCTGCTGGCGAGCTGTCTGTTCTGCTTGTCGCATGTCGTTGTTTAAAGAAACTTATTAAGTTAAAACATAATGTACTCACATTTAGTAGACATCTTCTGCAAATCAAACAGATGAGAAGTAGTGAAAATGTTCTGTACAGATCTCTTGAGCGTCACTTGCTCTCTACTAGCTAGTAAAACTGTTCAATCTTTATTTAGGGTTTCATGTATCTTCACACACACGCACACACACACACACACACATACATACAGTACATGCACACAGAAACTGGGAAACTTCCTAGTCTTAAGTTCTTCCTCTTTACAAAGTAATTTCAACACCTCCATTTTTTTACAATGCCCTTCTGCAAACAGACGCTGAGAAGTGTCTGAATAAATATGTAAAAATACCTTTCAGAAGGTGTAATGAAAGTCATGTTCTTTACCAGAAGGGATTCTATTTCCCTGCTTTAATGCTGATGCAGCCATCTTTTATACCCTTCTGTGTGTTAGTTTTTTTTAATTAAATTATAAGACACTGGAATTCACCAATCTCTTATTTCTAGTCACTTAACCATGACTCCCATCTTTGGATCTAGTCAGCCAGTCACATGTCAGTAACTCAATGCATTTAGGCATGTAGACAATGTCAAGGCGACCTGTTGAAGTTCAAACTCAGCATCAGAATGAGGAAAAAAGGAGATTTAAGTGATTCTGAATGTGTCATGGGTTTTGGTGCCAGATGGGCTGGTCTTTCAGAAACTGCTGATCTGCTGGCATTTTCACACATAATCAATTCTAGGATTTACAGAGAATGGTCTGAAAAAGGCAAAATATCCAGTGAGCGGCAGTTCTCTGGGAGCACAAAATGCTTGTCTGCCAAAAGCATTCCAACAACTGCTAGGATAGATGTCTTACCTGGACTGATGAGTCTTGATTTCTGATGCAACATTTGGACTGCCTGGTCAGAATTTGCTGTCAACAACATGAAAAAAATACTTGTCCATTTATTTCCGGCACCGGCCGTCATTAAATCTCTTTCTTGCAGGACGTATAACGCTGCTCGCGTTGTGAAGGGGGGTGCAGCTGCTGTCGCACTGCCCTTCAATCATTTTAAAGCCTGTACAGCCACCCTCCTTTTTGTCACTTCGTGTCTTTGCTGCTCGCGTTGTGCTCGCTTCTCCGTGATCATAAATATACCCCTGATCGAATTGTGTTCTCTTTGAAATTAAACTTTGTCGTTGCTTTAACTGTTGCCAGTCCACAGATTCTCATAGCGTATGTTCCATTATTGTGTAAATCTACGTTTTGTGCATTGAATTATGCAAATGCAAAAATACTTTGTTTTCTGCTCTTTGCCTTTTATTTCTGACCTCACTTTGTTCTGCTATTTTTTCAGCTACACCTGGTCCTGATGATTAATTTCCTTTTGTTTGCGCTAATATGATCTGTTAATCATCGACGTTTCATTTATAACGTATTGTCTTTTATACGCTTTATATGCACTGGGACCGCTGTATCTGTGTGTGCTGCTTCCCTTTACACTACTGATTTTTTTTGCTGGCCATGCTCTCATATTGCTTGTACGTAAGGCATGTCTTGCAAGAATCTTATGTTCTATATCGCCTCGACCTTTCGTCTCGCAGGTCTTTTATTTGTCTTTCGTGATCTTAACATGAAGATCACATATCGTCTCCTAGTCATTCCCTCCCACGGGATTTTTTTTTTATAATAGAGAGATATTAAACACTGAATGTGTTCAAGTTTTACTTAAATATTCCTCATGTAAATCGAAGACTAAATCTGTGATTGTATTTGGCACATTTTCCTCAAACATTACTTCCAACTGTTCTCCAGTAGACTTTATTGAAGAGGAAGATGCATTACTGTAGGCTGGCACATATAAGTGGGCATTAAGAAATTTAATTGAATACAGCATGCTAAATAACATGAAAAAACTGAAATGTTGACATTTTGGCAAGAGATTATAAAGTTTCCATAAGAGATGATGAGAACTCTTTGGCTAGGTAAAGGTATCGATCAGTTCCTAAGAAAAGAAAACTATGTGAATTGATTTGGGCAGATTCAGGCAACTAAAGGGTAGTAAACTTTTTTTAAAATGAAACCTGATGTCTAAATCAGATAATCAAATAAAGTTAAAAACATGTTACTTGTACTGCTAGCATTCTTCCTAAGCTTTTCTTTGGTATCCTCATATGTTTCAGTCTGTCTTGCCCGGCTCTTCCTCTCTCAAATGCATTCCCATAAAATCTGTTTCTCAGACTCAAGGCATCTTATTTTTTGACAAACACCAATGGCAAATGAGCCTCCATTACTTACTTTGAAAACCTCATTTGCATTCTTGAGTATACATCTCACCTTTGAAGGCAGATTTCAGTTTTCCTCCTACATTTTTCCTCAGTACCCTTCATTGTCTCAACCTCTCAATACATTATACTAAACCTACAGTGGGATGCAAAAGTTTGGGCAACCTTGTTAATAGTCATTATTTTCCTGTATAAATCGTTGGTTGTTATGATAAAAAATGTCAGTTAAATATATCATATAGGAGGCACACACAGTGATATTTGAGAAGTGAAATGAAGTTTACTGGATTTACAGAAAGTGTGCAATAATTGTTCAAACAAAATCAGGCAGGTGCATAAATTTGGGCACCGTTGTCATTTTATTGATTCCAAAACTTTTAGAACTAATTATTGGAACTCAAATTGGCTTGCTAAGTTCAGTGACCCCTGACCTACATACACAGGTGAATCCTATAATGAGAAAGAGTATTTAAGGGGGTCAATTGTAAGTTTCCCTCCTCCTTTAATTTTCTCTGAAGAGTAGCAACATGGGGGTCACAAAACAACTCTCAAATGACCTGAAGACAAAGATTGTTCACCATCATGGTTTAGGGGAAGGATACAGAAAGCTGTCCCAGAGATTTAAGCTGTCTGTTTCCACAGTTAGGAACATATTGAGGAAATGGAAGACCACAGGCTCAGTTCAAGTTAAGGCTCGAAGTGGCAGACCAAGAAAGATTTCGGATAGACAGAAGCGAATGGTGAGAACAGTCAGAGTCAACCCACAGACCAGCACCAAAGACCTACAACATCATCTTGCAGCAGATGGAGTCACTGTGCATCGTTCAACCATTCGCGCACTTTACACAAGGAGATGCTGTATGTGAGAGTGATGCAGAGGAAGCCTTTTCTCCGCCCACAGCACAAACAGAGCCGCTTGAGGTCTGCTCAAGCACATTTGGACAAGCCAGCTTCATTTTGGAATAAGGTGCTGTGGACTGATGAAACTAAAATTGAGTTATTTGGGCATAACAAGGGCGTTAATGCATGGAGGAAAAGAACACAGCATTCCAAGAAAAACACCTGCTACCTACAGTAAAATATGGTGGTGGTTCCATCATGCTGTGGGGCTGTGTGGCCAGTGCAGGGACTGGGAATCTTGTCAAAGTTGAGGGACGCATGGATTCCACTCAGTATCAGCAGATTCTGGAGACCAATGTCCAGGAATCAGTGACAAAGCTGAAGCTGCGCCGGTGCTGGATCTTTCAACAAGACAACGACCCGAAACACTGCTCAAAATCCACTAAGGCATTCATGCAGAGGAACAAGTACAACGTTCTGGAATGGCCATCTCAGTCCCCAGACCTGAATATAATTGAAAATCTGTGGTGTGAGTTAAAGAGAGCTGTCCATGCTCGGAAGCCATCAAACCTGAATGAACTAGAGATGTTTTGTAAAGAGGAATGGTCCAAAATACCTTCAACCACAATCCAGACTCTCATTGGAACCTACAGGAAGCGTTTAGAGGCTGTAATTTCTGCAAAAGGCGGATCTACTAAATATTGATTTTTCATTTCTTTTTTGTGGTGCCCAAATTTATGCACCTGCCTGATTTTGTTTGAACAATTATTGCACACTTTTAACAAGGTTGCCCAAACTTTTGCATCCCACTGTACATTTGACAATGATGCCAAACTAAGCAAACAGTTCCAATAGAATCAGGGGAGGTTATACTTGACATTTAACACATTTGTGAGGCCTTTTCTGGAGTACTGTGTGTGATGCCGATGGCCCTATAATAATAAAAGACTTATCAGCAGAAGAGAAGGTCCAGGGAAGATCAATTAAGCTGATTAATGGACTACAAGGTATGAGCTATCAGAAAAGATTAAAGGAGCTGAAACTTTCCAGTTTAAGTAGAACCATACAGACACCAAAATAATATGCAAACACCTCACAGTTACACTATGCAACACTGCCGTCCAAAATGTTTTGAGACATCTTAAAATAATTTCCTAATATATTACAATGTGCTTCTAAGCCTTCTGAGGTAATTAGCTGTGCAGACAACTATTTGAAAAAGATATTTTTTTTCATATTTGGATATAATTTTTACACATCTAAAATGCAAGTAAAGATATTTCAGACACTTTCCCAGCTACCTCCAAGTAGTTGCCTCTCCACTTTGAGATATCTGAAATGCATTTCAAGAAATCTCAAAATAATTCTTTGACATAAAAGTTTATTACATGAGACGATGAAAAAAAATCTGAAATTCAAAAGGAAACGATTATGAGATATCTCAAATCAAAATTACCATGAATTGTATGATACTGTAGCTCAATGCATGTGTTCGGAAAATGTATGGGAGATATCTTAGAATGTGCAGGAACTTGATTTGAAATATTATGCGTTTGGGATATCTTAAATTGTGTTTTGAGATATCCCAAAATGTATTGCAGATACTGTAACTTAATACACAGAGAAACCTATTTTAAGGTATGTTTTAATATATGTTAGTGGAAAAGCTGAACTGCATTTTAAGATATAGGGAATTCATTTTGACATAATTATTTATATCTGTGTTAATTTGGGTTGACACACAGGAAGACCTTGAAAGCATACCTGACAAATTAAACAAAGCAAACATCAATAAAGCTCTAAAATCCTTGAGAGCTGTAGTATATAATTTCTAAACAGGTGTAAAAAATAATAGACAAAATGAACATTTAATAACATAAGGAGCTATGTAGATCTAACACAGTTACACTATCAGATACAAAATAATAAAACACACCAAATTTAAATATGACTGGAGCTTTAAAGACACTATGTAGTTAATATTGCATAGAGAAGTATTAAGATTACCATCGCACACAAAACCTACCCTTTTAAAAATGCTTGCTCTTTAATAGCACTTTACTGGGTTGTGTGGTACAATCATTGCTTGACAAAGAAACATTTTGTTTTGTGAATGGTGCTTGGATATTTTATTTTTCAGGGGTGGCTTTGAAAAGGTTTCTAATATGTGAACAAAATAGAAATCTTTAATACATATTAAGAAGGCTAACTACATTAACAGATCAGCTGAACTTATTCTGTGGTATTGAACATAAAGTCTTTTTAAAATCTTGAGCCCACTGCTTTCTGTTATCATTTATTTATTGTTATGTATGGTGCCCAATACTGATCAAAATAATTCATTCATCCAGGATTTATAGGAATGATTCTTTTGAAAACTAAACATGGTTCTCCTATGGCAGTGTTTGGAGAACTACTTTGGCACCTTTATTTTTAAGACTGCATGCATTGTTTTCGACAAAGCTGTTTTACTTGTTTCGACCAACATACACAGTGCTAAAATATTATTATCCTTGGTTGTGTGGTGCTTCATAGAACCATCAATTGATAAAAAAACAAAAATACTGTTTAATTTTTATGAAAGGTTTATTTGTTTGTGAAATTGGTTCTTTTGGCCTTGTAAAGGTTCCTGATATGGCAAGAAACAAGAAATCTCTAATGTGGGCTAACTATCAGGGTACAACAAATCAAGAAAACGTGAACTTTGCCTATTTGATTAACAAGAGTCCTTACAGTGAAGAATGCAGTTGTATTTTCTAAAACTGGTAGTATCAATTAATGATGAAAATAAATAAAGGGTCTTTCTGCCCCCTCGATGTTATACTTATGGAATCAAAAAAAAAATGTTTCCTTTACATTTCATTGTTTTGAAGAACCGCTATATCTGCGTTTTTAAGAGTGTAGTTGTCTCTCACTTCCATCCCTAAAGACACTCTAAACAGTAATTCAGCTAAACGGATTATCTGAATGTAAAGAAGGGATAATGAAAAGATTAATTATGGCATGATTATTTAGCAAACCACATCTGTTGCCACTAATATGAAATTTTGACACTGTGTACTGTAGTAACCTTTCTTTATCAGTCTTCTCTGCTTCTGAAAACATTCCGTTTAGTATTAATTACATGCTGCGGCGGGCTGGCGCCCTGCCCGGGGTTTGTTTCCTGCCTTGCGCCCTGTGTTGGCTGGGATTGGCTGCAGCAGACTCCCGTGACCCTGTAGTTAGGATATAGCGGGTTGGATAATGGATGGATACATTAATCACATGTAAGTATTGCATTTCTTATTTTTTATTAAATTGTCGTTGCCTGTACATTTTCATAAACGATTCCATTCACGTTCAGGTTCATTCGTTAATGCAAAAGTGCGCTAACTTTATCTAGTTCACTAATTTCTTTTTAATGATCGTGTATTTTATTGATTGTATCGATTCTTGGTCTTGTCCTCTCGCTTAAATTTACCATTTACAGGAAGCCCTGATTTTGACGTACGTGCGTATTTTTGATTTGCTTGGTTCTGTTTTTTCGAGGGTCTGTAAAAAAGTCATTAAGCTTGTTGAGAAACTTTAGGCAAAAGAAGTAAATGTTCTGATGTGAGAAACACATTCACTTAATGTGATTAACTAAAAGACATTGATTTTGTTATTTGTTTTTATTAACTATTTGGAAACTAAAACGCATTTGTAGAAAGAAGTACTTAAATTGAATTTGCAATATCACGAAATAAATATAATGAAAATTTTGATTTACACTGTGTGCCCATGAGGGATTAAAGTTCAAATCGTGAAACGATTCCTGGATCGTCGCAAAACGTGATTATTTAGTTTGCATCTAAACATGAAATAGAATAAAATAAAAGGAACCATCAATACACCTAAGAGTATTTATGAATTTCAAAGTCATCTGTTATTGTGTTGCTTTACTGTCCCTGCAGATTTTTAACTTCTGCCACAAATCCTATAACGTATCTTTGTTTGCGACATTCACCGTATTTCAGTTGCGCTCAAGTCGTCATCCAGATGAAAGTGTACAGAGGAAGATGCTTGTAATCCACTACATGGAAAGCTGCTGATATGAACATTTCTCTAATAAAATTCACCATATATAAAAAAAAATGCATTTACCGTAAAGATCGAGAAATTTTATCGGATTCGCCATCTCTTCTATTATCTGAGGTTGTTGTGCTTTAAATCAGAACAAAATGGTTGCTGCTGTACCCGTGGCCTAGCAGAACGTGCATTCCTTTGATACAGTGCCACCTTGTGATAGGTTGGTACTAGTACTTCAGATATTGCTTTTTCTCAGTACATGGCTTTCTTTTCGAATTAGCCGTCGTCTGGTATTTCTTTGCTGTTTTTATTCACATTATTTTGACTTAATGGCTCTAGCGCTAAGGTAGTGTTTGGTTAATTGTTTTGAATACTCGGAAATTTAATGTTACTTAATTATCCGAGACATTACACTGACTTTTTGTACGTAATGCTCTTTAAAGAAAGAAAGAAAGAAAGATGATGGTGCTGACAGTGAGAACATAAAATGATTTTCCAATTATTATTATTATTATTATTATTATTATTATTATTATTATTATTATTATTATTATTATTATTATTATTATTATTGTTTAGTAGTAGTAGCAGCAGCACAGATGGCTCGTAATACACAATGCTTTGTGTTCTGAGTATATATTCATGGACCTCATAGTGTCCTGCTTATCATTACTGCCTCACAGTCCTGGGTTCAAATTCGCTTAGTCAATGGTTTTGCTGCACGATCTTCTCACATCTTATAAGCTTATTATATTATCTAGTTACTCCAGGTAACTATTTGAGTGAGTGTGTAGAGTAGTGTGGTCTGCTATGGACAGGTGTCAAGTCAATGGTTATTTTTTGTTTTGTGCTAGGTAGGTTCTCGACTGGATTAAACGGGTTGAGTAATGAATTAATGGATGGATTTCAGCTTATTGGACAGTTTCCATCTCTGTATAACTCTGTTTATAACTAGATAATATAAGCAGTTCTTTTCAAGAACTATTTTTGTGATAATTGAGAGAAAGATCTTGTTATCTATTAATTTTTTTTACATATTCAACTTTTGAAAGATTTGAAGAAATTAATTAAAATAAAATATTTGTATTATTATTATTATTATTATTATTATTATTATTATTATTATTAGTAGTAGTAGTAGTAGTAGTAGTAGTAGTAGTAGTTAGGGCTAATTAATATATACTTGTTTCAAAATTATTCAAAGTTTGCCCTTGTTGTACTTTGACTCAGCAGTCACCAGGGAGCATAGAAGCGTCACTCTTGCCGACCCACCTCAGGTGTTTTAAGATGCCCACACTTTATACTTGCTCTTTCATTTTTATAAAATGTGGTTTTCAGCTGGACTATGTCAACATTTGACTGTGAATGTTACTTGTAAAGCTCTACTGAAATATAAGAAAATCCAAAGGGTTAGGGAAAGTCCATATTTTGCTAATCGTGCGCTGATATTTTGCTTGTTTTTCGCAAACGCCCCCCTAAAAAACACACAAAAAACGATTTGAACATAAAATACTTTATTGTATACCAGAAGGACTTTTTCTATATATATAAGAGTTCGCTAGTAAGGACTTTTCAGTCAAGTTTAAAAGTTCCGAAAAGAGTACTGAAGTAAATTTCAGCACCAAAGGGATTGGACAGCGGCCTCCCCGAGTTTTCCTACCTTTTTTGATAATATGCCTTTTGTGGAATACACAGGCTGAAGAGCGAATCAAGTTCTTTATATAAATGTATTTATATTGTGCTTTTTTCTTTTTCTTTTTAATTTAATTAATTTTTTTTTTCCCTGGATGCACAAATTTTATTTTAACAAATAAATTCCATGAGCTGCGAAAAAATAAGCCATCCATAAACACAGTGGTTTTGAAGCTCATGTATATAATTTATATCTGAAAATATGAGAGAGATGAAACAACAGATACTAAACACTTGTTATTGGACTTGAATTTAAATCTTAATAATGAAATTAATAATAAACTATTATAATAATAGGGAAACAAAACAGTACAACAAAAACAACATAAAATACTCAATGTTAATTGTGAACACGTGCAACAGGTACCTTGCAATCCTTTTTCTGGACCCCTATATTTTGTGTCAATGCCTCTTGTAGCCATCATTTCGTGAGACCTCTGGCCCATAAAGTGAGTCAGCCACTAAATTCATCCATGTGGTTCTAGCAGAGTTGTTGGCCAGTAACAGGTAAAGAATCACGTCTTAGGATATTGAGATTCCAGGAAACAAAATATGCTCTATGTAATAAAGATCAAGAGACACAAAATCTTTGAAGAATGTCTTTTTTAATAACCTGATCAGGAATTGTTCAACCTGGACCTCATTAGTTAAAAGTGCACATATCCATCTGTTATGTTTTGAACATGTTTCAATGTCTTGCTCAACAAGATGCATGGTTCTTTCAGATAGCAAAAACAAACTGGTAACTTTTTGATAGTATGCAAAATCAGTTTTCTGATTTTGCCATTACAGAGAAAAAAATGTATTTCTTTTTCCATATGCAGATCTTTTCAGCGCTTCCAAGATGTTCCCTAAACACACATGCTTGACAGCAGTCTTAGAATAAGAAGAAGAGACATTTCCATAGCAGTAGATGGCAGCATGTCAACCTGGACAGGGATGTTCATAGATAGCATGTGATCCTACATATGCCAGTGGTCCATGGTCCTCTAATCTAGAAAAAAAAAGGTTGTGCCTAAAAGAAGATAAAATAGAGATTTTCTGTGAGACACATCAAAATATATTTAATTCGTTATTGTTATGCTGATGTCTTTATCCAAGGCAAATTCCAAAATTTGAGGCAAAATTTCTTTGTTTTTCCCAATGGATCTCAAGGATGTGAGGTGACTTGCTTATTGTCACACAGTGTCAGCAGTGTCATTTTAACCCAGAATGTCACGGTCTGAAGTCAAAAGCCTTACTCAATATGAAACATGGCTTACCCTATTCAAGATCGAAGAGTCACTTGAGACTGGTGACAGTGAAGTTGAATTGCATACCCAGACAGTGCCACTGTTGTTACCAAAGTGTAATTTGGAATTTGGTGCAAATCATAAGATTGTGCACAATAAAGTGAACATGCAAATGCACAATCCATCTTTCTGCAGCAGGGGTTATATATATATATATATATATATATATATATATATATATATATATATATATATATATATATATATATATATATATATATATATATATATTTTACTGTGAAATAATGCAAAGAGTACGCGACACGTGTATCACCCTAATTCTGGGCTCATCAGGCATACACAACTCACTGCACCCCCTCTCGAGAATCGAATGTGATTACCCCGAACTACATACTGTCAAATAAACGAGCCACACACCGTGGTGCAGCGCAAGGGGCTTTGCCTCTAGCGCTGATGTCCGAGGTTCGATTCCCGAGAGGAGGCCCAACCAGGCCAGGATGTCCATAGAATGAAAAATGGGGGAAGGCAGCTTTCTTAGGTCACTGCCTTCCCTGGAACACTAGATGGCAGCACCCTTATCCCTTTGGATTCCGAAAGCATTCATCCCCTTCTGAACATTCTAAAATATATCAAAGTTTTAAGGATTATCAGTTGCAACAGTAAGACAATACTATTATGTAGCTTTCATTCTTCCCAAGTGGCTGCAGCATGCTGTATTCAAGTGGCAGTGATGCAGAGAGACACCTCTGTATACTGGAAAAAGAAACAAACAAAAGTAGTAATTAGTGACTAAACTATAGTAACAACAATTTAAATATAGCAGTTTATAATTAGAACATATCATCAACTCCTTCTGCTTGGGATAATAAAATAAATCATGGAAAGGTCCAATGAAAAACTGGATTTTGAGCATTTTTTAAGTGTTCAACCATATCTCTCCAGCAGGGGGCACTTGTTCCCTGGAATAGTGTTCTTTACTGAAAGCAGGATATTCTTGAGCCTTATACACATCTCTCCAGTAACCAGGCTAAATGAGTGACTCTTTCTTCAGAGGCTTTGTTTTGCCGACGTGCTCGCCTCGCTTATGTATTAACAGCTAAGTGAGTTTCTGTTTCCTCAGAGGTGGAGCCCTTACCCCAACTCCACCTCTCACTTCCGGGCTGGGCTAACATACACACACTTCCACATGTAGATGTTTATATATAAGATATCAAGGCTGAAGACAAGCCATTGGAACAGTGCAGTCATCATCCAGTTCTTCAGTGGTGAATGCTGATGAATGTCTGGCAGAGTGTAGGTGGTATTTGGATGACTTCTCGCTTCTGGATGGTTTCTCCCCATTTTATGTACTTGAGACTTTTATGAACCTTTCCAAATATTGGTAATTGCCATCTGAGCTGTGCACTTCTCAGTTCCAGAGAGCACCTTTTGCACCTGCTCTAATCACTCATGGCTTCCACAGACATTGGCCCTGGTCATAATATTGATCTTCACCAAACAGAACATATCAAATAGCCTGCCTGTGTCATCTTTCATGTATTTCTGTCCATATCACTGTAAGTTTCTCTCTGACAGCTGACTTGCATTGTTTCAGGTTTATGGCCTAATAAAATAATGTTTTTGTTACAAACTTCACAGATCACAGTTGCAGACTTCAAACCTATGGCTACACCATACTAACCTGGCGTGTCTCTAAAGGTAATGTAGCAGCATTTATTCTATTTTTCCAAAATAATGCAGCCATTGGAAAAGTTCAGGCATTCAATATATGCCACACCAAAAGAATTTCACAATTCAAGTATCTTCAGTTTGAAAGTCGTAGTTAACTTTAGAGAAAAAACAGTTCACACAAAAATGAACACACACATTGTTAATAATCATAAAGCATAACTTCATCTGTATGATGTTTCTGTTTCAGGCTTACATATCTTAATTAAGTTTCTTTATGTTACTGTATGTTTCTGTATGGCTACAATATGTGTTTGATATGATATTGAGTCAGAAAATTTATAAATTTCTCAAAAATTTCTAATAAATGTCCTTTAAATTTTTGATAAATTTCAAACATTTGATATGACATTGAGTCAGAAAACTTTACTCTTTTGTACCTTTTAGGCAAAGTGTTACAGAGGACCTTTAGTTATCTATGTAACTAGGTAAAAATAACATTCTATTCTACTTAAGCAAATATCTATATGAATTTAATATTAACATGAACTTACTAGGATTATGTCTTATAGGCAAAGTATTCCAGATTTTGGTGTGTAAAAACAACAAAAAATAAAGTTTAAAAGTAATTACCACACTGAAATGGAACAAAGGTAAAAGACACAAAGTTTGGGGGTGTATAGCCTTCATTAGGCCAATGGAAAAGGAAAAATCATGTAACTTATATGGCAGGGGAAGGAAGGAAGGAAGGAAGCCAGGGCAGGCAAAAGAAGAAATGGTGAGAGGAGGTTAGAAAAAGTATCCATTGCAGAAGTTGAAGGGAAAGATTTAAAAAGTTAGTTGATCACCAAGGACAGGAGAAATTTTTGATTCCAGGCTGACAATTACCTTCTGCCTTTCTTTGACAGTGTCTTCATAGCCCTGTGAAAGAACACAGAAAGATCAGTTTGCCAGTACGTGGTAAATCACATTTTGCAATTCATGGCTGTGTGCAGATTTTAAAAAAAAATTGCACCTTTAGGCTTGTTGGCTGTGAGTGCCCATGCAGTAACAAATCCGTGTGTTCCCAGGTTGTTTAATGGGCAAATTGGATGGTGAAGAATTCAATGCAGGTGCAGTAAGATCAGCGAGTTTCCTCATTGACACTCCTCGGGACATGATCTGGGCATCTGTGGACACAGTTGAATTAAAGGGAACCTGAGCAGGTTAGAGGGGTCTGAAGGAGAACAGGGGAAAAGAAAAAAGAAGAACAAGCCCCCAGAGGTTAAAAGGAAAGGAAAATAAGAGGAGTCCGTGCAAAAGAGAGGTGGCAAAGGAGACCACCAAGGGATGTCAGAGGGAGAAGGGAGTGGGATGTAGGGTGTGTGAAGCTCCCTGCTGAAAGCCACTTAGAAGGAATGGTGAACTTGTTGGAGGGTATCTCTTGCTGTAGAGCAGACCAAAAGGGTGAGCAACAGGGATCAGGGAGTGCCTTGAGCATGGGAAAGGTGCTATATAAATAAAATGTATTATTATTATTATTATTATTATTATTATTATTATTATTATTATTATTATTATTATTAAATGGAATAGAAGGAGGCACAAATATTCATAAGTAGTTTTAAAGGGACAGATCCTTATGCTATTTTATCATATGGATTTTAACTGTTTATGGATTATTTATTTATTTACTGACTTTTAACCTCCATAAAGGAACTTGTTTTTATTATTGATTATTTATTTATGTATTTATTTATGAACAAAACTGCACTGCACTTTTGTTTTGAACATTGTGGAAAGCAAAGGCATTAATCACTTTTGCACCACTTCTTGCTCTGTGTGTGTGTGTCCTCAGTGCCTATCCATCCATTCTTAGTTCAAGTCTGCCAATGTCCTGGGTTCAAGGAGGAGCGTGCCAACTGCGGGTAACCTGGGCATCACACTATAATCAAGGGATGTGAAGAGTTCTATGATAGTAAGGTATGTAATCTTAACAGCTCGAACATTTTCCCTTAAATAGTCTGCAAACCGTCTCCCTGTTTCACCTGTGCTATAGTATGCTGGGATGGTAACATCATTTCAAGAGAGGCCCAACAAAGCAACAAGCTACTTGAAAGTGTAGGCTCAGGTATGTGGTGCACTCTCAACCCACTGGAGGTAGTAGTGTAGGAGAGTGAAAACAAACCTGAGTGCCATTATGAACAATGCTTCACACCCACTCTTTGACACACTAGCATGGAGGACGTTCAGCCAATGAATTATTCAGCAGAAAAGTGGCAATAAATGCTACTGGAGTTCCTTTATACCAACAGCAATACGCCTGCATAATGTCTCACTGGGGCAGTGAATGCCAAGTCAAACGTTTTCTTTCTTTTTAGTCATTCTGGTGTGTGCTCAGACCATAGTGCACACATTTACTTCAGTGTGTATATATTTCTATTTTATGTATTTATTGAGCTTCTATAAAAAGCCAATTTTCCCCTTGGGACACAAAAAGTTCTATCTAGATGGCTGGACAGTTCCAGCAAGAAATGCAGTAAATAAGATCTTTAGACTGGCAAGAGACCCATTGTTTAATGCTGCAAATTTGCAAGTAAAACAGTGGCTACTGTTAAACTTCAGTGTCTGGCAGGGAATATGGCTCTCCTTTATGACGTGAGCTGTGGATGAATTGTTTACCAGGTCAGTAGATCCTGGAATCAAATAACTTCTCCAGGTCTTAATAACTGGCTAACCTTTTAATCTCTCACTTCATCTCCTCTAATGTCAGCCTTTGCTCACCTACTCTCACCTTTTCTCTTTTATTCTCCTCTGGCTTTGTTCCCTCCTTCCTCTCCTATATACTGTATGTCACCTGCTCTTTCCTTTTCGGGTTTGCACCCCTGATTAGGGCTGTACGGCCAAAATGTTGCGCCTTTAACCTTTTAACATTCTTTTCTTTTCAGCATGGAAATAACCTTTAACCTTTTTTGTTTCCTTTGCGGATGCACTCTGATAAAACCATTCACTAATTACTATAAAATCCAAAGGCAATCTCATTATTTCTTTCATGCTTCACTCTCAGTGTTACAGGACCTAAAATAACAATTAAAAATGTAAGAAGTCAGACACTCCAAAATAAGGAGGTGCAAAGCATGTTCAGGAGGTTCAAATCATCATTTACATTGAAGGGTATTTTGAAATCATCCCCAAGGACAAAGGCAGGTAATGCACTGATATTAAGGCTGATGAAATTAGTTTATACTTTCTTTATAGGTTAGGATCCCACACCCAGACACCTCAATAAGCTAAGCAGGAGGAGTTTGTCTGCCATCTTCCTTCTCAGAACTGGGCACTTGCTGTTTCAATAAACATCTCAAGAGGCTGCGTCACAGAAATTTGACATGGTTGAAGGTGTGTCTCAGAGGAACAGACCCCAGAGTACATAATCTAAATCTGCCCTCATCGACAGACAATGAGAAACCATTTTTAGCCAGAGGGTACCTCTTTACCAAGCTCTGGGGGCCCGCTGATGAATCATAATGGCAATGGACTTCCTAGAAGTCACTGGACTCAGCATATAGACAAGTCCAAGGAAACTGAACACTCTAGAAAATTTTGAAAAAACTGCTTCCAAGGTACACTATATGGACAAAATTATTGGGATGCCTGACCATTACAATAACAGGGACCTTAATGACATTCAATTTAAATACATAGACTTTAATATGGAGTTGGTCCCCCCTTTACACCTATTACAGTTTCTGCTCTTCTTGGAAGGCTTTCCACAAGATTTTGGAGGGTTTCTGTAGGAATTTGTCCTCATTCATTCTGTAGAGCATTTATGAGGTCAGGCATTGATGCTGGATGTGAAGGTCTGCCCCACAATCTCCGTTCCAGTTTACCCAAAAGTATTTGATGTGGTTGAGGTCAAGGCTTTGTGCAGACCAGTCAAGTTCTTCCATACTGAACTCATCCAACCCTGTCTTTATGAACAGTACTTTGTGTTCTGGGATTCAGTCATGGTGGAATAGAAAAGGGCCTTCCCCAAACTGTTTCCAGAAAGGTAGAAGCATAACATTGTCCAAAATGTCTTGGTATACTGAAGCATTAAGATTGCCCTTCACTGGAAGTAAGAGGTCTATACCAAACCCTGAAAAACAGTCCCACACCTATATTCCTCCTCCACCAAACTTCACAGTTGGCACAATGCAGTCAGGCACATAATGTTCTGTCAGCATCCACCAAACCCAGACTTGGCCATCTGACTGCCAGACAGAGAAGCGTGATTTGTCACTCCATAGAACACACTTCCACTGCTCCACAGTCCACTGGTGGAGTGCTGCACTTTGGGCTCGTGAAACTTCCATGCAGTTGCTCGGCCATGGAAACCCATTCCATGATGTGTTTGTGCTTACATTAATACCAGTGGAAGTTTGGAACTCTTCTACTATGGAATCAGCAGAGTGTTGGTGACTTTTACGCACCATGCCCCCTAATAGTCGTTGACCCCACTCTGTGACTGAACGTTGTCTTCTGCTACATGGCTGAGATGCTGTTGTTCCTACGCACTTCCACTTCCCAATAATACCACTTACAGTTGACCATGGAATATCCATTTCACAAAATTTCATGAACCTTCTTATTGCAAAGATGGCATCCTGTGAGAGGTCTACACTTGAAGCCAGTGAGCTCTTCAGAATGATCCTTTTTGTTTCACAAATGTTTGTAAATGAGGACTGCATGGCTTGGTACTGTATTTTATACACCTGTGACAATGGGTCTGATTGAAACGCCTGAATTCAATAACTAAGAGGTGTGTCTCGATACTTTTGTCCATATAGTGTACAGTATGTCTGTTTCTTATATGAGTGCAAATTAATTAATTAGATAGGTAAAGACAAGATACACAACATGAACACCAGATATACACGTAACCAAATCAGGTACAGTTCAATGTAATTCACTGTTGTAGGAGGGGTCTCAAGCTTATTAGACTTATATTAAGGTAACTGAGTCGCATTCATTGTAAGGAATAGAATAGTGCAATTTATTAATGACCACAAGGATTATAGAAGTTTGATAAATACATCCTTCTATATAAAAGCGGTCGGGATTGTCCTTCCGTCCCGTGAGTGCTATGCAGGCGTGGAGTTTCACACACGCCCCGTCCATTTTGCAATGCACGATGGGATTTGTAGTTTCGTTTTTTTTTCCAGGTAAAAGATGATTTTCTACTCCAAACTGTGCGATATCTTCTTCTTCTTTCTTACTATATAAAAGCAGTCGGGGTTGTCCTTCCATCCCATGAGTGGAAAGCGTAGCGGTATTCCGCTTATCACAGACTTACTACTTGCAGCTTGCGGTATGAAGCGACATGATGTGAGCAGAGTTCTGGTGCTCCCATCGTTTCCTTGCTTTTTTGCGCGATGCGCTGGAAAAATAGACAAAATTATGTCTCTGGAAATAATTCATGTTGATGGAGTACAAATGCCTCACCGCGTAGTAAATATCAGGGGGGTTTAAAAGGGCAACCTCAATATAGAAAAAAAGTTTAAATTTCATCACAAAAATAACAGAAACTATGAGTATTAAAATAATACCGCTCAAATGCAATATAACCAAATTAATGAGTGTGTATAAAATATCAAATTGATCTACATATTGAATGGCCTTAAGAAGTGGTCAACTTAAAAGTCGGTCGCCTTAAAAGGCGGGTCAGCCTAGTATTGACATATAAGACTGATTGCAGACAGACTAGACAGACAATCATATAACAGGCTGACAGTTTACTGGTATTTAGAGTTCTACTTAATTTTGACACAGAAACATAGTTTTATGATTATCAAGTCTTTAAAGATGTCTGATGTTGTGTGGAGCTGCTGCTTTCTTTTTTGGTCCAAGTTCAAGTGAAGGATTCTTTATGTGTTGGAATGCACTCTTTCTTTTTGCTGCATGGTCCTTGTCAGTGCTGTATTGCTGCTTCCTCACCGTTCCTTCAGCCACTTCATAGGGAAAAGGCATTTACTCATTCTGGCCCAAATGTTTAGATGCTTCTTGAAATAATGACTTCTCACTTTTGTTAGACCACTACCACACACCTGTAGCGTGACAGACTGGGTCTCAGCTTCTGGTCAACAAAGAGAAAAGTTTGTCAGGTTTGGCTTTCAAAGGATACGCAATTCACAGCTTTTAGGTTCATAGAGCACATTTCGGAGGTTTTTAGTCATTTTGGAGACTTTCTCCCCTTCCTTGAGAGAATCCCAGAGAATGAGCCCCAAGAGGATCCCTGAACCTCTCTTAACTTAACTAGGTTAAAAATCAAGTTTGAACCTTCCCTTGATTGAGTTAAAGTTGTTTTTGTTACAATATCCTTGTGTTCTAATAGGGAAGTTATTCTGTCCATCCTAGTTGACATCCCTTGAATTATATTTCTTTGTTCTTGCTTGAGTCCACTTCATGTCTTCTGCTCAAGGGATCAGTAGGTGGGCCTCGAGAGCAATGTCAGTGCAATTCTGCTTTACACCTTTGCTGTTAGTTGAGATCGAGGCAGATCCAAGTACAAGCTGGATTTCAGTCACTTAGTTTGGAATGCATGTGGGTGCAATGCTGGATGCCTGCATCCCTGTTAAATGTGCTTTCTTAACAGACGTTAGTGCCACTAAAGCTTAGGAGAATGGCCTATGCCCACTTTGTCCCACAGATATTTGGCCCTTTTGTGGTTTCTATTTGTCATTCTTGTCTGTTGTTTATTCTTGACTTTTTGATTGATCTCATAGCATGTTGCGGATGTCATGCAGCAGCAACAGTAAGGACTGCACCATTATGCCATCTGCTTAACTCCTTAGTTGACTTCAGACAGTTTTGTTTAAAGCTCCTTTACACTTCACCAAGGAAAACTGCACTCAAAAATTGTATTTCTTTCATTTTTACCTACCCCACATACTTTGTAGTAATGGCCAATAGAAAAACTGAATGTCCTGTTTTCAAGGAGAACAGAGATAACAAAATTTCTGAAATGATAGGCATCTATGGCGAGCAACATGGGACAGCATCAAACAAGAGAAGAAACGTCCATGAAAAAATCTCATGTTACTTTTGTTATGTAATCTACATGTCATGTCATCCAGTCATATGCTCACAATCCCAAACATACACATTTTTACTAAAATATTGTTAATTTAACCACTTCAGGAACATGCTCTTGTTAACAAAAATGAAACACTTTCAGAAGTGAATGAACATTTGAGTTTGAGACCTGCCCCGCCATCTCATTGCAACATGAATACTTCTAATAATATAATAAATCTTTGCATTTATATAGCACTTTTCTCACTACTCAAAGTGCTCAGCAATTGCAGGTTAAGGGCCTTGCTCAAGGGCCCAACAGAGCAGAGTCCCTTTTGGCATTTACGGGATTTAAACCGGCAACCTTCCGATTGCCAATGCAGATCCCCAGCCTCAGAGCCACCACTCTGCCCTAAATCCTACTTCTGGATTGTCTTGCATCACTCTGTGAAGCTGCATTAAAGAATTGACTTTTGCTTGTTGAAACATCTTGGAGGCGGCACGGTGGCGCAGTGGTAGCACTGCTGCCTTGCAGTTAGGAGACCCGGGTTCGCTTCCCGGGTCCTCCCTGCGTGGAGTTTGCATGTTCTCCCCGTGTCTGCGTGGGTTTCCTCCGGGCGCTCTGGTTTCCTCCCACAATCCAAAGACATGCAGGTTAGGTGGATTGGCAATTCTAAATTGGCCCTAGTGTGTGCTTGGTGTTTGTGTGTGTCCTGTGGTGGGTTGGCGCCCTGGATTGGTTCCTGCATTGTGCCCTGTGTTGGCTGGGATTGGCTCCAGCAGACCCCTGTGACCCTGTATTCGGATTCAGTGGGTTAGAAAATGGATGGAAACATCTTGGACATGTAGAAGTCTTGGGCATATTCTCTACACCAAAGTGTTTTCACTCATTTTTCTTGAACTTTCATCATATGTTTCACATGTCTCAGAGTGCACACATCTTGTTCATAACAAGTGAAAGACAATGTTGAGATAATGAATACACTACTCCTGGACTAGGCTTCTGACCAATGAAAGAGGGGTCAAGGAGGATCTCCAACTGAAATACTCAGATTTTTGTTCACAAGAGAAGTGAATGTGGTCTAGAAGTGGTTTATTTAACAATTTCCTTAGAAGAAATGCATATGTTTGGAATGTCATGAGCACTTGGCATGTGGGTTATGTGTCACAAGTAAAGTCAGATTTTCCCATGGTAGTGTTTGCTGTTGTTCAGTAATGGTTACCATTGACCCCTATTGCATGCGAAAGTTTGTTATCCCCTTTCTGAAATTAAAACATGATATTAGTTTTTTTTTTATTTATTTCTCAACCATCACTACAAAGTACATGGAGTAAGTAAATTATGTTAAAAATACAAATTTTTGGTGGAACATTCTGTTAAAAAGAGAAAACATCCAAACTGCATTAGAATGGATAGTGTTCCAAAGTCATCCACTCTGTGATGCTTCTGTAACTACGGATCTGTTGCTTTAACATTTGTTATTGATGACTTTTGGCCAGTCTCCTGGCTATTATACACTCAAAATCCCTGGGTACATGATGTCGAGATGCTCTTGATTGACTGCAGCTCCACCTTTAACTTAACATTTCCTCTGACAAACGTATTGATATTGGTATCATTCAGTCCGTGTCTAATTGGCTATTGGACATTTGTTTTGATAGATAGACCAGTGTTTCTCAAACTGTGAGACAGTCCCCCCTAGGGTGGCGCGAAGTTACAAAAAGGGAGGTGCGAAGATGTGAAAAAAAGAAAAAAGAATCAAAAATATGAAAATGACATCTATTGAAACCAAAACAAATTAACTTAAACTACATTCTGATACTAGAAAAAAAATATAGAGTTAGATAAATGTCGATAAAAGTTAAGTAGGTATAATAAAACATGCATCTATGATATATCATTAATTTAAAAAGAACAAATTGGTATTACTGGGCTCCTTTCAAAAAAACCATTAGTGGGATGCGGTTAAAACTGTTATGAAAACTTGGATTGCAAATACTTAAAGGTTGAGAAATGCTGAGGTAGAAGGTGGTCAAGATGAATGACAAATATCTAATGCCCTCCTCCTGAGTATATGTGAAAGAAGGTCATATCACTATTCCTTTATTTGTTGTACTGTATATAAAGAACTGCATTTCAAATGCATATTCTCTAAGAATTGTTGAGATTCCTAATAGCACCACTCTTGTAGTTCTATGCAAACATTAAGAATGAGTCTTACAGGAATGAGGGAACAAAACATTCAAATAGTGTAAATTAATCTTGAATTAAACAAGAAAGCAAAAGACAGATGGTGAATTGACCAAGACAGGATGATAAGTGTCTGTGACAGATGGCCGGTACCCTTGCCCGGTCAGAACACCTCCACGCTGGAAGGACCAGGGGAGCCAACCTCTCCAGAATGTTACTTTACCAGGAACACTAGACGGCAGCCCCCCTGGGTTGCAGTAGTGCCTCGGATTCCTGCGGGGCTTCATTGGAGTTGGAGTTGGTTACAGCCATGTTGGGATCCAGGGGTACCACCAGGGGGTGCTGCAAACAGCTGCTGAGCCCTATTGGGAGGTTCTTTTGCCACACCCAGAAATGCTGCTGGAAGTAGATCAACAAGCACCTGGAGCACTTCCGGGAGCGTTATAAAAGGAGCCAGCAGTTACCACTCCGGGAGCCAGAGTCAGGAGGAGGAGGTGGAAAAAGAATCTTGCCAGAGGGAGAGTGGAGGAGAACGAAAAAAAAAGAGAAGGAAAAGGAAAAAGGATTGTTTAAGGTGTGTTTGTGCTCAAGACTGTGTTGTGCTTGTGGGAACGAGGAACAAGTGAAGAAAAAGAAAATAAAACTCTTGTGTGCTTTGAACTTGTGTCCTACACCTGTCTGTGTCAGGGCTGGCCTTTACAGTGTCATCTTTATACTGTATATCAAAGTTCAGAATGTAGATGCATGGGAAATTTTGTGTTCCTTGAGACCCCCATTTCTTACATTCTAACATGAAAGGGTAAACATTTGCTATGGTCAAGAAAGCTAACCAGAAGCTTTTCTCTCTGGGACAGTTTAACATATTCACTGAGTTAAAAGATATAACAACAGTTTTACACGGGTCCACTATTCAGAACATTCTGACCTTCTCCATCATTGTTTGGCATATTTGCCAGTGCTCCAAGGACAGGAAACAGCTAAAAATACATTTGTTGTCCCCTCTGCACTCTTGATTCATTGTTACTTTTCATAGTGAAGTGAAAATTCATCAGGTTGTCTGGTACAGTAAGTTCCTTAAGTCAATGAACACCTGGAGTGACAGATTTCAAAACAGTACTTACCTTCGAGTTGTTAGGTACATGAACTTAACATTTTGACCTTACATTTTTACCAGTAATCTGACAAAGATGTCCAAGTGTGTTTTTGACAAAATGGTTGTTTGGTTGTTCTTCAGGAATCATAATTACTGTAGCCCATATATTGTTTATTTGTAATGATTTTTTTTAATATACTTTTGTTAATCCCAGAGGGTAGATTGTTTTCTCATATGAGCTTTGGGGTCAGAGCACAGTGTCAGCCAATGATGTTTAATTTTCATGAATTAATTAATATTCAATAAAGGTTCAATAGAAACTGAACTTCAAAGGAAATTAGAAAAAAGAAAGAAAAACACTGCATAGATCAATTGGTTTGTTGTATGGATAAAAAAAAACTGAAAGGGTAACAAAAACAAAAACAGCCCAGTTAAGCAAAATAACCTGTATTTGCAACGGTGAATTTTATAAGGACATTTAAGACATCTGATAAAGAGTTACCAGTACAGAATGAGAACAAGAACAGCACAAATCAGATGAGAAAGTAGACACGTGCTCTACAGGTTAAGCTAGGAGACCCAGTGATGTGCATGTCTACTAATACACTGAAAAATACACCACTGACATAAACTATAAGGTAAAGATTTCTGTTGTTCCAATCATAAAGATTACATGACTGAGAAAATATTCTCTCTAAGAAGTTTCAAATAGAATTCTTTTTTAAAGATCCCAAAGTCTAGGTTTGATTATTATTATCATACTGTTATTTATTTGGCAGTTGTATTGTGTTACCTGTAGCCAAGGGAGTAATCTGTGAGCACTCAGTTTTTTTGCATATACTAAACACTTGAATTTAGGATAATTAACACTAATAAATTGGAGTAGTATTCCTAAATACTGTAATATATTGTGAGCTGGAGGGCTGATCGCACCCCAAATAGAGACAGACGCCCCTGGGAAAACCACAAACCCTGAAACACTGACTACACATTGCTCCTTATCCTTGCACTATAGCGTAATACAAGCCTCGCGGTACTCCGCCAACTTATAAGCCTTGCGCAGCGCCTGTCAGTTTGGGAATTGATTGTTTGCTTTTATCTCTCTCTGCTCCTAGCGGAACTGTTATATCTGACTTGTCATGGAGCACGTTTAAGCTCATGTGTTTGCGGTGTCTGAATAAAAATCCTTCTTTTTTTCTACGACCTTCTGTGTCTCTGTGCAAATCTGTGACCCAAGCGTGACAAGATATATATATATATATATATATATATATATATATATATATATATATATATATATATATATATATATATATATATATATATATATATATATATATATATATATATATATATATATATAAATGTATATATATAGTAACAAAGGTGCTATATAAGTGCCTGACCCGACACAGAAAGGCATGGAGGCACGTATCAAAAGCACAAAGATTTTTATTTTTATTTTTCTTCAGCTGTGGGACACGTCTTCCCCATGCCACACAGCCCAAACACAGTCCCAAAGCACAACAAACAATCCTTTCTCCTTGACCACCACTCCTCCTCAACCTTAGTCCTCCTCCTCCCGACTCTGGCTCCCCGAGTGGTGGTTGCTGGGCCCTTTTATAGCCCACCCGGAAGCGTTACAGGTGACTGACCACCTGGTCCTAATTGCACTTCTGGGTGGGGCTGAAGACTCGTCCAGCCAGGCTGTTGGAAGCAGACAGCCCCCCCTAGCGGCCCCAACCAAGCTGTGGAGGACTCCATCTCCCAGGCATGGGACCCAGCTGTCCTTCACAATATATATATATATATATATATATATATATATATATATATATATATATATGTGTGTGTGTGTTTGTGTGTGTGTGTGAGAGAGAGAGATAGAGAGGCAGATTCTTTGTGTGTTACAGTGTACCCTTCAATGGATAGTTGTTACTAGTCTTGAGTTGGTTCCTACCTGGCAATGGCTGGAGGGCTAACAGCCGACTCTCCCTGATTATTTAATTGAAAATATATTTTTGTTATTGAATGGATGGAGGACAGATGGATGGATACACTAAAGAAAATGAAATTCATGTAAAATTAATATTTTTTAAATACTGTATGTTACTAGCAACAGTAATAATTTTTAAAATATGTAATGATATACTTCAAGGAAAAAAACTAATTATGATTCATTGCAGTATTGCTGAAATATATTCTAGAGCACTGTGGCGGGCTGGCGCCCTGTGTTGGTTGGGATTGGCTCCAGCAGACACCCGTGACCTTGTAGTAAGGATATAGCAGGTTGGATGATGGATGAATGGATAGAACAATGGTCTCAAACTCCGGTCCTGGAGGGCCACAGTGGCTGCAGGTTTTCATTCAAACCCTTTTCTTATTTGGTGACCAGTTTTTGCTGCTAATTAATGCCTTTTCCTTTCATTTTCATTTTAATCGGCTTGTTTTTTTTTTTAAGATATTGTTCCCATGAATTTCCCAATCGTTCCTCTGACTTGCTTCATTTCTTTCCTTAAATGTCACCCAAACAGAAATGAAATGTGAAGTGAGTGAGCCTAATTACAGTATGTTATGTAAGGAATCTGTTTATATTTAATTAAATTGAAAACTATTATCTAAAGTGTTTGTAAGTATTCATGTTGTACTTATTCAAATTGTGCTCAGATTTCAAAACCATTTTTGATTTATTATTATGTTACTACAATAATATATTGGCATATATAAAATATTTTCCATTTTTTTATATGCTGCATAGAAATAATAAAACATATACAGTGATACTAGAAAAAAGTGCCAGTAAAACAAAAAAAATGGATTTTAAGATTTATTATCACATAAATCACATAAGGCATAGAGCAGTTGAATCATTTTGACATTGTTAACTTCAGTTGGAATAACAAAGGTTTTCTTTAAAATATGGTTAAGAATGTGATTTTTTTACAGTAAAAGTTTGTCATGCATAGTAACATCCTTTCAAAGACAAAAAGTATAAAGGATCACAGTACATGATTGAAGGTAATGGCAGGAAGCTACAATGCAGAGAGTGAACCAACACTGTTTCAGTTGAGAATTTCTTAATACTTATAAAAACAAGTATTGTATTAAAAACAGACAGTCATAGGCATAATCATATGAACTGCATGTATTTTTAGAAAAAAAATCATTTTACATTAATATTGACAACTACATGCTAAAAAACATCTGATTTAGAGAATGGTTTCACATTTCATTTGTATTATTCAAAGAATACTAAACAGTTTAATGCATTTAAGTTGTTTTTTTTTTTTGCAACCATCTTTTAAGTAGCACAAGTCTCCTGTGTCTTTGGATTGTAGCCTTTTAAACCTTCATAGAAAAAAAACCTCAGTCATCAGGCTCATGTTGAAGTGAATTGACAGGACTCTGCTTTACATTTAAACACGATATTTAATTGTCTTCTTCAGATAAGCACATCTCACCTTGTCAGGTACTTCTGTGGTTGAAAAAGGTGGTTAATTAAACAAGCAGTCTTTATTTTAAGAGTGACTTAAAGAGTGCTTTACAAAGCAGCAATATCTTACAATTGTAACATCACATGTTTGGTTATAGTATTAAGCTTAGACATGTTAAAATAAGTAAATGAATAAATAATCTGCAGTATCATTTTATTAAAAGGTGTGAGGGTCTCAACTGGACCCCAGTTCAGGTAAACAGAACATGTTTAAAGATTCTAGGTATAACCTTTAAAAGTTCATAATAAGCAAAACACAATTCAATTTACACAAGAATATATCTGAGTAAACTGACAAAAAGAAAGCACGTTATTCAGTAAATGACAAAAAGTAAATAGCCTCAAAGACTTGCATGGACCTGAATAAATCATTTAACTAATAACAAACTATACAGTTAATTTTCAGTCCTTTACTTCCTTCATTTAACTCCACAGGGCTAACGCACTGAGTAGTTTCAAACCTGGCATCTTTGAAAGAAGACTTCAATATGCCTAAACCTTATTGTTCTGTCCCCAGAGGTTGCAGATAAACCTGAAACTGCATGTCAGTTAATACTTCTTTTCAGTTTTAAATTCAACACACTGAAGGTATTATCTGATGCTTAGAAGGTTTGAAAGCCGTGCCAATACAGAAAAATTATATATACTGTATAATGGAAAACACAATGATGTTAGACCTGCTTGAAAGTCAATGATAAGTAGAATTGTTGATTTGAATGATTTATAGAAAGTGCTGGAGAAGGAAGTGTTTGAAGATTCTCTAGCTTGGTGAATTTCTGTCTAATTGGCAGTAGCCATCAGGTTTTTGTAACCTAGGAATAGTAACTCGTTTGTATTTTGTTCTGAGCTCTTCACTTGTAATGATGATGTTGTTCCATTATCCTGTACCATTAAACAGTCCCCCAAACTCAATTAGATTGACTTCTTTTCTAAGCTGCTTTATGATAAAGGTGTCTGTTAAGCAAATGCATGTAAATGTAACTTAAAAATTAAATGTGATCAAAAGTACACTAAACTGTACATTGTAGAGGGAATGGGGATGTGAACTGGTGGTGTATTTAATAAGTGCAGCTCCTTGCAAATGTCTAGACACCCCTGGCCAAATGATATGTTTTGTGGACATTTGTAAAACTTTTGACAGCAAACAAGCTAAAATATTGGTATTTTTATGAAAATATTCATATACAGTTTAGACTTATTTGATGAATTAAAATAATGCAGAAAAAATGCAAATGTTCTAAGACCTCAGGGCTATGGTAGTCAGGATGTTAGCAGGGTCTGGTTTAGTAAGTTAGATGTTAAAAAATTTGGTATTAGGAATTATCAGCTCATAGCAATTCCATGACCTAAGAAATATTTTAAATCTTTAAACACTACACAACACTTAACAACTTCTAAGCACGTGACCGTGGCTATGAAAATTCAACTAAATGATACATACAAAACAGTGGAAGGCTTTGAAAAGAGACCAAAAAATTACCAGATAGCAATTTATATAATCAGAAATGTCTTTAAGAAAAGGCAGTAAATGAGAATCATGGAAGTCAAGAGAAGATCTGGAAGACCCAGAAAAAAAAGACTGTATACTGTGCAGGAAGGGCGAAGCAACACCCAAAGGACCTGCAGACAGCTTTAGCTGAGAACGGAGTGGTGGAGCACTGCTGTGCCTTGCAGCATCACTTACACTGATATAGTTTTTATAAAAGAATTTTATCTGAGGTCTTAAGTATGCATTTTGGTACTTAGTGCTGTGGACAGATTAAACAAAAACTGAAATCTTTGTCTACAACAATAGAAGGTTTGTTCGAAGAAAAACAAAGAGGAGCATTTGAAGAAAAGAACACCTGGCCAACTGTTAAGTGCAGGGTGGATCTTTAGTAAGATGGTATTGCATGGCCACTACCAGCACAGAAACCATTGTGCAAGTACGGGGAAGAATGGATTCCACCTAATATCAAAAACTTCATGAATAGAATGTCAGACAAAGGATACACTCTACACCCTTTACATAATTTGTAAGCAGAATATTGCAATAATGTTTTACAGATAAAACTGCCATGCATTTATGCTAAACAGCAATGTCTAGGAAATGATTTAAAATATTATACTGGTACCAAAGTTACATCATTAAAAATGTGGTGATTTGACTGGGGTATACATGCAGTATATGTAGGTTCCCGGCTTATCCCACATCTACGTACTCTTTCAAAAAATAGGAATTTAGGCCAACCCACGGCTCTTTCATAACAGTCTGAACAGAGTAATGAAGTTGGTGTAAATCTGGTTAAAGCCCATTTAAAGCAATACATCATGTACAGTGTTTACCTATGGAGTCAAATAAGAGTGCATTGGGTAATGTAAAGTTAATATCTATTAAGAAGAAGAAATACACAATAGTTATAATCATAGTGAAATCTTAAGTATGAATGTTTATTATTACAATTAAACATACATAAAAATCCAGAAAAATAATAAATCAGGGATCCTCAATTACAGTCCTGGAGGGCCGCAGTGGCTGCAGGGTTTTGTTCTAACCCGGCGGCTTAATTAGAAAGCAATTCTTGCCAATAATTTGATTTCATGGCTTGTTAGTGTTTTAACTCTGCCATGTCAGGTAATTCTCATATCCTAGATTTTCTTCCCCTTTCTAAGGATATCATCCTAATGATTTGAAGGCTATAATGGATGAGTAATTCTCAGTCCTTCACTTTCCTTCCAAGTATTTAACTAAACCCAATAGTGCATGATAAATACACACGGTGTAAATGGAAACAAGCTAAATGGAGAAATGCTGGTCTCTTTTGTCATTTGCATGTTACTGCTAATTAGGAGCAATTAAAAACCAAGAGTACAACTGTTTAAGGCTAAAATAAGCAATAAGGGGTTCAAAATCTTAACGAGCGAGACGACTAAAATGAAGCAGAAGTGTGACTTGAGCAATAAGGGCTTCTTATTAAGCAATTGGGTTGGAGCAAAAACCTGCAGACACTGCGATCCTCGAGGACCGTGATTGAGGATCCCTGTAATAAATGATGAATTTTATAAAGAATAATGTCACATAAATTTTTAGTTTTTTTCTGACTGCTGTGAATAAAAAAAATTAACAGTATAAGTGCATAGCAGTCTATTATAAATGGGAAAATAAATTGCAGATGAGGTTATTGTCATTTTTGCAGGTATAGTATTAGTGATCTAAAAAATTATAACAATTTTTAAACTCATCAAGAGTTATTAAGCATTTCTGGAAACATAAATAGTAGCAATGTAAGTAAATTATTTTAAATCTAATTTTACAAGTGTTCTGTTATAGTTGTTTAATCTCACACAGAAATATGCTGCCATCATTTACTATGAATGCATATTAAATTTTAACAACACCCATTTCTAAAAAGCCTACTTGACTATTCAAAAAACGGTTATAATTCAAATTGCTATAATTCATCAATCAAGGCTCTTTATTGTATTAAGTATGGAAATTGTTAACATTTTTCAAATCGCAAATATCCACCCTACTGAAAGTAATAGTTTCAGTAGGACACCTGCTGGAAAATGTTTTTTGTGTTTCTGGTAATGCATAATAATGCAGTTACAAACACATTAGAATACATTTTTTATAATCTGAGAAAAAAACAAAAAGATTTTTTTAAGATTAGAAAATTACCTTTATATGTTGGTAATCATAGTATGAAAAAGTAATTAAACTAATGATTTCTTTAACAGATCCTTTAAAATATTGACCAATTAGTTTAACTTTTACAACACTGCTCTGTCCTCAAAATTAATGTGTAATATCCACATTTCAAGCAAAAGCATATGGTATTATGTACAGTTTACTCAATGTCTTTTAAAATGTAAAATTTCAGTTCAACAAGTAATGCGTTGATAATACATATTTCTAAATAAGAAACTGCTATAATACTAAAACCATTTCCTCTCTGCTTTGGTATGAAATTAACACTATCGCATTTTTACAATACAACAAATAGAAGCTTCTATTATACAGCTGGTCTAGATGTAATATAAATTGATCTACAGTGGCTTGGTAATAAGGAAATTCATCATTGCATTGGTTAAAAAATCTAAAAATGTTGCATAAGAAGTGGGTAAAATATGGAAGACCAGAAGAATAACAGAAGGGGATTACAGCACACCATAATCAATATTCCTTAATAACTATTAAAAGACAATCAACATAAACAACATAATCAAAAATTAACAAAGGATAAAGTTTAGATCCTAAAATGATAACAAGATATCAAAAGACTTGACCAGGACTTGGAGCATGTCTGTTAGCTGTGCCTCACACTATGTTAGAATACTTTAGGTGACAGTTCTACTTGATATCAGGGAACTGCAAAAGCATATGATGCAGGAGATGTGAACATTTCTGTGCAAGACAACACACTTTACATATCTTCAGTGCAGTTTTTTCCTCAAATGATGCTTTTTCGTGGCTGGTCCAATCCAATTATCCCATTGACGTTTCATCTGCAAAGCTGACATCAGGGGAATCCTCTGTTCGTCTCCTGTAAAAGAGAAGGCACCATTAGGTTCAGTCAGATGTCAAAACTAATGTTTGTCTCCTGTTAAAGAGAAGGCACCATTAGGTTCAGTCAGATGTCAAAACTAATCAGCTTCATGCACTCTTACGTCTTCAACCAAAACAGCTTTTAAATCATTTTTAATTTATTATGGCATGATGAGCATTTTGCATTAACAAATCATAAGAAGAAAATGATACAATTCCAAATCTTGTACCATTTCTGGTTATTCTCCTATTTTTAATAAGTAGTGGCAAGATGACCTCCAACAACACCCCTAAAGAAGACCTCTATTCTGCAAATTGTTTGTAATTCTATAAGGTTCTTTTATTTCAAACAAAATTAAAGTAATTGTCCACCTTAATAAATGAATAAGTGTCTGTTTGTGTGTCTGTGTGGCCATCCACTTGCTACAGGGTTAGGGAGAAAAATGTAAAAATAGGCAAAAGATGCAGAAGAAGGGTCAAAAATCAAAAATGATAATAAAACTACCAAATAAGGGTCAAAAATAAGAAATACAAATTGGTCCTATCAGCTGTTTTCAATGTGCCACTGTCCATAAATAAATGTATGTATATATATGTGTGTGTATATATATATATATATATATATATACATAATAAATGAATAAATATAGCTGAAACCACACAAAGCATCTGACACAGAGAACTTGACAGGGAGATGAGGAGAAACATGTGGAAGATGACTCTGACAGGCAAGTGTTGATATGCATTGTTTGGTCATGAGTATATAGCCACACACATTGGGTAGCCAAAACCCCAACAAAACTAGGCTAAAGTCACTAAACCAGGCCAATGAGGTAGTGACGACCTCTGCACTTTCCAAAGAAAACACTTTAGCTATAACAGTGGACAGTTTTAAGAATAACACCGAAAGAAAACAATGAAAACGGGTAATTCTATCTGATGGGAAAAGAACCACCGCAACAGAAAGTAATCTGTTGTGTATTATTTTACCAGACCTAAAGAACAACCAATGAATCAAGTAAAAGACATGATGTCTGTGTTGATTACTTAGCACAGCCATTTTTATATACATATATATGTATGTGTGTGTATGTGAATATATATGTATATATACACGTATACATCTATATATAACTAATATATACAGCTAATTGGCTACAACCTACAGAAGTCCTGCAGTGAAGTGAAGTGAAACTGTATTAGATGGGTAGCACAGCCATTTTTTATATACATATATATACAGTACATCCGGAAAGTATTCACAGCGCATCACTTTTTCCACATTTTGTTATATTACAGCCTTATTCCAAAATGGATTAAGTTTATTTTTGTCCTCAGTATCCTACACACAACACCCCATAATGACAACGTGAAAAATGTTTACTTGAGGTTTTTGCAAATTTATTAAAAATAAAAAAACTGAGAAATCACGTGTAAATAAGTATTCACAGCCTTTGCTCAATACTTTGTCGATGCACCTTTGGCAGCAATTACAGCCTCAAGTCTTTTTGAATATGATGCCACAAGCTTGGCACACCTATCCTTGGCCAGTTTTGCCCATTCTTCTTTGCAGCACCTCTCAAGCTCCATCAGGTTGGATGGTAAGCGTCGGTGCACAGCCATTTTAAGATCTCTCCAGAGATGTACAATCGAATTCATGTCTGGGCTCTGGATGGGCCACTCAAGGACATTCACAGATTTATCCTGAAGCCACTCCTTTGATATCTTGGCTGTGTGCTTAGGGTCGTTGTCCTGCTGAAAGACGAACCGTCGCCCCAGTCTGAGGTCAAGCGCGCTCTGGAGCAGGTTTTCATCCAGGATGTCTCTGTACATTGCTGCAGTCATCTTTCCCTTTATCCTGACTAGTCTCCCAGTTCCTGCCACTGAAAAACATCCCCACAGCATCATGCTGCCACCACCATGCTTCACTGTAGGTATGGTATTGGCCTGGAGATGAGTGGTGCCTGGTTTCCTCCAAACGTGACGCCTGGCATTCACACCAAAGAGTTCAATCTTTGTCTCATCAGACCAGAGAATTTTGTTTCTCATGGTCTGAGAGTCCTTCAGGTGCCTTTTGGCAAACTCCAGGCAGGCTGCCATGTGCCTTTTCCTAAGGAGTGGCTTCCGTCTGGCCACTCTACCATACAGGCCTGATTGGTGGATTGCTGCAGAGATGGTTGTCCTTCTGGAAGGTTCTCCTCTCTCCACAGAGGACCTCTGAAGCTCTGACAGAGTGACCATCGAGTTCTCGGTCACCTCCCTGACTAAGGCCCTTCTCCCCCGATCGCTCAGTTTAGATGGCCAGCCAGCTCCAGGAAGAGTCCTGGTGGTTTCAAACTTCTTCCATTTATGGATGATGGAGGTCACTGTGCTCATTGGGACCTTCAAAGCAGCAGAAATTTTTCTGTAACCTTCCTCAGATTTGTGCCACGGGACAATCCTGTCTTGGAGTTCTACAGACAATTCCTTTGACTTCATGCTTGGTTTGTGCTCTGACATGAACTGCCAACTGTGGGACCTTCAATAGACAGGTGTGTGCCTTTCCAGATCATGTCCAATCAACTGAATTTACCACAGGTGGACTCCAATGAAGCTGCAGAAACATCTCAAGGATGATCAGGGGAAACAGGATGCACCTGAGCTCAATTTGGAGCTTCATGGCAAAGGCTCTGAATACTTATGTACATGTGCTTTCTCAATATTTTTATTTTTAATAAATTTGCAAAAATCTCAAGTAAACTTTTTTCACGTTGTCATTATGGGGTGTTGTGTGTAGAATTCTGAGGAAAGAAAATGAATTTAATCCATTTTGGAATAAGGCTGTAACATAACAAAATGTGGAAAAAGTGATGCGATGTGAATACTTTCCGGATGCACTGTATGTGTGTGTATGTGAATATATATTGTCAGAAATGTCTATGGTTCTTACCTTGCCGGGATGCCTAGAGGGACCGGAAGGAGACATTAAGAGCTTCCAGGTCAGGAGGGCACAACCGCCCTGGAGCAGGAGAGGACCACGGGAGAGGAGGAGAGACTTTCCAGCTCATTGGGACCTGTGGCCACCACCAGGGGGCGCCTTAAGGCTCCTAGAACCCGGGAGAACTTTACTTCTGCCACACTTGGCAAGATGGCGGGGGAACCTGCCAGGGACACCTGGAGTGCTTCTGGGGCAAAGGACAGCACTTCCGCCACACCAGGAAACTCTGCCGGAAGTGTGTCCCCAGCCACCTGGAGCACATCCGGGCAGGAATAAAAGGCGCTACCTCCTAACAGTTGGGGAGCTAGAGTCGGGAGCGGGAGCAAGACGAAGCTCCCAGGAAGAGATTGGCAGCTAAAGACTGAGGAAACATAAAATTTATTGGGGAGATTTAATTGCTGTGTGCATTGTGTGTGGTTTGGGACTTTATTCCTGTATTTGTGACTTTTATAAAAATGTGGTCTCCGGGCAAATATCACAATATGTACTAGCTACGCCACATAATTATGTACTAATGGGTGAACACTTCCTGAAAGACACAGATGTCCAAACGGGGTGGGTTTTTGGATACGACTGTAAGTGAACAAAAAGAGGGAACTTTGGAGAGAGCAACATACAATTATCTGTGACTGAAAACTGGAGGACCGCCGCCGTGCCCCCACCTCCCAGAGCAAGGGACGGTGCTGGACGGCGTCCCTCTAAGAAGTTGGATACCGACCGCTCGGGGATCGCATAACTATTTAGCAGGAGGGAGTCTCGCTCATTATCAGAATAAACCAAACAAATCGCTCCGCCAACTAAGAACGGCCATGCACCACCACTCACAGAATCGAGATAAAGCTATCAATCTGTCAATCCTCTCCGTGTCCGGGCCAGGTGAGGTTACCCGTGTTGAGTCAAATTAAGCCGCAAGCTCCACTCCTTGTGGTGCCCTTCCGTCAATTCCTTTAAGTTTCAGCTTTGCAACCATACTCCACCCGGAATGCAAAGACTTTGGTTTCCCGGTTGGCTGCCCAGCGGGTCATGGGAATAACTCCGCCAGATCTCCAGTCAGCATCGTTTATGGTCGGAACTACAACGGTATCTGATCGTCTTCGAACCTCCAACTTTTGTTCTTAATTAATGAAAACATTCTTGGCAAATGCTTTCGCTCTTGCTCAAATTGTTGGTGGGCGGGGCTCTGTCGAGCGTATCACATGGTCTGTCTTGCGTGGTGCTTCTTGCGTGCCCTGGTCGGCTGCTTAGTGAATTATATATTCTTGATTAATGAAATCATTCTTGGCAAATTCCTTCCCTCTCGCTCGAGTTGATGGTGGGCGGGGCTCTGTCATGCGTATCCCATGGTCTGTCTTGCGTGCCATGGTTGGCAGCTTAATGAATTGTTGGTGGGCGGGGCTCTGTGAGTTGGCGGGCGTGTCTTTTTCTTGCATGCGTTTTGCTTGCCAAGGACTTAGTGAATTATATATATAGATATATACACGTATACATCTATATATAACTAATATAAACAGCTAATAGGTTACAACCTACAGACGTCCTGTAGTGAAGTGAAGTGAAACTGTATTAGATGAGTAGCACAGCTATTTTTTATATAAGCATAGTTGATATTTTTATATATATACATGTATATATACATATACATATATATATTCACACACACACATATATACATATATATATATATATATATATATATATATATATATATATATATATATATATATATATATATATATATATATACTGCTCAAAAGAATTAAAGGAACACTTTTAATCATAGTATAGCATAAAGTCAATGAAACTTATGGGATATTAATCTGGTCAGTTAAGTAGCAGAGGGGGTTGTTAATCAGTTTCAGCTGCTGTGGTGTTAATGAAATTAACAACAGATGCACTAGAGGGGCAACAATGAGATAACCCCAAAACAGGAATGGTTTAACAGGTGGAGGCCACTGACATTTTTCCCTCATCTTTTCTGACTGTTTCTTCACTAGTTTTGCATTTGGCTACAGTCAGTGTCACTACTGGTAGCATGAGGCGATACCTGGACCCTACAGAGGTTGCACAGGTAGTCCAACTTCTCCAGGATGGCACATCAATACGTGTCATTGCCAGAAGGTTTGCTGTGTCTCCCTGCACAGTCTCAAGGGCATGGAGGAGACTCTAGGAGACAAGCAGTTACTCTAGGAGAGCTGGAGAGGGCCATAGAAGGTCCATAACCCATCAGCAGGACCAGTATCTGCTCCTTTGGGCAAGGAGGAACAGGATGAGCACTGCCAGAGCCCTACAAAATGACCTCCAGCAGGCCACTGGTGTGAATGTCTCTGACCAAACAACCAGAAAGACTTCATGAGGGTGACCCAAGGGCCCCATGTCCTCTAATGGGCCCTGAGCTCACTGCCCAGCAGCATGCAGCTCGATTGGCATTCGCCATAGAATACCAGAATTGGCAGATGCACCACTGGTGCCCTGTGCTTTTTACAGATGAGAGCAGGTTCACCCTGAGCACGTGACAGAAGTGAAAGGGTCTGGAGAAGCCATGGAGAACATTATGCTGCCTGGAACATCATTCAGCATGAGCAGCTTGGTGGTGGGTTAATGATTGTCTGGGGAGGCATATCCATGGAGGGTCACACAGACCGCTACAGGCTTGACAAAGGCACCTTGGCTGCCATTAGGTATCAGGATGAAATCCTTGGAACCATTGTCAGACCCTATGCTGGTACAGTGGCTCCTGGTGCACGACAATTCCTGGCCTCATATGGTGAGAGTATGCAGGCAGTTCCTGGAGGATGAAGGAATTGATACCATTGACTGGCCACCACACTTTCCTGACCTAAATCCAATAGAACACCTCTGGGACATTATGTTTTGGTCCATCCAATGCCACCAGGTTGCACCTCAGACTGTCCAGGAGCTCAGTGATGCCCTGGTCCAGATCTGGGAGGAGATCCCCCACAACACCATCTGTCATCTCATTAGAAGTATGCACCGATGTTGTCAGGCATGTATACAAGAACACAGGGGCCATACAAAGTGCTGCGTACAATTTTGAGTTGCTGCAATTAAATTTTGGCAAAATGGACTAGCCTGCCACATAATTTTTTCACTCTGATTTTTGGGGCGTCTTTGAATTCAGGGCTCTGTAGGTTGATCATTTTCATTTCCATCAAACGATGTGGCATCCTTTCGTTCCTAACACATTACCCAGTCTATATCAGTATAGATATCCAGGAGGATTTCTTTTTCCCATTGAGATCTGATGTGTTTTCAAAGTGTTCCTTTAATTTTTTTGAGCAGTTTATATATATATATATATATATATTGTGGAAACCGTACCCCCAACACAGACAGACCGACACCAGGATGTATGAAACACGCTATTTATTTTTCCTTTACTGCACCACAATGCCTTCTCTCATCAACTCTTTCCTTTCTTCTTCTTTCACCAACTCTTTCCTTTCTTCATCTTCTTTCTTTTCTTCTTTCCCTCTTTCTTTCTCTCTCTTTCTCTTGGACCTCCTCCTCACAAGCTTCGTCTCCTTCCTCCCAACTCTGGCTCTCTGTCTGGAAGGAGGCGGCTCCTTTTATCAGGACCCGGATGAGTCCCAGGTGCTCCCCTTGACGTCACTTCCTGGTGTGGCGGAAGTGTCAGGAAAGCCCCCGGAAGCACTCCGGGTCGTCTTAGAACCGTTTCCGGGAGCACTTCCTGGTATGGCGGAAATGTTGCCATCCAGGACTCCCCAACTGACCGGGCGCCCCCTGGCGGTGGCCACATCCTCACACGGGCATCCCAGCTCCGTCTCTGTGGCCCCCAAATAGACCCGGGCGGCTGCCCTCTCGTGGCCGAGGAGAAGTATTGTCCCCATCGGGGACTGTCCATGCGTCCCGGCCGGGCAGTGTCCCCATACATCTCTGACAATATATATATATATATATATATATATATATATACATACACACACATATACATCTATATATAACTAATATATACAGCTAATAGGTTACAACCAACAGATGTCCTGCAGTGATTAAAGTAAATTTAGCCTTTCAAGTTGAAGCAATCAGCACAGGTGTCCCAACTTTTGTTGCTTACTTAAAAACCCTGGTAGTATATATATATATATATATAATTTAAGAATTTAAGACTTTATTGTATAGCATAGAAAACAATTGCGGAGCACATAAAGCCTGTCTCAATTCATGAAGTGAGCCCCGAGAGTCTAGAGTGCCCTGAATATATTACAGTTCTTATCTCTAAATGCCCCCTTCCAGACTAGGTTCCCAGCATCTACTGTATGGAGGTTCCCATGATGTTTTCCCCACTCAGCACCTTTACCCATAACAATCACCTGGTGTCCCAGACCTTCTCATAACAATATTCTTGCCCCTGGAGACATCCCCATAACATTCTTCTTTTTATAACAATATGATTAAATATGTAAATGATTACTTGTTGCACTAGTGTCCTGTAAGGCTATGGGTAACATAGTAAGCAGCTGTGCCAGTGAGCGGGAGCGTACAGCTGCACTGATAAGAGCTAAGCTGCAAAACAACCTTGACATGACACAGTGCTTCACGCTTATGAGAAAAGAAAAAAGACAAGTCATTAAAAATTACTTCTTTATGTTCACTCATATGTGCTACTATATCTTATTATTATACTATTATCATGAAGCTATATAAAGAAATATTGCAAATGCTACTGTAAAATATATATGTGCGTACTAATATAAAACCCATGCACGCAGGCAGCAGCATTGTTAAGTCATGGCACACAGCTGCACAGTGGTCTGACAGAGGCCAGACTACTGCTTACGTCATGGCACATATTCAGGAACAAGTTACCTAGCTTTTAATAATCAACTCTTAAGTCCCTAACGTGTTCAAAACGAACTAATATCATAATATATTATGTTTAATTTGATTGCCTACACTATTAATGAACTCTAATGCTTCTCTTCTAAATGCCATTTAAATTGCTTATATATTTTATACGCTAGCTTAACAGCTTACCCTTTGCTCACACAGGCAAAGGCCTTACGTGCAGTTTGTTTAGTCCTAGTAAAAAGCTCTGTTCCTGCAATTTTCAAAACAAAGTTTCCCTGCTTGCTTCCTCAGAGAGCAGGATGACCTCGTCTTACAGCTTGCCTTGCAGAAACAAAAAAAAAAAAAGCAAGTAGAAGGACAGACAGGCAAGAGGCCTCTCTAATAAAACTAATGGTGTTCTTTTAAAGTTGTTTCAGACCTAAACTTTTCATAGCTAAGAACACAAAACTAATAATAAAGCTCATTGATCCCAAATCAAAATTCTCAACAGCATCTCTGTGACAAGGTGGTTTAAAGCCACCAGTCGAGTGATGGATTCAAGAAAATATTCAAGTCACTGAATATCTTTGGAGTCCTTTCTGGTAAATCAGCCATTAAGAAATTGAAAGAGTATGGCACAGCTGTAAATCTTCCTAAAAGTACTTCTAGTAATGTCCATCAGAGGGATAAGCAAAACCCAGCTAATAATAGAGCAAATACAGAATCTTTATAAATTAAATTTTTATTGTCCAAACTCATTCTGTAACAAAAATAAAGCATCTGGAGGACAAGGGCAAAGACGGATTGTCTAACCAGTAAGGCAATCTAAAGCAAACACAGTTCCAAAATGTAAGGCAGAGAGTAATAAAACAAAACAGAGCATGCAGTCAAGAAATACCGAATCAAACGGCTACAAATCACAGAGAAACACAAGAACTCTAAAATTCCAGAGCCTCATTCACAAAGTACCACCAAGAACTGTGGAAGATCCTCCAGATTTTTAGGGCTGAGGGCAGTTTCTGGCAGTGATTCAGCAGGTGGCCCCACAAACTTCCAAAAAGCTCAAGGAACATAACTAAGTCATTGAAAAATAAACATAAGCAATATCAAATAGACACAAATAAAATGAATACATGCAAAATATTAAAAATGAACAAACGCAAAAAAAAAAAAAACATGATTTTAAACCCCAGTCAGGGGAAGAACCCTGGCTAAGACATAACACCTACAACAGGCCATCCACAAAAAGAGAGTGATCATGCAAAAAGAAGATAAGTGAGATAGGCCAGAAACCATCTCACTAAACTGTGAAGACATGACAAGCTGCAGTGGTCCTGATTGGAGAGAATGTGCAGGCCATATCACCAGTCACAGTTTTATGGCGGAGTGGCCTAGTTGAAAGCTGATGAAAAAAGAAATACACACAGCATCTTAGCTAGAGTTTTCCAGAAGGCATATGGGAGATTCTGCAGTCAGCTGTGAGAAGGCTCTATGGTCCGATGAAACCAAAATGAAGCCATTTAGCCATCAGAGTAAATGTCATGCTTGATAGATAGATAGATAGATAGATAGATAGATAGATAGATAGATAGATAGATAGATAGATAGATAGATAGATAGATAGATAGATAGATAGTGTAAAAGGCGCTGTCCTCCCAGAATGCCTTAAATACGGAAGAGCTGTCATCCTAGTCTATTTCAGACAGAAATCGAGACAACTTGCTTGTTTTACATTTTAACATGCGTTTTCTTTACATTTGCAACTTAGAATTATATGGAATTGGCTGCAGGTGCCCCAAATTTCTAGCCTTGACCGATCATTTCTGTTACACCACTGAATACTGACTTAAAGGGGGTAAATACTTATGCAATCAATTATTTTGTATTTTATATTTATAATTAATTGAGACCACTTTGCAGATATCTGTTTTCACTTTAACATTAAAGTTTCTTCTGATCAGTATCAAAATAAACTAATTAAATCAGATGTGACTCATCCATCCATCTTTCTAAACTGCTTCTCCATGGCAGGGTTGTGGGGAAGTTGGTGCCTATCCCAGAAATCACAGAGATGCAAACACATGCAAACTCTATTCAGGAAGCCCTTACTGAGCGGCAGTAGTGCTACCACTGTGCCACCATGATGCCCCCTGTTATTCAATGTTATTAAATCATAAAATAGAAGAACTTCCAAGGTATTATATATATTTTGTAAGCATTGTTTTGTTCATGGTCATAGAGTTAGAGGCAAGAAATTACCGTGTAACTCTTCAGCCTGAAGTCTAATGCCTTATCCCAGGAATCCTCAACTTTTCCCCCCCAGGACCTGTACAGTGTCCATTGCATTGAACTGTCCAACCATTTGTATTTCCATAGAAATTATGAAAGTGTAAATAAACTTGTTTTCATAATTCGACATCTTAAAACCCCTTACAGCTTGCGGGCATATTTTAGCAATCTCCACCTGAGAGAAAAAAAGGCAGGGCAGTCAATGTTTCACAAAAACCTGACAGATAACTTCTCAAACGTGATAGAATATGTGTTTGTGTCACATCTAAACATTCCTTTACTTAGAAACTGCTGCTGAAGTAGGAAAACAAAATAGGCACTCACAGTAATATTTTCACATTATTGTTTTCTGATACAGTATATCTTATGTACAATGCCAGTAATGCAAGTGCAGTTTTTTCGTCTCTGAGGTGTCCCCAGACATTTCAACTGTAACTGTCTAACATTTCATGTTGAAGACACAAAGAAATAAATTGTTACAGCATTTGGCACGTTTTTCTATTCAATCCATCAGTAGACGGTTTGGGAGAGCATGGGGGGGTCATGAGGTCGCTGGAAACGGGTGTGTGGCACTCCCGATATCTATGCAAAAGGACGAAGGTCCAAGTCTTTAGATTCCTGGTGTTTCCTGTCTTGCTATATGGTTGCGAGACATGGACGCTCTCCAGTGTCCTGAGATGAAGACTGAACTCCTTTGGTACTGTGTCTCTCCTTGGAAAATCCTTGCGTACCATTGGTTTGACTTTGTGCAGTTGCTCATGGAGTCCCGAATGAGGAACATTACCTGCATTGTGAGGGGAGCATCAGTTACGGCACTATGGCCATGAGGTGCGTTTCCCCGAAGGTGATCCAGCTCATAAGATCCTCATTGTTGGGGACCTGAGTGGCTGGACTAGGCCAAGGAGATGCCCACGTAACACCTGGCTGCGGCAGATAGAGGGTCATTTCTGGAGGGCGGGACTGGACCGCGTGTCTGCCTGGGGGGTTGCCAACCGGGATCCCGAGCTGTTTCGTCATGTAGTGGGTGCGGCAACGCACTGCTCCAGTGAATGCTCCCCAACTTGACTTGACTTGACTTGGCACCATGGGCACCCCTTCCTATCCAAAACCTGTCCAAACATGGATCCACATTCAGAATAATTTTATTGCACATACAACACTGAATCATATAAAAACTCTGAACTCCATCCCCTAATTTACTCTGACACCCAAGTACCCCCCTACCCCATCTACATATTTACATGAAACTATTAACTTTGTTTGCTCCTGCTTGAAGTAGTACCTTTTTTCATTCTGCATGCTCTCAGCTGTCCACATATTATGTCCACATATGGACATCTATGTATCATTGGAGATGTCACAGTTGCTGCCATCCAATGGTATAAATGAGTGCGTGACCTACTGAGTCAGAGCTAATGACCTGGAAATGTGAGGTGGTACTTGCCAAAGGTGGCCTCAAGACTCCTCTTATTTGGAGGATATCTCATGATTGGTGCATCGTACAATAATCTGCTTAGACTTGTTTTAATAAGGAGAATCTACTGTAAGTACTGATGTTTTTACTTGTAGATGTTTGCTGTTGTTTTCTAAAGTAATATGCGAGAGCACATGAAAGATCAGAAGAGCTGTTTCCAGCTTTCAGTTTATAGCTCATGTCGGTGGGAGGGTTCATCACATTCGTTGAAATCTACGGGTTGGGACATTTTAATTGATGCATTTGGGTATACCCATCCATCCATCCATTTTCTAACCCCCTGCATCTGAATACAGGGTCTGCTGGAGCCAATCCCAGCCAACACAGGGCACAAGGCAGGGACCAATCCTGGGCAGGGTGCCAACGCACCGCAGGACACACACAAACACACCCACACCCACACACCAGGGCCAATTTAGAATCGCCAATCCACCTAACTTGCATGTCTGTGGATGGAAGGAAACCGGAGCGCCCAGAGGAAACCCACGCAGACACGGGAGAACATGCAAACTCCACGCAGGGAGGACCCGGGAAGCGAACCCGGGTCTCCTAACTGCGAGGCAGCAGCGCTACCACTGCACCACCGTGCCGCCCATTTGGGTATACATTATACAGAATAATTACAATTATTTTTACAAATATTTTTTGTGACAATTTATGAAATACCACATGTATGATTTTATACCAGATTAAAAGTCAGCCGTAAACTTGAATATTGAAAATTCAATGATAAGTATGGGCTTATTCCATCCAATATCCAACCTGCTATAGCCAATCCCAGCCCACCACAGGGTGCACACACACACACCAAGCACACACACTAGGGACAATTTAGAATTGCCAATGCACCTAACCTGCATGTCTTTGTACTGTCGGAGGAAACCCATGCAGACACGGGGAGAACATGAAAACTCCATGCAGTGAGGGCCCAGGAAGTGAACCTGGGTCTCCTAACTGTGAAGCAACAGTGCTACCCACTGCACCACCGCACCGCCGGGCTTATACCCATTTGAGTGTGAATTTCCCCTTGGGATTAATAAAGTATCTATCTATCTATCTATCTATCTATCTATCTATCTATCTATCTATCTATCTATCTATCTATCTATCTATCTATCTTGATAAAGATTGGAACCTTCTTTATTTGGCAGTGGAAAAAATAAAAAGAGAAATAGATTGCACTGTTATTTCAAATAAACCTCGAACAATAATTCAACTTGCTTTCAGTGTAAAACACAACTATCTAGCAAAATCTTCGTCACCAATGTCAAGTCCATCGCCTTGCCCCAACTGAAGACTGTGAAATGGAATCAATAGACAGGACACCTGTTCATGCTTCAATGCAATGCTTCTTTTATAATAAATAAGGTGTTTTTTGTTTTATTTTAGAAATCCTGTCATGAACTCTCTCACACACACACATATTTATTGTGATGGTGGACCCACACTTTGGGAACCACTGATGTAAATAAATACCTTTTATTTCATTCATATAATGTCTGGGGTTATACTGTGTCTGTGGTATGAGGCTCTCTGGCACCCATTTGTGTGTATGCAGTACATAAAGCCCTTCTGCATACAGTACTCTCAAAGCAGATGAAGCCTAGGAAAGAAAAAGCTGTAAAGTATTGCTCTTAATTTCAGATAATGTTTTGTGAATAACTGGTGTTGAATATTCTTTCCAGAATGTTTAATGTTGTGCTTTGTTTATTTTTTGTAATTTCTAGTTCTTCTATATTATGGTCAGGGTGATCATCGTCACATCACAGGGGAACTGGAATTAAGGCACACAGCTAGGTCATTTGCTTTATATTGTTCAGTAAATTGCTTAAAACACTGAATCTCACAATTTCCAAACTGAGGTCTAAATATAGATGGCTATAATTAAGCAAACTAGGCCACAGCCTTCTTCAACAAACAAGATAAAACAGGGTCTGTTTTCTGAATAAAATACTGTAAAATGCCTACTAGTAATTTCAGCTGCTAAACCAGAGAAATCAAAAAGATTAATGCTGACGTCCATGCCTTAATTAGTCTGGCACAATGACAGTGGGAGCTAATGCACTCTGCTTATAGTCAGGGTGAGTGCTTCCTTCAAGAGCTTTTAGCTGGAGATATACAGAGCCTTAAAAATACATTAGAAAACATGCAGCCAGAAGGGAGAAATGACAAAAGGCAGATGGTGTATTTATGAAATGAAATATAATTGGATTCAGCTGCATTTGTTTTCCTCAAAACATACATGATTTACAGAACACCCCTTGCAGAAGAAGAGGCAGTGGTATGACAAGCCATTTGGGCAAACGTCTAATCAGAATGAGTCAAGTGACATCGAGCCACACTGCAGCTATCGCACTTGCACCTCCCCCATCTCTGTGTTGAAAGCATGGAATGATGAATGCTTTTTATTTTACAGGGAATTTACCCATATTTCTTTTGCTTAGATTAAAATACTCAAGCAATTTATTGTTACGCCTCAGATCAGCATCTAGCTAAAATGTAAAATAGGATGCCTATAGCTGGAAAGCAGACAGCTAGGAAAATATTGTAAACAAGGAATAATTCCATGCAGTTTAAGTCAATCATACTGGAAATAATGAAACAGTTTAAAAAAATATATATTACTTTAAACACATTTACAAACCTTACATACTGTGGCTTGTCTAATGAAATGCTAATATTGTGTTAAGATTTTTTTATGTTCTGTTATCCACTGGGTGAGATTAACAGTAACAGGCTGTGCTGACAGTTTGCATCCAGAAGTGTTCCCACTTTTCTCATTCCACTTCCTTTTCTTGCTAATAACTATCCCTGGACACTTTACGTTCAACAGCACAATTACTTCCATTCTTCCATAAAAACAGGTTTGACAGATAAAAAGGATCAATCAGGAAAAGATTTTTTTATGTTCTGTTATCCACTGGGTGAGATTAACAGTAACAGGCTGTGCTGACAGTTTGCATCCAGAAGTGTTCCCACTTTTCTCATTCCACTTCCTTTTCTTGCTAATAACTATCCCTGGACACTTTACGTTCAACAGCACAATTACTTCCATTCTTCCATAAAAACAGGTTTGACAGATAAAAAGGATCAATCAGGAAAGCAATGACGGGATTTGATAATGCAGTCTTGTTGGCTTTATAATAGCTCCTTTGAGGATTATCCTTAGGTGCATTACTGGGACAACACAACTGTATATTATTCTACAGCGTGACATTTGACTCATTCAATGTTGTGTAGTGAGTCAATGTAAGGAAACTGAGGGAAATTGTAATTTTATATTACACAATGAGTAAACATTAGCCATTATATTCTGCAAGTGCAGCAGAATTAATTTCATTTCTCAGCAATGTGAGCTCTGCCAGGTAAAGTGACTCAGTCAGGGTCAACAGTAAATTAGTGATGTAGCTTTGAAACTACAGTCTTGTAATTTCATGACTATCAGCCATTGCTGTCTTATAGATACAGCTCAGTTAATTTCCTCTTCCTAGCATTGTCGCGCAGAATTTTTTAGGGGTGCCGTGAAAACTTTTGTAAAATATTTAAAATTGCTAGTGCTTTTGAACTTTTGGTTGATTAAAAAGATAATGTTAAAATATATATATATATATATATATAATATATATATATATATATATATATATATATATATATATATATATATATATATATATGTTGGAAAAACAGATAACGGAACACTTACGGGAATGAAGTCTAAGAAACGCGAGACGTCAAATGATCGACAAGGAAATGCGCGTCTGTCTTTCGAAAACTGATCGTCGCATCAATCTCATATGAATGATAAACAATCTCAACGTTCAAGATTTATCCTTTGATCCCTTTATTAATAAAAAGTCTTTAAAACTTGTAAAATTAACTGTTTTTATTGTCGATTGTCCATAGATTGTGTCGTCACGACTTTATTTATGGGCAGTCCCTCAGGTGCGTCGCGAAAGAAAACTTTTGGACTTGCGCCGCAACTCGAAAAAGGTTGCCTTTCCCTGTCCTATTGGGTGAGTTTGTTTTTACCCCTTAAGCTCTAAGAGGCCCAGTACCAGGATAACATGGGTTCAAAGTGTTTTAAAACACCTTTCGCCACATCATAGAGATGAACAACACCACACAGACACAAACCACAATACCTCGTTTGAAAGCCACGGATGTCCACTACATACTCATAGTCATCACATTGTTACAGTATGTTCAGTTGACTTTTAATCTGGCATGTAATGTGCTGCGTCATACAACATCATCAAAAAAATTAAAACCAGTCTAGTAATTCATTTGAAAGGTAGCAGTACACATAAACCGATGCCACGAACTCCCACTATGACCAGGCAAACAGCAACACTGTGCCAAAACCCAGAAATAAAGGCAAAGCTCACGCCTGCATTTTCAATACTCTCACATATAACTCCACAAGACAACAGCAAAAATAAACAAATAATGTATTAATACATACAGCAGGTTGACTTGAGCAAAACAAGCCATCACACAAGTATCTGCAGTGAAGCAGTCTCAAGAAAATATTCCATATTCCACAAACACATCCACCATTACGGGACTGAACTACCTGGCAATTCTGGGAGGGTGGCTCTTGCTGAGTGTGTCGCACCATCACAAAACTCACACCATTGGATAGCTGAGACTGTGATGTTTACAACGACAGCAAATATGGCCATGTTTGAACAATGGGCTTGCCAGGCCTCTGAAGAATGGCTCAGTGATCTGGAATTTTGAGAGTGATGTCTGGGTGTTGTCGAATATAACTTAAGAATGCAGGAGCAAATCTAAACATGTTGTATATCAAAATTTACAGTATCCTCTGTTAAGTAAAACTAGCCCAATTTGTCACTGTAGGACAAAGTGTTAGTGAGATATGTGCAGTTAAAAAGAAAGAGTGTGTGTCTGTTTATCATGAGTGATATGGCCAGGTTGCATGCCATTGCAAGCTTTATCCCGTTTTAAAGCTGAGACTAGGACATTTCCAACAGTGTATAGCAGCGTTTCTCAACCTTTAAGTATTTGCAACCTGAGTTTTCATAACAGTTTTAATCGTGCCCCCCTAACGTTTTTTTGAAAGGAGCCCACTAATACCAATTTGTTCTTTTTTTATTAATGATATATCATAGATGCATATTTTATTATAACTACTTAACTTTTATTGACATTTATCTAACTCTATATTTATTGTTCTAGTATCAGAATGTAGTTAAAGTTAATTTGTTTTGGTTTCAATAGATGTAGTTTTCATATTTTTGATTCTTGTTTTCTTTTTTTCACATCTTTGTGCCTCCCTTTTTGTTACTTCGCGCCCCCCTGGAGAAAATAAGAGAAATAAACAAAAATGTGACTTTTTTTTGGGGTGGGTGGGTGCACAGATAAGAACTATATTTGTGTGTATATATGAGAAATTATTTATATTTTATATAAATATTTTATGTTATTTTATGTAAATGTATTATTTTGTTATATTTTTGGCATTGCTGTCTGGAAAGGTTCTGTAGGTGGGAGAGGTGCCCATGGTGCCAAATGCTGTAACTATTTATTTCTTTGAGTTATCAACATGAAACTTTTCATAGGCACAGATGACATGTCTGGGAACACCTCAGAGGTTAGAAAATTCAACTGGCATTACTTGAATTTAAAATATACTATATTTTATAACATAAACTCTGTATTTTTTTTTACTATTTGGAACCAGAGTTTTAAAAAAGAAATATTTCAATCTGACACAAACACAATTTTAGGAACTCAGTTTTAGTGAAAACATGAATGTCCTTCCTTTATTTACTTAATAACAAAGCTTTATTATGGTGTTCTCCCCTTAGGCAGAAATTTTTGAAAAATTCCCTCAGCTGGGAAGAGGTTGGATATAAGGTCGAGCAAGGAGTCAGTAATGGGAAATTAAACTTGAAAATTTTCATTTTAGTAACTTTTATAATGAAAACTGTCTAATTTCATAAGAATATGATAAATCTGATAATTGAGGGGAGATCATTCAGTCCATCAGGCTTGTTTTTTTAGCTAATAACTAAACTGTTCCAATGCTTCATCCAGGGCCCATATTTTTCAAGCATCTCAGAATTTTTCCTAGGAATTGAACGAGAAGTCACACTAGGGTAAGAACTTGTCCTGCCTTAAAGTACAACATAGGAAGGATTTATGTATCCATCCTCAGGATGAGCTGTAAAGCCAACGTCCTAACTCTCTGATCCCTGGGCATCCCTTGAAATCCTTCATAAAGAGTAGGGTGCATGCTGATTTCTCACCTCAGCCTAGTCATTCTGGCACACTAATTATCCCCTGTCTCTAATTCTCTATCTGTCTCTCTCACCACTTCATCACCTAATAGCTAACATGTAATGAGGATACTGGTGCAAAAATGGCTGCCATCGCATCATCCAGGTGGATGCTACACGTTAGTGGTAGTTGAAGTGGCTCTCCATTCACTATTTAAAGTGCTTTGAGTAGTCAGAAAAGTGGTATATAAATGTATAGAATTATTATTATTATTATTTATGCAGAATCCTAGTCCTAGTCCCAGTCCAAGTGTAGAGTAGGAGGCCATGTCTGAGAATGAATGATATCACAATATTACGGTACACCTTGCCTCAATTGACCCTTATGATGATGTTTTGTAGTTTTCTGGGCTTCAACCCAAAGTTTAATTCAACTCCACTTCCTAAACACTTGGGATGTTGTGTGAAAGGTAAATTAAAACAGAATGCAATGATCTGCAAATCATTTAAACCCATATTTAATCGAAAATAGAATAAAGACAAGATTTGAAATGTTGAAACTGAGAAATTTCACTGTTTTATGAAAAACATATGCTCATTTTGAATTTAAGAACACACAGGGAAAAAAAAGACTGGAAAAGCTGTGCAATGCTAAAAAAAAAAAAAAAAACATAGTGGAACATCTCACAACTAATTAGGTTATCTGGCAACAGATGAGTAACATAATTGGGTGTAAAAACAGCATCCCAGGGAGGCAGAGTCTCTTAGAATTAAAGACAGGGAGAGAGGTTCACTACTCTGTGAAAAAATGTGTGGACAAATGCTACAACAATTTAAAAAATAACATTCCTCAACATAAATTTACAAATAATTTGGGGATTTCAACATCTACAGTACATACTATCATTTAAAGATTCAGGGAATCCTGGGAAATCTCTGTATACAAGGCTGAAAACCAATATGGAAAGGTTATCACTGCAATGTTGATGATGTACAGCTTTACCTGTCATTTTCTCCAGAGGACCACACAGTATCTGGTTGAATCTCTTAATGTCTCACTGAAATTCTAACCTGAATAAAAGAACCTGACAAAGATGGACCTTCTTGTTATCCCAGCTTGTCTGTCTATTCAGCATCTGTTATCTATTCAGCTTGGTTCATTTTGCATTTTGGCTAACACCTGCCAGGTCAGTACTCAACTTTAGGGTGGTGATTGATGACCAGCTGTCCTTGAAGGACCATGTTGCTACACTCTCACTGTTTGGTAGATTCCCTCTTTACCATATCTGCAAGACCAGACCGAATCTGACAGAGAATGAAGCACAAGTCCTGGTCCAGAATGTGCTCTGGTCATGGCTGGACTACTGCAACTCTTTGGTGGCAAGGGCACTAGCATGTGTCACCAAGCCACTGCAGATGATTCAAAATGCTGTTGTTCAGCCAGTCAAGGGTGGCACATGTCACTCCTCTCTTCAGATCAGTACACTGGTTTCATGTAGTGACACATATTAAGTTTAAATCCTTGATGCTTGCCTACAGAGTAGTCTGCATGTTTGTATCTATATACAGTATACATAGACACTTATGAGGTCCAGTGCTTCTTCATGGCCACTCAGATCTGCTGATGAATGGTATCTGGTGATGCCACCTCTTAGTGCAGACCTTGTGTATTACATATTGCTTTATATGCTCAGAACAGATAATTTAAAGTTTCTAAAGTCCAAACACTTGGGAGTTAAATGATGCATCTACAATGTCATAATTATTATAAAGTATCTTTTACTGATTAACTGAATTTCTTGGCTCTCTAACATTATGAATAATAATGACAGCCTTTGTTTGCTTGCTTTTCAAATGCAAGAATTGACAGTTCAAATATTTTACTTGGAATCTTAGGCAGTGAAGTGAGCATTGAAACTGCATCAGATGAGAGTGATGTACTGAGTGGTCTCCACTAAACTGTCAGATTTCTTATGTTCTTGTAATGTTACATGGCTGTATGACTTGCTTGTAACAAAGTCTGCTGTTAGAATTGGCAGTGTTTGCACACTTACAGTAAAATAATAATACATGAAGCACATAACTTTTATCTAGTCAAAAGCAATCAGATCTTCATAAGTACTGCAAACCTTACCACCTTCACAAATTACACAGAAAAATTATCAATCAAATGACCACAATGCTTCTAATACTGTTTTGTGTCATTTCAAATTTGCAGCAGGAGGAAATTTCTCACAAAGAATTGTGAAAGCATAAAATGTCAGAAAGCCACCTGCAGTGTAGGTTTTTACAAATAACAAAGTGTTGCTGGGGGGGCATGTCCTTTTTAGTTGAAACTAAGAAAATCTTTTATAACTTAATAGATTCTAAACCGCATCTGTGAAATGCTTGAATTGAAATAGTGTGTAACCAAGGAGGGGAACAGTCAGGAATGTGCTCTTGAAATGTTTGAAGAAGCAGTAATATTTCCTCAAAAATGATTTGCTGCATTAATCTCCAGTCCAACCACACTTCTGTTGCTTCATCAAAGGTAGTAATACAAATGTTGACTTTTTGAAGGGCAGCCCCGTCTCTCCCCTCATTTGTTGGCCAAAAGTCCTTTCTTCAATTGAAAAAGTGACTCCCATGAAGCTTTAGTTTGCTGTTTTCGATGTGCGCTGCTTATTCTGGAAGTGACTATTTAAATATATTTTTGCAACAACTCATGTGTTTTGCACATGGATTCTTTGATATGAGTGATGTGAGATATCTTTTGTTTGCCATGGATGTTTATCATATTTTTTGCTGTTGCATCTGCAGAATTTTTCACTTTTAGTTTCTATAACATCATAATATTTTTATCTTTATTTTTCATAAAAACGTGAGATTTTTTATTTTTTTTTGCAAAGTATATAGGGTAAGTAACATATAAAGTAACATATAAAAAAAAATACAATTTATGGGTAGGGTATTCTTTTAAGAAAGCGTCTGGAATGAAAACCTGCAGCAACTGCAGATAAAGGTTTGACACCCTTGATTGGTAGCATCAGTTCCGTATTTCAGTCCTGATGTATCCCCTATAGACATATCATGTTTTTATTCCAACTATTGTGACAAATCAGTGAATCACATAGCCAGTCATTTCATTCTTCTCTTATTTTGTGTTCAGAAAGCATGATATTATGATATTTAAATTTAGAGGAAATTCAGAATTTCGTATTTTTTCATACCTTTAAATGTCTGATGTTCTTTTAACATTTTCTTTTTAATTATTGCTTTTTGTGTAGAGTTTCTTCCTCACTTGCATCCAAACATTGACAATTAATGATGAGTAGTTCAGACCCAGATGCAACTACCACTGAATGCTAAAGGACGGCAACTTTGCCAATTTAGTAAGAAAAAATTTAAGTTAGTGGTTCTGAAGCTCAGTCCTGTGGCAGCTGATATTCACCCCAGAAAATAATAATAAAAATAATAATAATAAGTTTTATATATGTAGCGCCTTTCATACACTCAAGAATGCTTTACAATTCAATAAACACATTAACAAGACAGCAGAAATTATATACAAGAGAATGAATTATCCATCCATCCAGTTTCTAACCCACTGAATCCGAATACAGGGTCACGGGGGTCTGCTGGAGCCAATCCCAGCCAACACAGGGCACAAGGCAGAAACCAATCCAGGGCAGGGTGCCAACCCACCGCAGGACACACACAAACACCAAGCACACACCAGGACCAATTTAGAATCGCCAATCCACCTAACCTGCATGTCTTTGGATTGTGGGAGGAAACCGGAGTGCCCGGAGGAAACCCACGCAGACACGGGGAGAACATGCAAACTCCACGCAGGGAGGACCCAAGAAAGTGAACCCGGGTCTCCTAACTGCAAGGCAGCAGCGCTACCACTGCGCCACCGTGCCGCCCTAGAATGAATTATACTCATTGAAAAGATGTGTTTTTAACAGGAGTTTGAAATTAATAATAGATTTTTCCTCATGAAAGCATTCCAAATTTTAGGGGCTATCAAACTGAAACCTCTGCCACCCATAGTTACTAACCTGTATTTAGGTACAGTAAGTAAGTAAGTGAGTGTCCGATGATCTCAATGCACAGGCAGGAGTGTAAGGAAGCAGCAGCTCAGACAGATAATGAAGGGCTAAACCATGAAGGGCTTTAAAGGTGATGAAAATAATTTTATATTTGATTCTTGAAGAAACTGCTAACCAATGCAAAATCATAAAGGACAGGAGTGATATGAGCAGATTTTTTAGTGTGTGTACGTAGACAAGCAGCAGAATACTGAGCATGCTGTAATCTATTGATATATTTAGTCGGGATGCCATAAAACAATGCATTACAATAGTCCAGATGGGCAGTGATGAAAGCTGTTTTTTTTTTCCAGATTTGTTCCTTTTTTGGTCAAAGCAGATAATACAAACTGGGTTTGCTAAAGTTTTATTGGGACATATCAATCACTTATTTGTGATAAACTTTATAAGAATCTTCATTTCTTCAATTTTTTGGTTATTTAAGGCTTTTCTGACTAATTTCATTTTGAAATTTGAAAAGGTGTCAGCACATTAACATGCATGTAAGCTGTAGCACTTCAAAATACATGAAACATTGTACAAGCCATGCCTTTTTAAACTGATACCTTATTTTACTGAAAAACAAAACAGCAGTATTGACAATGACAACAAAAAAAGAGATGACTTTTGCTGTTTATAAATGACCAAAACCTTTTTGGAACATTCATAAAAATTGGAAGGTCACATGTTAAATCATTACTGTTAATAAATGTTATGTTGCATTCACTTAACCTTATATTTAAGTACCATGTGGATAGGAAAACAAGATTCTTGTTTAATGTTTTGAGGAACAATTCCAATCTCAATACTGTGAATAAAACTCCAGCAAGCTTAGCCTTAGAGAGACCTTGGGCTTCATCTTTTAAAGGCTGGACAGCTTCAGAAGGTGTCTCCCAAGGCTCCTTATGCTTTAGGTTCCTGTCATGGGTAGTATAGAATTTTAATCAATATTTTTAATCAATATATGATCATTTTTACAATACAATACAATACAGTTTATTTTTGTATAACCCAAAATCACACAGGAAGTGCCGCAATGGGCTTTAACAGGCCCTGCCTCTTGACAGCCCCCCAGCCTTGACTCTCTGAGAAGACAAGGAAAAACTCCCAATAAAAACCTTGGAGGGAAAAATGGAAGAAACCTCGGGAAAGGCAGTTCAAAGAGAGACCCCTTTCCAGGTAGGTTGGGCGTGCAGTGGGTGTCAAAAGTAGGGGGTCAATACAATACAATACAGTACAATACACAGAACAGAACAATTCCTTAAGACAACATTTCAATTTAATACAAGTAAATACTTACATGAAGTTATGACAATAAATTAATAAACATAAGGATAGGAATTGAATGTAACTAAAGGTTTAACTCTGTGTTGTTTCCAGCCTGAGCAAGTGAGGCTTTTGCCTCATCTTAGAGAAGCCATCAAAGTAATTATCCATCCATCCATCCATTTTCTAACCCGCTGAATCCGAATACAGGGTCACGGGGGTCTGCTGGAGCCAGTCCCAGCCAACACAGGGCACAAGGCAGGAACCAATCCTGGGCAGGGTGCCAACCCACCGCAGTCAAAGTAATTACTAAAGTTAAAATGAAGAAAAAAAGTAATGAACACCCCCTTATGAAATGAGGACAAACTATCGAGAAAACCCAAACACCCCTATTATGAACTGCTGATAAGTTCAAAGGGAAAACCCACAGGGCACTGCTATTAATGAAACGATGTTTAGAATAATTGAAGAATCGATATGTATATGAAGTTACTGGTGGCTGTAGTTGATTAATTAAGATGATAGAATTCTGCATTTTAAAAGTCAAAGTATAAAAATGAATGAATTGTTTAATTAATTACTCATTCCATGGACTGAGACATTTGTGCATATCTATGTCCAAATAAAGAATTGTTCTGCATCCTCATCTGACTCTCTGACTGACTTTTTTGAAAACAGAGAAAAGTTTTTTTCCACAACAGCAACAGCAGAAACAAAGATTGTTGGAGACATTCCACAGTCTGAAATGTTAAAAAAAAAAACCTGGAAAGCACTCATGCACCAGACAGGAAGGCACAGGCAGAGCGTGCAAGTACATGATCACAGGTTATAGAGGGCACGTTCCTTTGTCTAGTAAAAAAAGTCCACCTAAATGGCAGCTGTCAATTGGTTAGTATCTGAGCTCCTAATTTAACAGTTCTTTTCGGATGGGAATAAACCTAAAAAGCATTTCATTTTTGATAGTCACCTCAGACGTAACCACTGTGTCTACTTCTTTGGGGACTCAGGCTAAGACCCTTACACCAAACTTTTTATTAAATGCACAAGAATCAACAAAGTGTTAAAATTAATATAAGATTAATATCACAAAAACTCTTTTCTCCAAAGACAAGCACACAGAGGCGTGGTATCTCTAATTATCTAAGTACACTTTACTTTATTATTAGTTATTATTTGGCTGACACCTTTATCCAAAAGCAACCTACAACCTTTGAGAGATGCAATTAGCTACATTTGATTGATTTTTCGAATTGTTCCACAGGCAGGTGAAGTGACATGCATCAGTAGTGGGATCTGAAACCACAACCTCAGGGTCCAAAGTCTAAAGTCTTAATCACTATGCCACAGATAATGCAGCCTTTTTTTATGACCTTTAAACAATGTTTCATTGTGATTTTCATTCTGCTTTTCCAGCTATTCAAATCCATTATTTATTAATTGGTGGGTCTAACACCGAAGTAGTTGCAACCTTTCATAATTCGGTGGTGTTTGCCCGGGTATCTGATCTGCTTGTTTTTAACAATGAAGGGAGCAAACTACAAAGGAAAAGGGCAAAACAATAGGAAAACAACAAAAGAGAGTTGAGCATTTACAGCTCTAGGAAAACCAGAATTTTTTCTAAGTCTTTTATAAGTATAACAATCACAGTGCCATATATTTATAAATGCAGAATAAGAGAAGAGAAAAAAGACTAGTTAATTTAAAGAGATTAGTTATTATCAATTATCTGTGATTGTGAATCTTCTCCTCTTTGGGCTGTTCCCGTTAGAGGGTTCCGTATCTTCATGTCCTCTGCATCTTGCTCTGTTACGCCCATCACCTGCATGTCCTCTCTCGCCACATCCATAAACCTTCTCTTTGGCCTTCTTCTTTTCCTCTTGCCTGCCAGCTCTATTCTTAACATCCTTCCCCCAATATACCCAGTGTCTCCCCTCCATTCATGTCCAAACCTATACAATCTCACCTGTCTGGCGTTGTCTTCAAACCGTCCAACCTGAGATGACCCCCTAATATACTCGTTCCTAATCCTGTCCATCATCATCACACCCAATGCAAACCTTAATATCTTTAACTGTGCCACTTCCACCTCCATCTCCAGTCTTTTTGTCAGTACCGCCGTCTCCAACCCAAATAACATAGCTGATCTCACTACTGTCTTCTAGACCTTCCCTTTAATTCTCTCTGGTACCTGTTTGTCATAAATCACTCCTGACACTCTTTTCACCCACTCCACACTGCCTGCACTATCACTCCTGACACTCTTTTCACCCACTCCACCCTGCCTGCACTATCTTCTTCACCTCTCTTCCATACACCCCATTACTATGCACTATGGATCCCAAGTATTTAAACTCATCCCCCTTCACCAACTCTACTGCCTGCATCCTCACCATTCCTCTGACCTCCCTCTCAGTCCTACTGACCTTTATTCCTCTCCTCTCATATCTCCACCTCTCCAGCATCACCTCAACCTGCTCCCTACTCTCGTTACAGATCCCAATGTCATCCATAAAAATCATAATCCTCTGCGACTCCTGTCTAATCTTCTTTGTCAACCTGTCCATCACCATTGCAAATAAGAAAGGGCTCAGAGCCGATCCCTGATGTAATCCAACCTTCAATGCATCCATCACTCCTACTGCAGACCTCATCACTGTCAAAGTTTTCAGATAGTGAATCCAGTTGGAACAATAACCTGTAGCCTCAGAAGGGGTCTCCAGGACTGAGTTTCTCAACCACCGTTTTAACACTATACGAGTACATTTAAAACTGCTGATATGGCTTTGAACTAGACTGTGGACCTCCACTCAGAGGGAGACATAAGGAGTGTAGTCTAATCAAACTCATACTTAGACTATTTGTCTCAGTTTTTTACATTCCCAGTCAGTAACCAGCTATCTTTTACCAGGGCCTGAGTACTCGTCATACTGATAACACGACTTAACCCTTTTCTCAGCCAGTCAGTGTTGGCTAGCAGTTCCAAGGGCTGCTTTTTCAATTCCATCCCTTTTAAAACAATCACCTTACTTTGCAAAAACAGACGGCACTCTTTCACGATTTAACATCTCTCAATCTGAAAGGTTCTATGCTGAGTGAACACCACGTCCCATTTTATTTTTTCACAATTTAAACAAGTAAGAAAATGTATGCATGGAGTAACAATTCAGTAGGTTTGTTGAGTGCAGATTAATGGGAGTAAATAGCAAACATTTCCATTTCTAATTAAATATGCAACACAATAAAGTGTGCAGAAAGTGTATTAAGTCTAAGTACTTTTTGAATACACCATATAGTGCACATCAATTTTAATTTATTTGTTTATATTATCACTGCGGTGGGCTGGCACCCTGCCCAGGGTTTGTTTCCTGCCTTGCGCCCTGTGCTGGCTGGGATAGGCTCCAGCAGACCCCCATGACCCTGTAGTTAGGATATAGTGGGCTGTATAATGGATGGATGGATGGTTTATATTAGCAGCAGTTTTCACACAGACTCCATATAATCAATGGGTACATGCAGATCACTGGATTTCTGAGCAAGTATTAACATTAACATTTATTAGCGGCTTAGCCTCCACTTTGATAATGGAGTTTTCATGCAGTTGACTCGTCCATACATATAAGAATGCAGAATATGAGGAAGGACGACAGGGCCATCGAAGTTCAGGGGCTGGAAGCCTAAATCCATTGGGCATGGCGGAGGGCTTTCAAAGATCAGGGGCTGGACACCAAAGTTAAGGGGCTAATGCCCCAGAGATCAATACATTGCAACTTGGCAGCACTGCAAAACACTGCTAATCCTTACTCAAATAAAATCATTCTAGTTCAAAGTAACAATTATGATCAAATGTAGTGCAATTTGATAATTATAAACAAACATGCTTATTATGCAAGACATTCATCACATTTAGATAAAACAAGTCATTACAAAAAAAATTAAACTTTGAGATGTCATTGTCATAAAGGATCTACTGATTTTCTTTCATAACGTTGTGCCTGAATCTTTTAATTTGCTTCTGCATCTACAGATTTATATAATTTTAAATAGGAAGGCATATAGAAATCATGGAGTGTGATGCCTGTTTGTGTACTTGTTGTAGTGGTGATGTAAGCATCACTAAACAATTTCAATGAAAAATTTCATTAGTATCACCAGATGTGCATATTTATAGATACTGCTGTTTTCTATATTCAGACAGCATCCGCCAGTCAACTTGAAGCTCAAAAGAGGATTTTCATTCCCTCTGCTTTTTCCTTTTAATCTTTAGCTCTCATTAATTGGAAATTTCATATTATGGCAAAACAATAACTTCTTTTTTTATCTTTGTATAATATGAATTATGTTCAAGCATTACCCTTGCAAAACAGTTTATAAAACCAGCAAGATTAAAATACAGCACTTAAAAATAGGCTTTTGACCAGAATCAAATTAAGCCTGTAGTACAATAAAGCAGGTGAAACAAATGAAATATTAATAAACATTAAGAGGAAACACATGACTAACAGAGAGCATGACAGTACAATGGTTAGCATTTCCACCTCATGAAACCAGCAACCTGAGTTTGAATCCCAAGTCTAGTTGCTGTCTGTGTGTAGTTTATATACAGTAGCTTATACTTATCAGCATTGCTTTTCCTTTTCTTTCTTCTTCACAAAGCAATACATTTTAGTAATAATTACCAGACCGTAATATGGCCAATGTGAAAATGGGTGTGCATGGTGTGAGTGAACCCTTTGATAAACTGATGACCTCTCTGGAAATGGTTTTTACATAACACTCAGTGCTGTCAGGATCATTGGATTAAGTAGAATTCAAATGTATGTACTCTGTATCTTGTGTAAAATGTAATAAAGAATGTTGTGGCAACCAAAATCTACCTCCTTTTGCAGCCAATTATTTGATGAAACAAGTTGTCACATATGGAGGCACACTGTACCTACTAATAACTTCCATAATGAACATAATACATAGGAAATATTACAGACTGATAGGTTGCATCTAAGATGTCAGCAAGAGCAGGGAGATCAAATTTAGTGCTAAGTGGGTGACAGGAATACATTATTTTTTCTCCAGTGAAATCTACCAATTAGACATTTTTAATAAGTTCTTATCCTTTACTTTGATATGACAATAAACAGTGATGCATGTTAACTTCTCCAAGAACTTCAGAGAAATGGTAATTGTTGTCACACTTTTTAGTGTGTAAGTTTAGTCCTTTCCTATAAAATCACAGCTATCAAACCAGTTTCCTTTCACAACTGCTGATCATGTTTTATAGGAAACAGTAGATATTGTAAATCTAATGTGAATATATGAGGCTGATCACAATGTGCACGAACAACAAATAGAATTATATAATAAGGTAAGGTATGACAATTTAATAAGAATGAATTCTGGTTAAAAAAAAGGGCATTATTGCCCATTTCACAAATCAAATAGGAGAGGTGAAAACTAATAAACTATTAACTATTGTTGAAAACTGTCTTTCAGTAGCTTTTACACTAAAATCGTGAGAACTTCCTCCGACTTCCAGCAGATGGCGCTGTTTCGCACATAATTAAATACGTTTAGTAAGTAGTGAACCCGCCTCAATAATCCAAAAGGATCTTGCTGCAGACCTTTAGAGGCAGGCCGGCCCCTCTGTGGCTCCCAGTTTTCTATGATATGCTCAATTCAATTTGTTGTCTAGAAAAATAATTTTTCTTTTTCTTTTTTGTAACATGTGAAGTTTTCATAGTGACTGGCTCAAGTACCCTGGAACTCTCAAGGGCAACTTTAAACACATCATCCAAATTACAGCACTATGTTGAATTCTGGGAAGGATTTCATATCCTGGTTAAAACAATACCCTAAAATGGCAGCATCCGTCTTGACAATATATAACCAAATTAAGACCTTTTAATGAAATAAGATACAACAAAACAGGCCTGAAATTCAGGTTCTTTTCCGTACACCATTACCAAGAAGTTCTATTAGGAGCTGTACAAAAAATTATAATTCTCAAAGATCATAACGTCAGGCAACGACTATGCCAGGTTTTGGTCCAGTACCAGTTCATAACCAGAGAAAGGGATCTGTATGTCTCATGTGGCAACACTGTGCTGCCTCCAGTAAGTTTTGAAAATTGTATTTCTTTTCCTTCCTGATACAGTATACAAGCAGGGCCAACACCACCATTAAGGCAAATTAGGTATTCACCTAGGGTTCAGATCATAATTGGCCTTTAGACACAAAATAACCTAGAGTCCATGCATGTTCTTATCTTTCTGAAGTGATATGTGAACAGCTTCTCCATCTGCCACCATTGTGCAATATTCCTGACTTTGAGCTTTTAACTTTAAAAGCAATTTTAAAATAGTGAACATGCCTCTTAACAGTTTTAACTCCGCTGGTGTTCGAGACATGTCCTTTCCTACTAAGTTCCTCTCCCAACCCGACATAATAAAAATTAGGAATGGAATGCTGTTATTGATTCTGCTAGAAAAAAAAGCCTGTGAACCAAAGCATGAGTAGAAATTAATATTGACATGGGAGGAAGGTTAGGATTGTCATTTTCAGTTTTATGCTTACAGCAAATAAGAACAATATAAAAGCAAGACTTTTATGCGAGGAACACTCTATAAAAAGCATAGTACTTCAAACAAAAATCTAAGAGACAAAATATTTCTTAAACGTTTGTGTTGGCAATAATGGATTCAATGAGGTTATCAGAAATAAACTTGATGCATTAGGATTAAAAGTTAAGACGGAAGTAAAAAACTTAGGGGTAACTGTTGACTGTAATCTGAATTTTAAATCGCATATTCATCAGACCACTAGGACAGTATATTTTCACTTAAGAAACATAGCAAAAGTTAGACTTCTTATATCATTGAAAGATGCTGAGAAATTAGTTCACGCTTTTGTTTTCAGTCGACTAGATTATTGTAACGCACTCCTCTCAGGACTACCCAAGAAAGACATAAATCACTTGCAACGAGTGCAGAATGCAGCTGCCAGAATCCTAACTGGGAAAAGAAAATCTGAGCACATTTCTCCAGTTTTGATGTCACTACACTGGTTACCTGTGTCATTCAGGATTGACTTTAAAATTCTGCTTATAGTTTACAAAGCCTTAAATAATCGCACTCCATCGTATATATCAGAATGTCTGACACCTTATATTCCAACCCTATAACCCTAACCTTTGATCCTCAAATGAGTGTCTCCTTAGAATTCCAAAAGCTAAACTTAAAAGAAGTGGTGAGGCGGGCGGCCTTCTGCTGCTATGCACCTAAAATCTGGAATAGCCTGCCAATAGGAATTCACCAGGCTGATACAGTGGAGCACTTTAAAACACTGCTGAAAACACATTACTTTAACATGGCCTTTTTATAACTTCACTTTAACTTAATCCTGATACTCTGTATGTTCAATTCATCATAATAACTATTCATGGTGGCTCTAAAATCTGTACTGACCCCTACTCTCTCTTTTGTTTCTTTATCCGGTTCGGCTCTTTTTGCACCACCACCACCTACTCAAAGCATCATGATGCTCCAACAATGATGGACTGAAAGCCAGAAGTCTACGTGACCATCATCATCAAGTCCTTCCATGAAAGCCCTAAATACAAAGAGGACTTTTTGATTTATGTTAGGTAGATTGCCCAGAGGGGACTGGGTGGTCTCTTGGTCTGGAATCCCTGCAGATTTTATTTTTTTTTCTCCAGCCTCTGGAGCTTTTTTTTGTTTTTTCTGTCCACCCTGGCCATTGGACCTTACTTATTCCATGTTAATTAATGTTGACTTATGTTTATTTTTTATTGTGTCTTCTATTTTTCTATTCTTCATTTTGTAAAGCACTTTGAGCTACATTTTATTGTATGAAAATGTGTTATATAAATAAATGTTGTTGTTGTTGTGTTGCTACACACAGGAAAGTTTAAGCAAAAGGTGACAATATTCATTTTACCTTTGTAATGATTTCATTATTCAAAGTCCCCATCATTGCTTTAGCATTAAACTGTTGCTGCAAAGATCACTTGGGAAGACTTATAAGAATTTTCCACAAGAATTTTCCCATAATCCAAAGCTACTGGTAAACTGAACTGTTCTCACATTTACTTTAATTTTTTTGGAAAGCAAAAAGAAAGAAAATATAAATCATTTTTTAATATATATATTTTTGTTACCCTGTGTTAAACCCCAAAGGGAAATGGTCCTTTGGCATGACCTTTGAGATCCAAGCACAGGGTCAGCCATTCCAGCACACTGGAATCATTTTCAGGTTAAGGGCCATGCTCAAGGGCCCAATGTAGTAGCATCCTTTCTGTCAGTAGCAAAATTCGAACCAGCAACCTTCCAGAAACGAGCACAGATCCATAGCCACAAAGCCAACAAAAACAAATTTAGCCTTGCCTTTAAATTATCTAGTGTGCTGTTCTTGTACTGGTATGGTGTTCTCTTCTATGTCTTTACATTATTTGTAGACTAGACGTTAAGCCCGTTACAACAGTAGCGCATAAACATATGTATGAACAGTCTATATTAAATGGCAAGGGACCTTGTATGTGGCTGTAATATGTGTCACTGTATTGTGTGCCTTTAATTTTCTCTCTCAGTAATACTGGTTTGTATTTCCGAAAAATGCCTGTAATTTTGTCTGACATTAAAACAGTGGAACCTCGGTTCACAGCCATAATTCATTCCAAAACTCTGGTCGAAACCCGATTTGGTCGTAATTTCCCCCATAGGATTGTATGTAAATACAATTAATCCGTTCAAGACCGTAATACTGTATGTAAATATATATTTTTTTAAGTTTTTAAGTACAAATATAGTTAATTATACCATTGAATGCACAGCATAATAGTAAACTAAATGTAAAAACATTGAATAACACTGAGAAAACCTTGAACAACAGAGAAAACTAACACTGCAAGAGTTTGCACTATAGCCTTATGACCCGCTCGCTAAAAACACTTTTTTTAATGAGTTTTAAGCACAGGGAAAAAATGAACATTTGAAAAATCTGTAATTTAATAAACCACCAAGAAAAGTAACATTGCAACAATGCACGCACCCGCCTGCGTGTGTGTGAGTGTGTGTGTGGCCGTGTGTGTGTGTGTGTGTCCGTCTCTCGTGCGTACGCATCTGTGTGTGTCTCTCTCTCTGCACACACAGGGAATGCACAGGAAGAGACTGAACACGTGCCGTGTGGCCCTGCACATGCGTACTTCACCAGAAGACACACACACTGACACCTGGACGCACACAGGGGTTTTAGTAAAGAAGATTGTTCAATTTTCTCCTTTTTATGTTGCAGGCCAATTAAAAGTATATGTATATGCAAGAACAGTGAAAGTAAAACCTTCAAATGTGTTAGGAGCAATTGACCAGCATTTAACTATCACTATAATGCAAATGTAACATTGAATAACTGCAAGCAGTTCAGGGAAAGTCATCAGTTTAAGTGTACAAGTCCAGAACATCTGAAATGAAATATGAATTTGTTATGCAAATGATAATACAGTGTTTACATCAAATTTTCATCCAGCCATCCATCCATTATCCAACCCGCAATATCCTAACTACAGGGTCACGGGGTCTGCTGGAGCCAGTCCCAGCCAACACAGGGTGTAAGATAGGAAACAAACCCCTGGGCAGGGCGCCAGCCCGCCGCAGGCACACACACACCCCCACACACCAAGCACAATTTAGAATCGCCAAAGCACCTAACCTGCATGCCTTTGGACTGTGGGAGGAAACCCATGCAGACACTGGGAGAGCATGCAAACTCCACGCAGGGAGAACCCGGGTCTCCTAACTGTGAGGCAGCAATGCTACCCACTGCGCCACTGTGCTGCCATCAAATTTTCAGCTTAACACAATTACAAGTTATTACTTCTGCAGTACAAACTACTGTATTTCACAATTCATTTAGAAAATGTTCTTGTGAAGTTTCTTTTATATGCATTCTTAAGTTTGCCATTGTATTTAAAGGCCCAGCCATTCCAAAGTCTGGAAACTGTTCATAATGGGACACAATGTCCTCCATTGAACTTCAAGATTGAAATTCTATTTGAAGCTATTGAAAATGTTTCTTAATAATCTTACCTCTACTGGTGTTTGACACATGGCATTTAATGTTCCCTGTTCTGGATTCCTCTCTAAACTTGAGATGATAAAGCCAGATCCATCAGGTATGGACCGCCTCACAAGCATCTTTCCTTTTCTTGATTGTGCTAAAAGCACGCTGTGCCAGTAGGCATCACTAGAAATCAGCGTTGAATTTGCAGGCAGCTCAGAGATCACTGAATTCCTTTGGTTATAACAGTTCATGTTGTTTGAAGACTTTTGACTGTTTTCACCCTGGGAACTTTGATGACATTTACAAATTACAAGGATTATCAGAGTTAGTAGGAAAATAAAAGAAACAGCAGCAAGTCCAATAATTAAATACATATCGAATGACAAAACGTTTTCCACCTCTACAACCTCATCATTCACTGCTAGCAGACTTTTTGATTCTGGATCAAATCTTGAAATAAGGATGGTGACAGTAGATGAAAGTGAAGGATTTCCATTATCCTGGGCTTGGATGACCAGCCTTTGTTTGGGTGAATCCCTATGACCAAGACGTCGTCTGGTTCGCAGTTCACCATTGTATCGATCTAAGCTAAACAGTGTCTGATCAGTTATCTGAAGTAAATGGTAGGTAATTCGTGAATTTTGTACAGAATCATCATCAATTGCTATTATTTTTGTAACTAGATGTCCTTCTTCAGCAAAGCTTGGTATCATCTCAGAGGCTACAGAGCCATGTGGTCGCCAAGGAGAAACAATGATGGGAGAGTTATCATTTACATCAAGAACAGTTATGGTGACTGTTACACTGCTGCTCAGTGGAGGATTGCCCGAGTCTATCGCCTCAACTTGAAATGTAAAAGATGTCTCCTTTTCATAATCAAAAGATTGCAGTGTATAAATATTCCCATTGTCCTGGTTAATGGAAAATAATTTTAATAATGTCATGTTCACATTTCCATCATTATAAAGTGAGTATTTAATAACACTGTTTTCCATTGCATCAGGGTCATTGGCAGATATAGAACACAGCATTGAGCCTGGTATATTATTTTCTGAAACAGAAATCTTATATGAATCATGTAAAAAGAGTGGTGGATTATCGTTTACATCAATAAGATTTATAGAAATTATTCTACTTGTAGTCAAAGGTGGCATCCCTTTATCCTTAACCATTATGGTAATATTATAGCTAGGGTTGGTTTCTCGATCCATAGGCTCTGATGTGATAAGAGCATAATAGTTTTCTGTCGTCTGCTTAAGGGAAAAATCGGATTTCTCTGAAACATAACAGTCCACTTTTCCATTGTCTCCCGAGTCGAGATCCTTAATGCTGAAAAGAGCGATTTCTGTACCCACGGGTACATTCTCCAGGACTGACGTCATAATGGAGGTGATGATGATTTCTGGATGATTATCATTGCAATCCGTGACGTGTATTATAATTTTGCAGAGCCCTTCTAATGGGATATGCCCGATATCTTTAGCTTGAATATAAAATTCAAAGTATTTGATCGTTTCAAAGTCTAATACCCCACGAACACTGATTTCACCAGTTTTGGGATGCAACATGAAAGTTTCCAGTACTTCTCTGGCTGTGTGAGGATTAAACGAATATCGTAGTTCTGCATTGAGACCCTCGTCATTGTCCGACGCTTTTAGTTTAGTAACAACTGTGCCGATTGGTGCGTTTTCGTTAATATTCACTTCGTAAATTTCTTTATTAAACGTGGGAGCGTTGTCATTTGCATCAAGCACAATTACTGTGATATTCACTGAGCCCGACAGTTTAGGGATTCCACAGTCTACAGCTATTAGAAGTAAGCGATGTACTGCTTGCATTTCTCTGTCTAATGCATTCTTAATTACCAAATACGCGAAATTCGATCTATCTTTCCATATGTCAAAATATGAATTTTCATTTAGTGCATAACTACATACCGAATTATTGGCAACATCTGGATCCATAGCTTTCATTGGTAAAAATTTTTCCCCTTGTAAAGCCGATTCTGAAATGTTTATTTGAGTCGAGGTGAATGAAAATTTAGGAGCGTTGTCATTTACATCCAATATCTCGACTTCAATGCCGAATATTTCAAAAGGGTCCCTCATTACAACTTCCATATTAATAAAGCAGTCCGGTTTAAATGCGCATATAAACTCCCGGTCGATTTTCTCTTTAATGAATACATTTCCGTTGGACTCGTTAATATTTAAATATTGCTTCCCAGAACCCAGAGCAAGCTGAAGCTTTCGTTTCGACAGGTTAGCAGTATTCAGCCCAATATCTGAAGCCATATTTCCTATAACAGTTCCTTCTTCCATTTCCTCTGGTATAGAATAGCGCATGTCAACAGTATCCATACGGCATATTTTGGATAATAATATAAACAGAATTAGTATTTTTTTCATGTCTGATAAAAATCCGAAAAACAGCACTGAAATGGTAAAAAGGCAATCAGGATGCAGTATTGATGGAGGATATTTTGTTGAAACAGTACCTACAAGATCTTCACATTGCTGTTAGACGCAGCTTCTAAAGCTTTAATGACTGGTAAAGAGCGACACTCTGAGGCAGAAATGATAACTTAAATTTATAATAAAAATGATAGAACCCTTTCGAACTATTACATCCCAATATAATAATAATAATAATAATAATAATAATAATAATAATAATAATAATAATAATAATAATAATAAAACCGCTTTACCCTTTTCATTAAGGTATGGAGGAAAATGTAATTTGCTTTAAATTTTACTTTACGGTATATGTTTAGAGGTTAAAAGTACCTGAAGACCCATGTCTTTCAAGTAGTATAAGAGAATTTGCCAAAGGTCAAGACTGAATAAACAGTGCAGAACTTCTTCATATGGAGGATATTGTTAAACACATACTACCAGTCAAACATTTTAGAATACCTCAGTTTTTTCAGTTGTTATGGAAATGTACACAGTTTTAGGGTCTTAATGTTTCATGAAAGTGTAATGTGCTACAACTCAGCATTATAAAGAAAATAACATTTTGGTGTGTTACTTAGAAAAGGCAGAATTTCTGGAACATTCTGCTACAGGTTATTGCTGATGGCTATCTACAGGACATACATATTTACCTGTCTTGCTAAAGAGTCACCTGCTTTGAATAGTCAGACTGCTTTGACTTAGTATCTCATCTACATACAATGTGGGGATACAGAACTGTTTGCTTCCTTGGAAAATTGGTTTCTAATCAAGGACTCAAAGTAAATGTGTTTACACTATTTGTTATGCAGAGGAAATTGGCTTGCACCATTGTTTTCACTGATTGCCATGTTGATCTATGCAGAAATTGAAGTATATATATATTTCTGGAAAAAAGAGAACTGAGAAGTATGGTCTGAGACTCGGGACTGCTGTCTGTTTCTTTTATGCTTTACACCATATCGCTGTGGCTACACCCTGTAGCAACAGTGGCTTGTACCTGGCCCAGGTTCCCCTAGGCCTGAGGTCGGTAACAAAATCAAGGCATAGAACAAATTATCAATGGCAAATAAATAAAATAAGTAAAGAAATCATTAAGTCTACAAATAATTCTTTACATTTTTAAATTCATCAAAGTAACCACTTTTTGCCGATATAATAGCTAAACTGTGGTAACCCTTGTGATTCAGAATGCCAGTTATTGTGTGCAAGTCACCAACTCTGCCTCTAGACGAAGAACCCCACACCATCACACTTCCTCCTCCATGTTTGACAGCTGGTGTCGTGTCACACACTGACACATCCTTTCGCCAACTTGACAACGTACAAACACCCTGCGTGATGATCCAAAGATTTCAAATTTTGATTCATGAGACATTCTTCCAGTCCACAGTAGTCCACAGCTGGTATTTCAAGGCCCTATTTTGTCATTTAGGGAGTGGCTTTCTTATTGCTACTTTCCCTGTCAAACCTGTCCCACAAAGTCTCCTTGTCACATTAGAAACTAAGACTTTCTGTTTTTGGTCTGCAATGTTAAGCTGGGCTTGAAGCTGTTGCACTGTGAGGGACCTATCAAGCAAGCTGGTGACACGCAGAGACTTGTCTTCTTATTAGGTTGTGACTTTGGATCCGCCAGAGTGTCTTTCAGTTTCCATTTCCTTTGGACTGTGTAGGACACCACTGGACTAACTGGCATTTTGATTTTTTTTTTTTGCAATTTCTCTATTTTAAAGGTCTAGGAACAAAAACCTGCAGCCACTGCGACTCTCCAGGATCGACTTTGCCTACCTCTGGTCTAAAGGTATCTTGCTAGTGTTCCTACTGTCTTTTTCTTGCTTGTGTCATTTCCTATTTACTGGTATCATTTAGTGAACTTAGCATCCTACCCCATCCTATCCACCCATTTTTAACAGAATTGTGGTTTATAGCTGAAGAGGCCAGATTCTACTCTGTAAGCATTGTGTGTAACTATTGAAGTTAAATCAAAAGAGCAATTTCTCCATTTGACAGAACTTAAAAGCAGAGTCTGAATACTAATAACAAATAGATAATGAAAATGAATTGCAGCGTATGTTTTTCTGCATATTTTGCAAACTCCCCACAGTTGTATAACACTACTTAATTTAAATGTATTGTGCCCTATGTCATGCTTGGGCAGTGAGGAGAGGCTATGGCTCCTTTAATTTTGCTTTAAAGACAACAACTGAATGAAAGTGAAATCCTTGTAAAGTCAATGAATGTCTAATAGCTGTATTTGTGCTTGAAAATATTATAGATCACGGGCATAATATGACTAAACATCCATCCAGCTATATCCTAACTATAGGGTCATGGAGATCTGCTGGAGCCAATGGGTGCACGGCAGGAAACAAACCCCAGGCAGGGCACTAGCCCACCGCACACACACACACACGAGGGACAATTTAGAATCACCAATGCACCAAACCTGCATGTCTTTGGGAGGAAACCCACACAAACAATGGGAGAACATGCAAACTCCACGTAGGGAGGACTTGGAAAGTGAACCTGGGTCTCCTAACAGCAAGGCAGCGCTACCCACTGCACCACCGTGCCTCCCTATGCCTAAACAAGTCAATTTTAATCAGTTCATACCAACACATTACAAATTTGTTAAAAGAAAAGAGTCATTGTGCTGAGGGTTCTGATACAGATAAAGGGAAAGCCAGAAAAGCAACAATTCTTATATACAACAATATCCTGTAAAGTACAGTCATTCCAAAAAACTTGATAAAGCTACCAATTTTTCTTTGACCTTCTGTAGTATGACACTCAGAAAGGTTCACAAAAAATTATAATACCAGGCAAAAAAGTATTGACAAAATGCTTTAGCACTAAACTTTGATAGATAGATAGATAGATAGATAGATAGATAGATAGATAGATAGATAGATAGATAGATAGATAGATAGATAGATAGATAGATAGATAGATAGATAGATAGATAAAGTGGGATGCAAAAGTTTGGGCAACCTTGTTAATAGTCATTATTTTCCTGTATAAATCGTTGGTTGTTAAGATAAAAAATGTCAGTTAAATATATCATATAGGACACACACACAGTGATATTTGAGAAGTGAAATGAAGTTTATTGGATTTACAGAAAGTGTGCAATAATTGTTCAAACAAAATCAGGCAGGTGCATAAATTTGGGCACCGTTGTCATTTTATTGATTCCAAAACTTTTAGAACTAATTATTGGAACTCAAATTGGCTTGGTAAGCTCAGTGATCCCTGACCTACATACACAGGTGAATCCTATAATGAGAAAGAGTATTTAAGGGGTAAATTGTAAGTTTCCCTCCTCCTGAGTAGCAACATGGGGGTCACAAAACAACTCTCAAATGACCTGAAGACAAAGATTGTTCACCATCATGGTTTAGGGGAAGGATACAGAAAGCTGTCCCAGAGATTTAAGCTGTCTGTTTCCACAGTTAGGAACATATTGAGGAAATGGAAGACCACAGGCTCAGTTCAAGTTAAGGCTCGAAGTGGCAGACCAAGAAAGATTTCGGATAGACAGAAACGACGAATGGTGAGAACAGTCAGAGTCAACCCACAGACCAGCACCAAAGACCTACAACATCATCTTGCAGCAGATGGAGTCACTGTGCATCGTTCAACCATTCAGCACACTTTACACAAGGAGATGCTGTATGCGAGAGTGATGCAGAGGAAGCCTTTTCTCCGCCCACAGCACAAACAGAGCCGCTTGAGGTCTGCTCAAGCACATTTGGACAAGCCAGCTTCATTTTGGAATAAGGTGCTGTGGACTGATGAAACTAAAATTGAGTTATTTGGGCATAACAAGGGCGTTATGCATGGAGGAAAAAGAACACAGCATTCCAAGAAAAACACCTGCTACCTACAGTAAAATATGGTGGTGGTTCCATCATGCTGTGGGGCTGTGTGGCCAGTGCAGGGACTGGGAATCTTGTCAAAGTTGAGGGACGCATGGATTCCACTCAGTATCAGCAGATTCTGGAGACCAATGTCCAGGAATCAGTGACAAAGCTGAAGCTGCGCCGGGGCTGGATCTTTCAACAAGACAACGACCGAAACACTGCTCAAAATCCACTAAGGCATTCATGCAGAGGAACAAGTACAACGTTCTGGAATGGCCATCTCAGTCCCCAGACCTGAATATAATTGAAAATCTGTGGTGTGAGTTAAAGAGAGCTGTCCATGCTCGGAAGCCATCAAACCTGAATGAACTAGAGATGTTTTGTAAAGAGGAATGGTCCAAAATACCTTCAACCACAATCCAGACTCTCATTGGAACCTACAGGAAGTGTTTAGAGGCTGTAATTTCTGCAAAAGGCGGATCTACTAAATATTGATTTCATTTCCTTTTGTGGTGCCCAAATTTATGCACCTGCCTGATTTTGTTTGAACAATTATTGCACACTTTCTGTAAATCCAATAAACTTCATTTCACTTCACAAGTATCACTGTGTGTGTCTCCTATATGATATATTTAACTGACATTTTTTATCTTAACAACCAACGATTTATACAGGAAAATAATGACTATTAACAAGGTTGCCCAAACTTTTGCATCCCACTGTAGATAGATAGATAGATAGATAGATAGATAGATAGATAGATAGATAGATAGATAGATAGATAGATAGATAGATAGATAGATAGATAGATAGATAGATACTTTATTAATCCCAAGGGGAAATTCACATAATCCAGCAGCAGTATACTGATACAAAAAACAATATTAAATTAAAGAGTAATAAAAATGCATGTAAAAGTGGACAATAACTTGAATAATGTTAGCGTGCATGCATTATACTTTGTCTGTCATTTGTGAGGGTATTCACATAAACTGTGGCTGTTGTTAAACTGGACTATTCCCATGGTTACTATACTTTGTTTTTGTGGAAACTTTGAAGAAAATGGAAAACTATATTTAACATATAAAGTGTAGCAAATATGTCAAATAATATAGTCTTCAAAAGAAATGATTTCATCTCTTTCCTTTATATTAACAACATGCATCACATATAATTATACTGTCTCATACAGGCATGAAAATAATTTTTGGGCCACGTTGCTTTTTATGGTAAAACAAATGGCTTAGTAATTCAGCACCCCTGATTGTTACTAACTAAAATAAACTAGAAAAACTGAATCTGGAATTTGTTTGGCAAAATTGAAGCTAATCAACTGTTTAACTCTAATAATGAATGAAAATATTACATAAATGACTGACAAGATTTTGCAGTAAGTGTTCACTTTTAATTTCATCTGGATTGATTGAAATGAAATATGGATTTCTGAATCAAATGTAAATATAATATCTATAAAATCTTCAGAAAAACATAACTGCGACTTATTACTTTTTAAACAGCATTGGCTTTTCACAATTCAATTAGAAGAACATCTTGTAAGATTGCTTTTTTTGTATTCTTAAGTCTAATATTTAAAAGGCCAGGCAACCACCAGTGTCTGCCTGCTTTCTCTTTATAACAGGAAGTAGTGTCCAACTTTTAGTTTACAACTTGAAATGTTATTTTTAAACAATCATATCCTTAGTTAACAGTCTTACCTCCACTGGTGTTTGGCACATGTCATTTACTCCTCCCTGTCCCAAGTTCCTCTCTAAACTTGAAATGATAAAGCCAGATCCATCGGGTATGGACCGCCTCACAAGCATTTTTCCTTTCCTTGATTCTGCTAAAAGCACGCTGTGCCAGTAGGCATCACTAGAAATCAGCGTTGAATTTGCAGGCAGCTCAGAGATCACTGAATTCCTTTGGTTGTAACAGTTTACATTATTTGCAGATTTTTGACTGTTTTCACCCTGCGGAGTATGATGACATTTGCAAACAATAAGGATTATCAGAGTTAGGAGGAATATAAAGGAAGCTCCAGCTAGTCCAACAATTAAATACATATCTAACGATAAAAAGTTATCCGTCTCCACAACGTCATCATTCTGGGCTAGCAAGCTTTTTGACTCTGATTCAAATCTTGATATGAGAATGGTGACAGTAGATGAAAGTGAAGGATTTCCATTATCTTGGGCTTGGATGACCAGTCTTTGTTTGGACGAATCCCTATGACCTAACCGTCTTCTCATTCGAAGTTCACCATTGTATTTATCTAAAGTGAACAGTGTCTGATCAGTTATCTGAAGTAGATGGTAGGTAATTCTTGAATTTTGCACAGAATCATCATCAATTGCTATTATTTTTGTAACTAGAAATCCTTCTTCAGCAAAGCTTGGTATCATCTCAGTGGCTAAAGAGCCATGTGGTCGCCAAGGAGAAACAATGATGGGAGTGTTGTCATTTATATCAAGAACAGTTACGGTGACTGTTACACTGCTGCTCAGTGGAGGATTTCCCGAGTCTGTGGCTTCGACTTGAAAAGTAAAAGATGTCTCCTTTTCATAATCAAAAGATTGCAGTGCATAAATATTCCCATTGTCCCGGTTAATGGAGAATAGTTCTGACAATGCCCTATTTTCACTTTCACCTTTAACAATTGAGTAGTTAAGAACACTGTTTTCCTTTGCATCAGGGTCATTGGCAGTTAAAGTAAAAAGCAGAGATCCCGGGATGTTATTTTCTGAAACAGAAATTCTATAGGTTTTGTATGAAAACAACGGTGGGTTATCGTTGACATCTATAAGATCTATGGTTATTTTTCTAAGATTAGACAACGGAGGAGTACCTTTATCCTTAACCATTATTGTTATATTATAGCTAGGATTCGTTTCCCGATCCATGAGATGTGATGTTATAAGTGCGTAATAGTTTTCCGTTGTCTGCTGAAGCTGAAAATCAGAATTCTCTAAGACATAACAGTCCACCTTTCCATTGTCCCCCGAGTCGAGATCCTTAATGCTGAAAAGAGCGATTTCTGTTCCCAGGGGTACATTCTCCAGGACTGACGTCAAAATTGAAGTAATGATGATTTCTGGGTAGTTATCATTGCTGTCCTTAACGTATATTATTATTTTACAAAGCCCTGCTAATGGACTAGGCCCGATGTCTTTTGCTTGAACATAAAATTCGTAACTTTTGATATTTTCAAAATCCAATACTTCATTGACAGTGATTTCTCCAGATTTGGGGTGTAAAATGAAAGTCTGAAGTATTGTTTGTGCTGTATGTGCATTAAATGAATATCTTAATTCTGCATTCAGACCCTCGTCTTTGTCTGACGCTTTTAATTTGATAACAATTGATCCTATTGCTGCGTCTTCGCTAACGTTCACTTCATAGATTTGCTTATCAAATAGTGGAGGATTGTCATTTGCATCAAGAACAAACACCGTGATTTTAACAGAGCCCGACAATTGAGGGATTCCACAGTCCGTGGCGGTTAAGACTAAATTGTATGATGCTTGAATTTCTCGATCTAAAGAGTTTTTAATTACCAGATACACGAAATGCGAACTATCTTTCCATGTGTCGAAATATGAATATTCATTCAGAACATAATTACATACCGTATTATTGCCAACATCGGGATCGTCGGCTTTCATCAGTAAAAATCTTTCCCCTTGCAAAGCAGATTCTGAAATGTTTATCTGAGTCGAGGCGAGTGAAAATTTCGGAGTGTTGTCGTTTACATCCAATATCTCCACTTCAATACCGAAAATCTGAAAGGGATCTTTAATAACAGCCTCCATTTTAATAACGCACTCTAGTTTAAACGCGCATATGAATTCCCGGTCGATTTTCTCCTTGATAAATAAATTTCCATTTGACTCGTTAAAATTCAGGTACTGTTTCCAGCGACCGAAAGCAAGCTGAAGCTTCCGTTTAGACAGATTAGCAGCATTTAGCCCAATGTCAGAAGCTATATTGCCTATGACTGTTCCTTCCTCCATTTCTTCTGGTGTAGAATAGCGAATATGCAGGCAATCCAACTCGCATATTGTGGAAAATATAATGAAGAGGAACAGAATTTTATCCATATCCGAAAATAAAGAGAAACACGGCAATCAAATGCAAAAGAATACATAGGATGCGATATTTATGTTAAAAAATTTAAGAACAACACCTACAAGACATTCATCTGCCTACTGAGCAGCTTCTAAAGCTTGAATTATTGGTAAACAGCGACACTCTGAGGCTGAAATTGATCAAAACCCGAATTTCATGTCAAAAGAACAGAACCCCTTTAAAACTTTTTACACCAATAAACCCTAAACTAATTGCTGTTCTTTCTTTCTTTCTTTCTTTCTTTCTTTCTTTCTTTCTTTCTTTCTTTCTTTCTTTCTTTCTGTGCCCCGTCAAAGAACCATATTCATCATTTTAAATGCACAACATTTGCATACAGGTTATATAAATATCTCACGAGATAGGTCAGAGGACAGAAAATAAAATAAAAATGATTGTCTGGATACAAAGTACCAGGAGTCTAAGTCATTGCGAGTTTCTTTTCACATTGCTAAGAGTAAGACATACTAGTTAGGCTGATTAAATATTCCAAATTGATGCAATGCTGATGAGTTTGCCCTTAGATTGTTATCACTTGTTTGACACCTTTATCTAAGGTAACTTACAACATCTGCTATGTTCAATTAGGTTAACTGGTTTTGCTTTTCCAATTGCTGAAGAAGTGACTTAGATATGGTCACACAGTATCAGTAACTGGATTTGAACCCACAACCTGAGTGTTTGAGGTCCAAAACATTAACCATTATGCCACATTGTCCAGTATTGGTTAATATTGCATATTTGATGCTACCATGATGGATTGTTTTTTGGTGATAATGAAATGGTTTATGAGGGTTTCAGGATGTTATTTTATGTTACTATTTCCATACTCTAATAGACAAGGAGCTACAACTGATTTAATTTGTTTCACAAAGCCTCACCTCTCACCTGTCCATTTGCTGTCATTTCTTTTACTAATACTGGGAGATGAATCTTAACTCTTCATCATCAGATGGAAGGCGAAAAACAACTAGTCCATCACAAGTGAGTTGTATGTAAAGTTTCACACTCACAATTGACTATTTTGGACGTGTCTGACAATTACATTTTGGGCATATAAAAAAGACCAGAGTATTGCCTGAGTAAAACCAAGAAAGTGTCTATCAGAGCACCCAAATTCCAAAGAGACAGTGACTGATCTACAAGACACACCAAGCCTCATAGTTTCAAGGCAGCTAACCATAGTGTTCATCATTTGAGTCCAGTGTTAACTATTCTTTCATCTATAATGATAATAATAATTATTTACATTTAAATAGTGCTGTCCTCACTACTCAAAGCATTTTTTATAGTGAGCGAGAAGCTACTTCAACCACCACTGATGTGTAGCATCCACTTGGATGATGTGACGGCAGCCATTTTTGTGCCAGTAAGCTCACATGTTAGCTGTTAGGTTATGAAATGATGAGAGATTAGATGTAGAGGATGATTAGGGGCTCAGAATGACTAGGCCATGTGGGGCAGTTTAACCTGAATATTGGTATACACCCTGCTCTTTAAAAAGGATGCCCTGGATCTTTAATGACCAGAGTTAGGACCTTGGTGTTACATCTGATCTTAAGAATTGTGCCATTTCTACTGCACAGTATCCCCATCACTGCACTGGGGTAGTGGGATTCACAATCAGACCACAGGGTAAGCACCCCCTGCTGCCCTTCCAACACCTTTTACAGCAGCAATATAACCTTTCCATCAATGGTCTCCCCTCCTAGTACTGGCTAGGCCTGAACATGCTTAGCTTCAGCTGGATGACCTCTTTCGAAGTGCATGTTGCATGGCTGTTGGCTACTGTACCAACATAAACTAAATAATCTCACGTTTTCTTTATTATTCTGATGTGAAACATGTTTTTCTTAGAGGTTTGTAATATTTTTTTCGAGAACTTTCCTTCAGTTTTGTTGGATCATTTTCATTTTAGCCTTCAGACTTCAGAATGGGAGTAATGTTTGCAAAGGCCTTGTCCACGACCTAAATGAGTGCTGCTTTTTGCATGACTTGATTCTATTCATACCAAATCATATATCATGATAGTTAAATGTGGTTATGAGAGCATACTTGACTCAGTTTACAGTGTTTTATTGGTCACATGTACTGTATAATAAGCAAATGTGCCAAAATAGTTTAAATCATCAGTCTTTTCTTTTTGAAGAGTTTAGACCTGTTATTTTTTGAGATGTGCAGCAAAAATGCTTCTTTTCATATTACTAATATTTATGCTGGCCATGTTGACATGTTTATTAAGTTTCCTCACCTTTTTCTTTTACAAAAAAAACATGTCACAGAAAGCTCTGCTTAGGATGAGTGAATTAACACATTTGTGTGGGTGAATATCATTATCCACCCTATTTCTTTCTGCTATTAGATAGATAGATAGATAGATAGATAGATAGATAGATAGATAGATAGATAGATAGATAGATAGATAGATAGATAGATAGATAGATAGATAGATAGATAGATAGATAGATAGATAGATAGATAGATAGATAGATAGATAGATAGATAGATAGATAGATAGATAGATACTTTATTAATCCTAAGGGGAAATTCACAAAATCCTGCAGCAGTATACTGATACAAAAAACAATATTAAATTAAATAGTAATAAAAATGCATGTGAAAGCAGACAATAACTTGAGTAATGTTAGCATTTACTCCCCCGGGTGGAACTGAAGAGTCGCATAGTGTGGGGGAGGAACGATCTCCTCAGTCTGTCAGTGGAGCAGGACGGTGACAAAAGTCTGTCACTGAAGCTGCTCCTCTGTCTGGAGATGACACTGTTCAGTGGATGCAGTGGATCATTCATGATTGACAGGAGTTTGCTTAATGCCTGTCACTCTGCCACAGATGTTAAACTGTCCAACTTTACTCCTACAATAGACCTCATAAACAAATAGTACTCATAAACAGATTATCATTACCAAGCAACATTCCATTTCCTTTTCATTTTCACAAGAAAACACCTGTGCAGTACAAAAGTTTAAAACATGAAAAACAAATCCAACGATGGCAGTGCATGGTGGCACATGTTTGCTTGATTGCGTTAATGAAAATGGAAAAAGACATGGAGTTTGGAGTGAAAGATGCCGCAGAGTCCAAATAGAACAAGACTTTTGATAAACCAATTCCATGAAAAATCTTTATCACAAAGTCCTTCTCTCAAGAGCATTTTGGACATGTCTGAACAACAATTTTAGAAACGGTCTGTAAGCACACTAGTCATAGCATTGGCTTTCCTGCAGGTCATTCCTGTTACTCCTGTCCACCTCTTGCACTGGCTGTTTTAATACTCAGTCATCTGGTATCGACATCTCTCCTTGTGACACAGATGTCATTCTCACATTTTTGTTTTTTTTTTCTTTACTTTGCCACACATTACAACAGTCCTCTGATGAATGGTCAATTACAGTTTATAATTCTTCTTTTTGCTCTCTCATATGCTGCTCCATCACAATTCCCCCCTCATAGCCTTCATCTTTGTTTCTTTGTGTGTCTTCCTGACTGTCCTGTCTTCAATTGCTGTCAGCTTGTTTCTTATGCCCCTTCTCTTATACTCTTCTTCTCATAGAAATCCACCTTTTCGGTGTAGTGCCACTCTACAGAAGTATACAGATGTTTGCCCTGGAATCTTTTTGTCTTTTACTTTCAAGTCATGTACATCAAAGCAGTTTGTAACAACAGTGCTCAATTCTCAACTTGTCCAACAAAGGAAATACATACAGTATAGAATGATTTATCAGCCTTTTTACTTTTTCATATATGACATATAGGGAAGGTATTGTAATCATCCAAAGATTCAATGTTGAGATTTAGATGAATCTCAACGTTTTAGACCTCCCTGACTTTCTTGTATAAGAAGTATAGGGAAAGTATTGGAATCGTCCAAAAATTCCATTTCGAGATTTTGAATCTCGATGTTTTAGATCTCCCCGAGTCCAAAAATACCGTTTTTGGAATTATGTCTGTGTGTCTGTGTGCGTGTGTGCGTGCGTGTGTTTGTGTATGTAAACACGATAATTTGAGTATGCTGTCACTTAAGTCAACCAAATTTTGTATTAGGTACAAAAAATAGATTGCTATGAACTTTTTCTCTGTTTCCATTAATCGGAAGTGGTACTTTACCTTTTATTCATCCTTTTGCAGTATTATTCAACTTTACTTTTATAATAATTGTTCAATACATTATTAATTTGATTTGATTTGTTGTTGATGGTTCTTTAAAGGGTGGCGTGGTGGTGCAGTGGTAGCGCTGCTGCCTTGCAGTAAGATGACCTGGATTCACTTCCCGGGTCCTTCCTGTGTGGAGTTTGCATGTTCTCCCCGTGTCTGCATGGGTTTCGTCCGGGTGCTCTGGTTTCCCCCTTACAGTACAAAGATATGCAGGTTAGGTGCAGAGGTGATCCTAAATTGTCCGTGTGTGTGTGTGTCCCACAGTGGGCTAGCGCCCTGCCTGGGGTTTGCTTCCTGCCTTGCACCCTGTGTTGGCTGGGATTGGCTCAAGTAGACCTCTGTGACCCTGTAGTTAAGATATAGCAGGTTGGATAGTGGATGGATGGTTCTTTAATGCACATAATATAAAAATAGAATTATTGTCTTGTGGATTACTCCTCCAATTTCCATCCCCATATCTGAGTATATGAGAAAGACAAGGGGAGACCGCTTCCAATTTTGTTATCTGACAGATGAAGGTTTCTTGCCAGATCTTACTTCACTGTCCCACTCCAATAACATCCTTTTCCTCCATCATGTCTTACTTTTACTTATCATTGTGGATCACCTGTGAATGTAGCTTTCCCAGTATCTGAGTGGATTGAACTAGGGGACAATCACTTTTCATATTCAGCTTTGTTAATAGAATAAAATTTCTTAGAAATTAAATTGATTTTATTTCTTTACTCAGATACCTAAATCTAATTTTATCTAATATTTTTTAATATTCGAGAAATGTAAATGTCAAAAATGTGTAATATTACCGGAAATCAAAGAGGAGCAAATACTTTTTTTACAATACTGTTTACAATAATGTGTAATTTATTGTATTTAATGAATTATTAAAATTATTAAAATGAAATAAATACCCTAGAAGTTTTTTCTTTTTTTATAAAGCATATCTTAATTTTACCAAAGAAAATGCACAATATTAATTAGAAATATACAGTTCCACAGACAAAGACATTGATGTTATTACAGTGTATTCATTTAATAAAAGAGGAACAAATGAGAAAGGTAAAGTAGTAAATAAATAAATAAGTAATAATAATAATAATAATAATAATAATAATAATAATAATAATAATAATAAAATAAATGATGGAAAAATATCTTAAATCCTAAACACATAAATGCATTCATATCAAGAGTATATGAGGGGTAACACAAAAGCTATGACCCTGAACTTGGAAAGCTTATGCTGATTTTGTAAATGGAGAAAGGTTTGCTCCTACTAAATAATAAGTTAATATAATTTTAAATATGATGATTGCACAATTTGGCTTTACATGATAATTTCCTATCAATTAACCAAACACTACAACCAAATTTGTTTGTGGAAATTTTACTTTCACATTTTAATTAAACCGGCAAGTTCCCTAAGGCCACATTTATAAATTTTTTCTTTGATTCAAATGTAAAACTATGCAGATCCCAAAAAAACAGCAAAAGGCATACACCAAAATATGAATCAAATTTCT